>NW_027466457.1:13047500-13607500 GCF_050575085.1 Anarhichas minor
ATTGTACGCCTCCCCTCAGGGATTTGTACACTGCTGCCCAAATGTCTTCCATGTTTTCAGTACAATGGCTGTTGCTAAGTTGTACCTCTCTACAGAAACACTAATTAAGATTGCTCCAAATCTGGTGCTACTATTGTAAGTGGACAAGATGACAAATCTTTTTAAATAGTTTCATGCATGAAAAGTTGCATGTATTAGATATACAGTTTGAAGAAAACTCTGTAGAACATAGACTGTATATACGATGTGGACGTAGTCCCTGTGACATCACCCGTTTGGAAGCCTCAAGATTGGCATTTTGGTTGTCACCATCTTGTAATTTGCAACCAGAAGTGACACGATAGGGTGGAGCTAAGTAACTGAATGCTGAATGAGACATGTTTAGCCTATAAATGTTACAATTAACTTTATTAAACTGAAAGCACACTGGAAAAGGGTTTAACTTCTAAGAAGTAAACACGGAAAACACTCAGACCGGATAAGGCCGTAGTGGCAACCTGTCAATCTAAAGGTAACCACGCCCTAAAGCATGTCCTGCTTTATTGTCCATTTTACTCTAAATGAGACCATAATATAGGAAATGAACATCGTGCTGTATTGAAGAAGACCTGAATCTAGCGATTGCGACCATAAACTCATGTTTACAATGTTTACTGAGGTAATAAATCAAGTGAGAAGTAAGTAGGTAGTCGTCAGTAGTTCTCCATAAATCCTGTTTACACGTGGTGCTCAGAATGTATTGGAGTGTGAATTCACCTCCCGCGTATGTTTGTCTCAATTAACCCTCAGTGCTGTGCTGCAGGAACATGACGCCTTCTTTCCACTCTTCAGCATTTCTAGTGTGTCCATCAAATGGTACTGTAGCATTGGCTGTTAGTATTCAATTTGATTTCCAGCAGTGCTGTAAGTGTCTGTCAGTCCTCATGCTCTCACTCTAATTGCTGTGTGTTTTCCTGACCAGTGAAAATTCCGACTTAAAGACTGCGTCACTGAGTGGAAGTCAAAACGGGCCTGGCTGCTTCATTACTTCCCCACAACAACTTACTGTCCTCACATCAATAGTGTTCAAACGCTCCCCAGCTATTTGCATGGCACACATAGGCAGACAGCTCACTGCAGTGAGGCACTGTCACCTTGTCACCGTGTTTTGGATCAGCATAAACAAGTTGCTGCTCTCTGCTCCTCTAAACGTCGAATGAGAGCACAAGCTGCTTGTCATCTCTCTCGTCAATGGACTCGTCAATCAAGAGTGAAAATGGGCCACTTTTAAACCTCTCAATGACAGGCAGGTTACTCTCAGGCGCCAAGCTTCTCTGCAGAATCTGAATCAGTTTGGTTACAAAGCTGTTTGGCAATTTGACTGTGAAAAACACGTCAGCAAAGTCCTGTGGTACTTGCTGGTGGGCCACGTTCTGCCGCAGAGTTACCAAAAATAATTGTAGGTCTTACAAGGACACAAACCTTTTAACAAACCAACGTATCCTCGCACAACGGTTCGTGTTATATCTTACAAAAATGTTCACCCCCTTTTTGTGCTTTTTCCAAAGAAACTCCAGCAACACAATTTCTGCTTGTTACATTTAACAATTTTTTCCAAATAAATTCTGTCTTCTCAGGAAACAACTTAGTTAGGTTTAGGCATCATAACTGCTTGTTTAGGTTTAGGAAAAGATTGAGGTCGTTATATTGGTATTGGACAAAGTCATATTCGGACCTGATGATGGCGAAGGATGAAACCACAAAGTAGGTCCCATACTCAGGCAGTGTGTTATTGTGCGCACAGACTGCATGCTCTGAGCTAAATCGAGCCTCGGAATACAGTCGTTTTCAAATGATGCCCATTGTATGCGCTTTCCAAAGAAACGAAGGTCACTTTTGTTTTTCAAGTATCATTTTATTCAGGTTTTTATTACATGAAGGTTTTCAATGAGAATGTTCTTCTGAATGGCACTTATCCTCGATCCCCGGGAGTGTTAATAAACATAAATGCACATGTGCATGGGCAGTGACACAATAGCTGGCAGATAGGTGTAAAAGTGTGTTTCCAAACACATGACCGTAAAGGTAACATTAACAGCATCAAAACTGGACCAACTCAAAACAGCATTTCACACTGAGAAATATGGAAGGGAAAAGCATATATGGAGGCAGCATTTTCAATTACATCCTGAGATAATAAATCTGGCGGGATGAAAATACGGACGTGAGTCTCCTGCAAATCCACTGCAGAGTAAACAGTTGTACGTTTTGAGCAAGCAATAGAAAGTGATTAAGACCATGTTGACTACGCCCCTATTCTTCCTGCTACTACATTTTCCTCTGACAATAAATAGAGTTCTATGTTATCTTATTCTTGGTAGTTTTTCAATGTTGCTTTTGCACAAAGTAACATGATGGAGGCACAATGTTCTGCAACACTACTACTGAAAGAGTCACCTCTGTGACAGTAACAATTGGTAGACTCGGGGTTCAGACGTGTCCCTGTTTAACTCCTGCTTTTATTTGACGCCACAGCTCAAGAAGCTTTGGCATCGTGTTTGAGATATAAGTAGGTGTTGTAGACAATATCAGACAGGAGCTTTGGAAAGAAACAACATTGTGTAAAATGAATACGTTATACTGAGAAGAGAAGTGACATAATGGGGCTACAGTGTATTTTGCCTGCTTTAGTGTCCCTCGCTAACCAAGGCTCAGGTTGGTGGTAGCGAGAAGCAAAGAGGCAGGCATGGCCGCTCCCTCTGTGTCTCCAACATCAGCCAGACTGGAAATAGGATTAAGGTTTCACTCCCATATGCAGAGTTATTTGGTGCATTTGTTTATGCTTCATGTGCAGCCACATCTGACGACAGGCCAACACACACACGCACACACACGCGCGCGCTTGGGAGACGAGTCATTCCCTTTATGAATCACATTGTGTCTCCTCTTTAACTAGTGTGGGGTTTGGTGAAAAAAAGAGCAACTTGTTCCAATAATACATTTCTATACTGTACTGTTGTAGCTCTGACGATGCAGTGAATTCTAGCAGGTGGCGAACACATGAAGGTATGAACGTGTTAAAAGACATAAGTTATTGATAGATTTATTCAGGACAAGACAGCCCTGTGTTTTACTTACCCATACGTGAATGAGAAGTGTCATTTTTTATTCATGAGATGTGCCTCTGGGTTTCTTCCTTTCGACATCATGTTAATACTACATGTTTTGACTTCCATGTCTTCATGTAGTTATGAGCATTTTCTTGTAAACAAACAACATTTCAGTTCAAATTTTTTCATTGACATTGTATGTGTCCTTAAAGTTGAACGAATAGGGTATGTTAAAGGCCTTTCCTTCCTCACAAAGGAAGGATTTTAAATCCAGGTTTTCTAGCTTTCAGGCGTCGTTGCTATGCATTGCTGCATTTCCGTTACCTCGCTACTTCTAACGTTCAATCAGCGTACTGGTGTGAAAGAGATGGCAGAACTAGACTCACATGCAACAGAAACAGGGATCCACCCATGAAAACATGACTCCAGTGGTGGAGTCACTACTCGTGGATAACTCATGCATACATGCTTTCTTGTCCCAAATCCCTGGTAACGCTACAAAGTGAACAACAAATCACTGTTTAAATCTTCAGGAGGAGAGGTAGTTAACATTAGCGGTTAGCAGCTGATGGGCAGCACAGTCCTGCTTGGCTAAATAATGGAGCTGACAGCTAACATACAGAGGTTACATTTAGTAAAATTGTGATGCGTTTAAGCCCTATTCAGTAAAAAATGAGTATTATGCAAAGATAAATTATTATGTTATCATGATGTAAAATGTCGTTTTGGTGAGAAACTTGAATAACCGCAGATATTGTTATGCGCCTGGGGTGCAACTTGTTTGTCAGGGATCAAACTGCCAACCTTGACGTAAAAGGACAACCACTGAGCTACATCCGGCCTTTTCCAAGTTGTAATTATAAAAGCACAATGCTTGGCCCGAGAATCCTTAGAAAGGAATTTCAATTCATTCTGGCTATTCATTTATGAGATAGCAGAATGCAGCTCGGTGAATACAAAACCTTATTTTTCAGAGCGCACTCTACACCACTATACCAAGCATACTTGAAACTGTGCTGCATGGAGAATAATGTTGAAACTATGATAGTAAACAACATACTAACTTTGACTAAAGCATTTTGTTGGATAACTGATAACACGACACAGCAAAGACATAATGTTCTGAATCCGGCCTTAATCTGTAATTTTGTCAGATATGAAAGTCTTTTCACATTCAGAATAGCATCCGGGGTTATAAATGGGAATCGCTTGTGGACTTTCTTTTACCTGTCCTGTAATTTCAGATTCATTTCCTTGAATGTTTCCTGGAAAGGACTGTGTAATTTGGTACTAAACAAAGGGAAAACGGAGACAGGGTTGTGTGACAGCACACCTGGTTAGTATTTGAGTTTATAAGAGAGAGCCATGGGATGATGCGTGAGAAACAAAAGGGCAGAGAATAGTCCAGAACAAAAGTGCTGTAATCCTAATTACTAAAAACGGGCAAAAATCGATTAAAACCCCAAATATTAAGGTGTTGCACTCCCATTATTCCCAGAGAATATATTTAACAAAGATTATGCAGAATTCAGATTTTTCTTTAGCAAATTTAACTTATAATTTTATAATTGCTATAAACACATACAAAAAATCCACAAACATAAGCTTTGATTTATTATAGGAGAGGTAATTCTTTGTCTAATTGTAAGTTGCTTGTAACACTCAACCACACAGGATTTTTCTACATGTAGCTGAGCATGCAAAAATCCCTTCTGTGAGCAGAATGAGACTCTAGGCTACGCCAAATATTAATTGGAATTAATTATCAGTGTAACAATTGAAAACTGTCGCCGTTTACCGTATAATTAGTACCAAATTACACAGTCCTCTCTGAGAATCTATTCACAGCTGCACACCACTTCCCTTCTGGCAGTTCCACTAAGTATAAGGAAACTATTGGACCAAGAAGTGTTTTCCACTTCGATGGGCCCGTTTATGCTTTTACAACCTATCTCAGTCCTTTGAAGCATGCACTCAACAAGGTGCTGGAAATGTTTGGTGATCTTGGTCCTCGCTGACTCAATGAAATCACATGTTTTTTGTCGTCCCCTCCATTGACAGTAAACACTGCAGTGCACGCAAGCCCCGGGAGGTTAGCCGCTTTCTGCGACGGCTGCAAACGGAGTCTGGCTCCAAGGAACAAACTACCCTCAAAGTCACTTAGATAACACGCCTGTTCTAGCATTCTAACATTTAGCAAACAAACATCACCATTAGCATGCTTTAAGTGTAACTTAATCGCCAAATGGCAGATGCCATAACAGGTGATTGGATTAGAGATTGGTGGGAATGGTGAGCATTTGGCAGGGACTTTATTCATCAACTATTATTTCTGCTGTGGGGTCGAAGCAGCACCTCATTTCACTTCTGTCCCTCCAAAGCCCATATCTCATCCGCCCTTCGTCATTTCATCTTATTGATCTTGATGTATTGATTTCATGCGAGTGGTGAAATGAAGATTTGGTAAGTTGAGAGGATGGCCTAGAATTTCAACTTCTTTCATTGGATCTATTTCTTGTTGGCTGCAGAGGTTGAAATGTAAGTGAATGGCAAGGCGCCATTTTATCAAAATTGGTAGCACGCAGGCAGTGAGCGAGCTGAATTTGTATCTTATTAAAATCGGACATATGTTCGCTAACGTGAGGGGAGTTAATAACCATCAAGGGTATGCAATAATCAGCTGCCCTTGCGAAATCTGTCCGTAAACCAGTTAGTTGCATTTATAAAACCTGGATGTGCATGTATTCGTTTTCCAGCTCCCAAATATTTGCATAGTGTCATTATAACATCCTCATTACTGCCTGGCTGTTATGAATTTTGATGACGCTATGAGTTACGTTGAAACAATTACATTTAAGGAAGTGACAGATGCAGGCGTACTTAATTTTAAAACATTTGGCGGTTAACATTAACTGCCCTGCATTTGTAGTTTTCTTGCAGCTCTGCTAACATTGCCTGTAGTTTTAGCTGTTTCTAGGCACAAGGTTAGTTAGTGTCTTGCACAACGTCACTTCAGCAGAAAACCTGGCTATTAAATGGACACTGCTTTCCTGGAGAGATGGAATTTAGCAGTGTTGAAAGTATCTTGAAATGTTCTGCGGCTAAATGAGCACAAAAGAACAATGATCAAGAAGATCTACAAGCATCACACAAATGTTACACATCAATATGTGTTTAGTCACATGCTATACATGTATTTTATATATTCAACCCACACAAGGTTTATTTATCTGTGAAGTGGCAAACAAAAGGATGAGATTTTAAAAAGTATTCATAACTAGTTTTCATTGGTTTATTTCAAACCTTCAAGGCATTCAAAGCTCCAGCAGCGAGAAGGACAGAGCTACAACCAACCGGGAGACATGCATCATATCATAATTCATAACGATAGCTACTACATGTGTCCTTGCGTCTTTCTTCTGATTTTTTTATTCTGATGAGCAGCAAGAGGCTGAGAACCTTTGAAAGAAATCTCGCTTTTATATTTGCCCTCATTACAAAATCATCGCAGTCTAACGTACGAGTCTCTCTTGTGTTTAAAAAAATCACAGCCCAAGCTTTACTTTTAAACTCATTTTGTGTTGCACCGAGAGAATCTGATGTTCGCCCTTCTTGGACAACCATGAAAAGATCCAACCAAACGGGTTAAAAAAACAGTTTTTACCGTTCTTGTTTAAACCCAGTTCGATGAATTAGAGGAGGGCATGCAAGGGTCTAAGGCCTGTCATGTTCTAAGATGCAAAGGATGGGTTTTACACCCAGAGGCATGCACTTTGGTCGCAGAGTGAAATCTGTGTAGTCTGTCATTTGAATTTGATCAGACCCCAACCCGCAGCGCTGTCATAGGTAATAGATTTGTGTGGGTGTTTGGGTGTCGGTGCGCGGGGGGTAACATCTGTTTCAAAGCAACCGGGGGCCCATGCCCGTGTGTTTGACCTTGCGTCAGCAAAGTTGTCCGGGGCTCTCTACCATGGACAACACGTCGCCCGTGGCATAAACATGAGGAGGCGATGCTTAAACACAGCCCTGTTGCGTCCAGAAAAGAGCAACATTATTCCCCCGAAATCACACTCGCATTCGCTCGCACAAAAATGATTTGCTCGCGCTCGATGCACAAAACATCCATTCGCAGACACACAAGTTCGCACTGAGCTCCATGTTTCCTCGCCTTAGGCCTTGGAAGGAGCGCTGGAGTTCAGTCGTCTGGCTTGCATGATTACAACATGCGGGGTCAGCCTTCAGACTCACAGCTGGTCCCCCTCAGACATCCCACCCACAATTGGCTGCATTGCTCATGACAATTGTATTAACGGCCGCCAATGCTCACACACACATGCAAACACAAGCATCCGCAATCGAATGCAGATGCACAAAAACACACATAGACACAGACGCTCTAACAGCCCTCCAGGCTTTATTTGTATAAACAGAGGTTCTGCTGGAGCTGTGCAGACGACCTGCTTTTCGGTGTCTTTGCCTCCTGTTCTTTTCTTTTTTCTGTAGTCTTAAACAACAGCTGCTCGCTCTTGTAGATATTTCTCTCTCTGTCACCGTCTCTTTATTCCCTTTTCCCTTGCTCTTCCTGCAGCCTTTGTCATCCTCGTTTCTCTCCCAGCCGCTGTCCTCCTTTGCTCTCTCACACCGCCTTTCGCAATGTCTCATTACCAGAGAGGGTAAACAAAGAACGTTTTCCTTCCGTTTCTTCTCCTCTTTCTTGCTTCCCCCCTCAGGTAACTCCCACTTCCCTTCCTCTCTTCCTCTTACTTTCTGCAGTTTCTCCCCCTTGCTTCATCTCTTTCTCACCTTTCTCTCCGAGCACTCTCCTTACTGTCTATCACAGGCAGGAGTTGCCAGAGCTTTTGCATGCCTGCAGTATCAGGAGGAGGAGGAGGAGGAGGAGGAGGAGGAGGAGGAAGGGGGCAGGGTGTTAGCGGGAGGAGAGCGAAAGCTGGCAATGATGTTGGCATCTGACTGGCGCAGAGAGAAACCCAGCTAAGTGGAATCAGATACACTGTGCGTTCTCTCCAGTGCACTGCGGTGCAGGAATCTTCAGTGTACCAAAAAACTGCTCCCATCCTCTTCACCCCTCTTTCTCAGCCACTGACTTCCTATAAATCAAATTAGAATTTAAACTAATTCGACTATGAAGGGTTGTACACGAATGGTATAAAAAAAAGTTTCGATCGTACCACCTTGTGGCTATCCAGTTAACAGTGTTCTCTTCTCCAGTCTGAGCTAGCTGTTTGCTGCTGTGTTATTGCTCTGAATGTCGTATATTACTGCTTTAAAAGCGAGACAAACCAAGCGAAATCAAAGGTGATGCAGGATTGCACAGCTCAGCATGATGACCGAACGATAAGGAGATTACTGCGTTACTATTAGTATATGTGCAGAATTGATCGGACTACTGTAAGGTACCTAGCCTTCACAGCTCCAGAACACATAAGTACATGAGAGATACTTTTGGCCCAACACGTTCTCACTCCTAACTCGTCAAATACCGACGCTTGGTTCAGCAGCCCTATGTTTCTTACTACGGCGCTCTATGTAGCCCTCTAGCCTCCGTTTTTGATGTATCAGGGACTGTGTATCAGTCTCCTCATTACCTCAAATACGCTTCCGTGTTCACAGGAAATGCACAGTTTCTGCTTGTTACATGCACACAGTGTCTTTTCAAAATAAACGTCCAATGTTTACTTAGTTTCGAGGTTTACTTTCAAAACGGAACTACATGGTAAGGCTTTGGAAACACAGCTGGCTGTTTAGGCTGAGGAAAGATAGTTGGCTTACTGAAATTACGTAACAAAACCACGGTAAATATAATTCAACGTTGACTTTTGGGGTTGAACAGCGATCTTTTGGGTAAAAGCCAACCAACTTCCTGTCCCACCCAATATTCTGACTTTCCCGCTCTTTATACTAAGCCAGTTGCTCTGACTGTATAATAATGACGCTGATGGGTTTACATTGGAGTTAGTTGAAATCCCGGTGCGTCTCAAACAAACACGAGGTGCACTGACCAAGTGGAGGTATTTGACGAGTTGGGAGTGAGAACCGGTTTCAGTGTAGCACATAGTGTAATAGCGCTACAATAAAAAGTCTTAAATGGATCACTTTAATCTAAATACCTCTCTTTCCTGTCTCTTGATCTCTTCTACTTCCCTTTTCTCCCTCATTTCTCCCTTTCTCTACGCTAATCTCCCATTACCAGAGATGCCATGTTAGAGAATGAGTGTTTTGAGGCAGCAGAGGCGTGCGTCTCTCCGTCTGCAACGAGGCCAGCTAAATCTGAGACTATTCTTTGAATCGTATACATCCAAATCTCCTTGGCCCCACACACTTCCCATCGCGCACTCTCCACTTACAAAGCTATACATTTACAGTGGAGTTGATGGGAGGTGAGTTCTGTTTTCATGGTGTGTTTATCTGACTTATGGAAAGGAAAAAAAAAAAACAAGGGCATTTATTGAAGCACTATGTGGCCCCCTGGTGGCAGGCAGGGGTACCGCAGAAGCTCTGCAGAGGTTTTCCTCCCTCAGCCCATGCTGCTTTGCTGTGCTCTCACTGTCAAGTCTGTAGCGGATTCAAGAAAGATACTGTACACCGAAGATGCATCCAAAGGCTGCCGAGTTCTGTTTGTGAGGCTAATTTCTCAGTGAGTGAAAGCCTAAAAAAATGTGACCTTGTGGTTCTGAGTAGCCCAGTGGTGACAGCATGGTGCCAAAGTCAGCAAGGGTCAGGAGACAGATTCCCACTGTGATTATCCACTCTGAAAGGGTGAATGCACCCAAATGACAAAAGAAATGCATGTTTATTTTTCATCTCTTGTGGTATTTAGTCATGCAGATTGTTTTGGGTTCATGGAATTATGTTTCGTGGTCACAGTGTTGAAAGAAATCATGCGAGACACACCACCGAGCTTCCTAAATTGACATGAATCAACTGACAGTCAGGGTACGGTAGCCCAAATGTGATAAATCTCTGCTCGTTTGAAGAGAATAGCTGAGTTTAAAGGTTGGGTTGACATGGTGTGTTTGATTGAAATCCTTTGTTCAGTCGGAATTCTTGAGTAGCACAACCAGAAAGCATCTACACAGGTCTGACATGACATGTATTGATGCTTTATGCCTCCGTCACATTATGGTTTTCAATAAAAACCTCACAAGCGCATTATTCAGCCAGTCATATTTGAATACAGCTGCACCTTAACCGGCCTAATAAATCCCAGATTGCATTGTGAAGTCACAGTGACATAATGAAAACGATACATCCAAAAGAGACAGCCAGGCAGACATGTTGACACTGCCTGCGCCATTTCCAGTCTTTGTTTTGTTTTCCCCCCCTTCCTTGAATGCTGAGGCTGGAATAGCAGGTTTTCTGTCTACATGAGGAGATCTAATCTGAGGGTGGTGACAGTGTGAGAGAGACACGAGTGTACTGCACGTCATTATACGGATATCACACAGCATTAACGAGCAAGAGGTAATTTTATGCACACAAGAGAATGGGCACGTGCACACTGCAAAAGAAACAGCAGGAATGTATTTGTCATGGCATAATAAGGAGTTAAAAAAGAGTATTTCCTTGATCACAACACCCCTTACCTCTTAACTCATCCTTATGAATAGCATTACAATCAAAGTATGTCTACACCACTATTGTATATGGCAGAAGTTTCCATCTTTAATCATATCACACAGCCAGTGAGTGCAGCAGCTTCGCACAAGACATGATTCATTCAGGGAATACTGTACGCAGAGCAGTCATGGAAGGAAAGGAGTACAGACTGGTTGATAAAGAAAGCACCTAATTGCTGTTTTTTTTCTGTTAATCTTTTTGTCGACGATCAATAAATTATGAAAAAGCTCAGTCGGCTGCCACTTTGCTTTTCGTGGGTCGCAAATTCCTGGCAGTATGAAAGCTCAGTGAGGAGCCCGTTCAACCTGCCAGCACTCAAACGCACCACCCACCGACCGCCACACACCCTCACGCACACCCACGGACCCCACCTTGTACCCCTTCAGCCTTCACAACCTCCTTGCAAGCTGTTGGCGGCCTCGCCTCGCATCGCTTCCATGTGCTTCCCTGTGGCAACAGTTAGTCTCTGTTCCATCCTCTGCAGTGCACTCACACACGGAGAGAAGCTTTAAGTGAGTCAGTTGGACAGGAGGAGCAACATACATGCAAGAACATTTTAGTCTATGTGGGCTGGAAACCTTCCAAACCAATACTCAGATGGTAGGAAAAAATTAAAACAGTAGTGAGAAGAATCAGCTCATACTCTGAATGGTGTGCGGTGGACACTTAGGCAAGCAGTGCAAACATAATGGGTCACTCCCATAATGCTTTGGGTTTTGTTCTTGTATGCTGAGGCTATGGAGTGGAACATATCTGCCCCCGGAGCTACGGAGTGGAATTAACAAGGCCTAGCATTTAGAAATATCCACATTGCACTGATGGTTAATGGTGGGACTAAACTTAAAAAGCTCACCCTTGCAAACACTTGGTTACATAACCCATCTGTTCCCTGCTCCAGGATGTTTTCTATTAATTGTTTGTATTATGCATTTAAGAAGAAAGTACTGAATGACTTAAAATCGGGGCCTGACATAAGGCCAAAACTCAATATGCATGAATTTGACATGCATATTATTGAGTACTTCCTCTGATGTTGCCGTGGGCGCACCACAGATGGGAGAGTTGAAGCATTGAGGGAAGAGAGATTTGAATTTCATTGAGCATAGGCCTAATTAATACATTCTTTGAAATACATAATACATGATACTTTCAAACATCTTGCATCGGAATGAATGTATTTAAATATAAAATGTTGGCCTTTGTTGTCAAACTGCTGAGTGGTCAGAGGCCAACCCATGACGAATGTGATCTGAGCAAGAGGCAGAAGCTTACTCCTCTGTCTAGCTGGCCAATATTCTCAGCATTTCATCAGTTTACTCAACCGCAGTAAGACCCACAATAGACATCCTGCAGACTGGCTGACTCATCCCACTGGAATCGGCTAACTCTGTAAGAAGTACAAATGCGGTGTGGAAAAAAAAAGTTTTGGAGACATAATGTGAGACACAAATTGTAATGTGACTGGCTTGTCCAGTAGAAAGCCTGCTGCTCAGTAATGGCTATGGTCTTCCCCTGGGGTCTGCCACTTCAGTCATTTTGCCTCCATTAAAAACCTCTTTTTGCATTCTGTCGAGGAGGGTACAGCTGTTCGGAGAGCGTTCCTTCAATGGGTCCACCATCTGGCATTTTGAGCAGGTTCACACTGTTCATTCACAATGAGGCAGTTCCCTTCACTTTCTGTTTTTTGCTGAGGCATATCGTTTGTGACAAAAGACGATCCACTGCAGTCTGTGGGAAATCATACATGATGACGCAAAATATTCTACACATGGCTGCTGAAGCTTATGGACTATTAGAGAATGTTTTAAACACTCTTTAGAGCAATCCTATACAATAACCACCTATATATTTGCTTTGTATGCATGTGAAAGGGGTAGTGGTAACATAGTGGTAACCCTACAGTGCATTGACACCCGATTCTACAGATCTCCTCAGCTCTACTGGCCATTTTAGAAACTTTCAGGTCATTGTCTTGGTTTTACAGCCGACAACTTGGTGGTTTTGTTTTACTCCCACCGGCTCTAATCAGCGCCATTTCCAGCTACAGGCAGCAGTTTTCATCGGTAAAGTTGCTAAAATCCCACTGTAGGCTATACCTTCCAAGCAGCAGACACTCTTAACGACTAGCTGTTGAACGCAGTGCAGCATTTAGCAGCTAAAGAGCCGGATGTTTCCCCGCAAGAGTTGGTGGGGCCCAAAACAGAGCTAAAAGGGCAATTATTGGACTACCTACCTTTTTAATAAGATATTATTCAAAGCCCAACCATGATGTTTTTCCTAGACCTAATTAGGTGGCTTTATTGCATAAACTTAACATTTGCATTGTTACCTATCATGTGACACCACCACGGAATGTTGTTAGTGTGGAAGTTCTTCAGCGTGAGTGAAGAAGACCTAAAGCTTGCAGTTTGTAACACCTTCAAGTCCACAACAAGCCATGAGGGAACAACTTTAAAAAACATTTACAACAGCTAACTTAATCAGGCACTTAATATATTATATTGTGATAGTAGTGACCGGCTCTTCTGCACGGGGCCTCCCTCTCCTTTTGTGCCGTGCACTGTCAGTAGGTGTGAGCCAGGCAGGAATATGAGCTACTATTGTGACTGGGCATCTAACAGTGACTTTGCAGTTACTGTCCACAGTCTATCTCACAGGACAGTGTGTCTGCAGTGCTGATGCTGTCAGGACCTGCACAGAGACACTGATGCCAAGTGTAAAGAGGAGAGGAATTTCATTACACGCCTGTCATACCTGGGCTCATAACCTTACACAGAGAGAGACCACTGGCTCCCAGTTCAGACTGTTGACTGTCATTCGCATCATCAGTCTGATATTACTGACAGAGCTGGCCTCTCTTGGCAAATTCAAACTAACTACAGTCTGAAGGATCTTGAGGTCAACTCAATAAGGGGCTGTACATGCTTTGTTTATCCGAGATTTATATAGAGCTGGCCTCTCGCCCTCGTCTTCTACTGCTGGACTACAGACTTTTGAAAACTTTTTTTGTTTTATGTGCAATTTCTCTTTTGAGCAGTTTTGCTCATGTACAAAGCTTCAGCGTTGAACGTGCTGCTTGTTCTGCCATAGTGAGAACTGGCCAAATTACATTTGAAACAGAGATCGTTAAACTAGCCAGTTAAATACACCTTAAATGCAATGAAATAAAAAAAACTAAT
This sequence comes from Anarhichas minor, assembly GCF_050575085.1. Taxonomy (NCBI): domain Eukaryota; kingdom Metazoa; phylum Chordata; class Actinopteri; order Perciformes; family Anarhichadidae; genus Anarhichas; species Anarhichas minor. Next base: position 13,061,407 of record NW_027466457.1, read on the forward strand.
GTAAACATGTGTTTGCATTATTGATTTCATTGGATTAAATGTTTTTTTTAAAGTATCCTTATCATTTTTGAACAACTGTTGGTCAACATTTTCTCTAGTCCTCGCTATGATGACAGGCAATAAATACCTGTTATAATATTAGAGCAAACATGTGTTTGTTAGATAATAAACTCAGACTAATACAGACAGAGTTTATAATATATATTTTTCTTGTTCACCATTACCCTCTTGGTTTTTGTAGCTTGAATGTTGTAAGTCTTAGCAGCAGGCTTTTGATAATAAACCTGTCATTCTGAAATGAGTTCATTATGCACTGTTATCATGTTAGATGTGCTAGAAACCGCACTGCCTGAGACTTAACTTCTCACTCGGTGTGAGAAGCCCAAATCTATTTTGCCAGAATTCAATACCATCATTTAGTGCTTTGCTCCCTCTCTTGGTTTGACTAATCCTTTTTACTCCCACACTGACGGCTGCAAAGGGAGAGAGAGCGAGACGCAATGAGATAGAAAGAGGACGAGAGCGTGTGAGGGAGGTGAGAGTGAGAAATGAAGTCAGAAGTTGTGAGGGAGGACAGAGGTAGGGATACAGTGTGTGTGTGTGGGGGGGCATCAGCGAGGAGAGTGTGGGGGAACGGGAAAAGTGGACGAGAGAGGATGACGAGGCAAGGGAGTGAGGACAAATGGAGCCTGAGAGGACGTGAGGGAGAAGTACTAGGGACCGTCCATTTTCACAATCGCTTGGCGAGTTTCTCTCAGCCTCTGCAGACATGGCTCTATTATCAAAGGCCAAGCCATCACCAGGGACCTCTCCAAGAACATGTTTCCCTTATAGGCGGCTGCCCTTTCCATGCGTTACTCTCGCTCCGTTTCAGCTTGCTCTTCGGAGGTTTTAAAGAATACAGTTCAAGCCCTTCACAACCTAGCCCCTTCACACCTTTCGGATCTCCTGCACCGACACACTCCCACCCCGCAACCTCCGCCGACACCAACCTCCTTATCCTACAATTTCACACCACGAATGATGGTGGCATTGATGACGAAACATTGGGGACATCATGACGTATGAATTTGACTTCCCAAAGCAGTAATTAAATTTCATGAAGCCTGACTTATTTGCCATAATATACCACTGCATTCATCTTAAAGTGTATATTTCCTTGTAAAATAGCTCATATTCTGTGTGTTTATTTCATTTATCCAAGGGATTTGATTTTGATTATTCCGCTTTGTTTGGTCATATAGAGGGTTAGCTATCATGATACCAGTGGATATTTGACCACAGCAGTGCCACACAACTTCAACATAAACTGACAGCATCCTTTTCCGGCATCAAGTTTGTGGATAACAGGGTGAAGAATAAGCAGCATAAATCATAACAACAACTCCAGCAGAAACAAGAGAAAACGCATTCTGTCAAACTCATTTTGAATCATTTCCTTCTTCGCACTACTTGGCTAAAGTTGATAAGAAGATACTCACCCTCAACAAGGTCGAGTCATAATATGCAAAAGTTACAGTTGTTTACAGTGGAGGAGCTTCAAATACTTCAAAAGCGGTTTTCCGAGGCAGTGTTTGCCGTTCAAATTATTCAGGTCCTTTGTTGATAACCTCTCTGTGTTTGGATGGTGGTTTGCTCTTAAAGTGTGGACAAGCTAAAGGGTTGGTGCAGCTACACTGCTTGATTGGGTTCTAGAATTTCAGGGGGCACAACATCCAAGTTCTGTAAGTTATTTTCCAAAGAACAAACTAATGCCATGGTGAGGTACATTCTAGCGACTGCTGTATATGGAGGGGACTGAGATTAAGTACTGATTCAGTGTTCATATCAAAAGCCCCAAGTGAGAACTGCATAGTGGGCATCTATTGGTATGCATTATTAGATGGAAAGATTTTGAGGTGGGAACAATGCAATTTCATTGCAAGTATAACAGGATGAAAATCTACTGAATCATCGTATTGGCAGGATTATTGAAAACAGCTTTCTTTTTCCCATTTTTCACTATCCATGAAAGGAAGTCAAATGGCATTTATTGAGCCTATAAGGCTAGGCCAAGGATAATGGAAAATTGCTCATGAAAGCAAAGAAAATGCTTTGAATAGAAAAAAAAGAAAAAAAAATCAAGGCTGGATCCGGCTCCAAGCCATTACGGTAGTATGGAGGCAGAAAGAAGAGAAAGAATGTAGGGCGAGAAAAATGGGTGGGCACGATTAAAGGTTATGTGGGGCCTGAAATTGTCGATTGGGGGGGGGGTGTTAAAGATGGCGTGCCATCTTGAAATTAACAATTCCATCTGATGGTCTATATTTGGCCTGTCATACGCAGTAGGTGGAATTGAATCCCACATCTTCCGCTCATGCAACTAGCACATGCCCAGTTCTCCAACCTGCGTCCCTGGCAAACAAGGAAGCAACATCCCCTCCTGCCAGCTTCACGGCTGACTGACCCCCTCTCGCAGCTTCATTTTGTAGCTTAATAAATAATGAAGGTTTGGTTTCTCAGAGGGGTGTCTGCAGACTGTGCACCTGGACACCCTGCATGTCTGCTGGCAGGCATTAAAAAGATCCCGCCAACAAAACTCAAAGAACCACAACCGCTTCCCGCCACACACTACATCATGTTTAGACGAGAGAGGCATTTTGAATGAACTGCCGCTTTTTTCCTCTTGGGAATTTGCACATAGAGATGCAATGTTGAATTAAATTCACTGGCAGTTGCCAACATTATTAAACACCACAGCTCTCCACAAAAGGAGCCACACCATTTTACAAGAACATGGTGAACCTGAGGTCACAATCGGCTGGGTGTAAAGATGCATTTACAGAGTTTCAGCAACTTGGCAATATCATGTCAATGGCGGAGTTCATTTGAAAGGATTGTTGGCTCTGTCTGCCTGGGATTTGAAACTGCTTTTGAGAGCAATGTGAGTATTGTGTCATTTCCATATGTGACTTTTGATCTTCACAGGATACTAATCTAATGAGAAACAAAACAAAACACCAGAGTGGAGAGCTAATCTTTAATATGGAACTCATCCTTCAATTGGAGACAGAAGTAGTTCAGTGATTAGACATTGGCCAGTACAAATCTCCAGAGCGACTGACTGTAAAAAAACAAGGAACAAGATAGACTCCCGTCTCCCTCAACAAACACTGAGTTTCTTTTGGGCAAGGCACTCACAGGAAACGTCCACCCTTAGGTACTTTTATATGATCACACCTCACCATCTGTGATGTTCAGAGCATTCCAGGTGTTCTTTCCTGAGGAAATGGTGTCATTTACATTTTTGTTGCGGGCATTTTGCCTCAAACCTGTCCACTTCTACATCGGTAAGCAATTTCCCGCATTGCCCAGAATGACTTGAGGATCCCCAGAGAACAGGAGGGAACGTATTGCCTTCAGCTGTAGGGTTGTGCATGTAGGTTGAGAGAGCAGATGATAGGAATAGCATGAAAATAAGCAAGAGAGCATGAGCTTTTGCACTCTGGTGAAAGCCCCGAGTCTCGAACAAAATGTAACATGTCTTGTGGCTGAATTGCATTCTGCTCTTCTGAGGATTCTGTCAGGGTAGAGATGTACATCTTCTAAGATGGATTTCCGCTTAAACGATGAACATGAGAATGGCGAGTTTATGAAGAAAGGCTCTGAGGAACTCCAACAGAATCTGACATTCAGGTTAATGTTCATGTCTTAGACAATTGTTTCCCTTTGTAGAAAGTCTGGAAATTAGACATGGACATCTGAAGAAAATATTAAAAAGATAAATGCACCAAATTCTACAGTTTAGAAAATGCACTTATTAGCTTTCTTACCATGGCTGGGTGGCTAGCTTAGTTTAGCTCAAAGACTGGAACCAGGAGGAAACAGCCGCCTCTGCAGAAAGTTACAATACCCAGCTAAGAAATCTTCTTCTTCTTCTTCTTCTTCTTCTTTGGGTTTTAACGGCAGCTTGCCCAGCCAAGAAATAGTCTGGCTCATAACATTAAACTGTAGTTTTTACACTTTGGTATTTGTGTAGATTAAACAAATGAGATTTAACATGTTAATCAGTGAGTTTAAGGGATGCTTATCAACTCACTCCCAACTCGTCAAATACCGACGCTTGGTCAGTAGCCCTACGCTTCAAACTATGACGCTCTAAGTACTTCTCTAGCATCCGATTTGGATGTGGCAGGGCCAGCATATCAGTTTCCAATGCATAGTGTCTTTTCAAAATAAACTTCCATCGTCAAAGGAAGTCAGGTTTAGGCAAGTTAGGTTTAGGAACCTGGCATGGTCAACGTTAACTTGGCTGACTATCCTGTCAGGCTCATGCTATAACTCAGTGGTGCTAGGTGAGCTAGCAGCATCGTTTCCTCATGCGCGATGATGCGTTTGGTGTTTGGTAGAAAGGAAATAGTTCCTAATCGAGATTGTTATATAGCATTACAGGTAAGAGGAAAAATATGTATTTTTCATTTTTTGGGGTGAACATTGACATTTATGAGAGTGGTATCGATTAACTCATTTAACTCTCGGCAAGAAACTGAGAAAATCTATTTCCCAAAATATCAAACTATTCCTTTCAGGAAAACTCCTCCCCCACAAAAGCAACCAGAAGTGAAGGCACATTACTAACTGTTTTAGGCGACATCTTTCTTTAATAAAAGTTCTGGCTTCTGAAGAAATGGTTGGCATTTTCTGTTGATAAACCAATTCGTATTTATTTTGAAGTTGAATTAATCAGAGTTCTAATCAGTAAAATCTTTGCTGATAACCAGATGAAATGCACACCGGAGCGAGACGGCACAAAGGCTGTGCCCAATGAGTTTGCAGTTGCAGTCCGGCCGGTCTGGCTGTTTCTTCATTTTCCTGCTGACCAGGCATCAGTACTCTTTAATAACATTCATTCATCTTCCCTTCATGCTCTCTCCGCTTACTTCTTTATTGGATCAGACTGCTGACGGCTATTATTCCCCATGGAATATATTTACTCACCATTTAGGTAATATTACACTCACTTTGTATCAGTGTGAAGCAGAAGGATAGGTGCATTAAGCTTGGCAACATGTTTTAATAGCTGGATAACAGATAAGCATGTTACTGGTCTACATAGACTGGCTGCTACGTTACTGGAGGCTAGATGAGGAATTATCCAGTAAAAAGTGAGCGATTAAACACAAATATTACTGTTTCAGTTGTGGTAATTATTAATACACTGGATTTCTAAGGTCTGGACTCAGATCAGGTGAAGCAGACAGCTGCCATGTTTTGTTGGGGCATTATTTTGTAAAGCATTGAGCTCAGCATGCTGGTCGTTTGTATGAACATTTAAATGTGAGAAAGAGAGACATAAAGAAACATAGAATGTGTCAACAAACAGCGAGCGCCCTGAGAAAACAAGGTTCAATAGAGCCTTGAATGGTATTAGCATGCAACAATTTAAGCTTACATACTTCGCCTTCGCTTTATTGGATTTCTGCACAGTAAGCCTTTTTTCATATTTAGCTACCCTTTCTTCTAGCTGGAAGTTCAAATATTTGAACTAATACCTCTTAGGTTTTTAATAATACCTCAAGGGACTGCGATGCTTTATAGTGTTTCCCACACTCTCACTTTCTTCTCCTCGTTCTTTCACATTTCAGACAAAAGACTCAATGAGTCTCAATATCCTGATTTAACCAGACTTCAACTATTTGATTGATCTGATCTTGGAAATACTGTCGTATCTCACCATTGTAGGGCACAGAAATCTGTCTGGTTTATATCCTATTGGTGTCAGCTGTAGCTGAAGGCAATGTGATGCATCAAAAAAGCTCTGGGACTCATTACCAATTCTCCCTTCCAAAGAGGGATTAAATATTATTTATAGGGCAGGGGGTAGACTTAAGTTCACTTCAATTGCTTCTGCCTCTGTTGTCAATCTAAATGATACGCTGGCAGGAGCAAGGCCTTTATTTGAGAGCTGGATCTATTGGAGTAGTTTGAATTCTCCAATTTCGCTGCAGGAAGTCTACGCGATGAACCGCAACCTAAATAACACTGAATGAGATGGGAACAAAACAAAATTTATATTGACTGTCGACATCCAAGTAATTAGAACCCATTCTGCTCTGCGACTAATCATCTGAATATCACTATCGATCGCTTTCTGTTTAAGTTAAATACAGATTAAACTACGGGGTAGTAAAAGATTTAGCAAATTAAAGATAACAACTCGGAACAAAAACACACACTAGAGTTTCTAAATACACTGAGGCACGCAGAGCAAAGTGGTTTTTTTTCTTTTCTTTCATTGCACTACCACACCTTCCCCATTCGTCTGAGGTTATGGTGCACTAAAACACACTCCACTGCCTCCACTGACCCTGTCCAGCATCATAGATCTACATTACAGACTTGGTCCTGCATAGGCTGTCTGTATGACTGATTCTGCCGTGTGCCTCTCCTCCTCCTCCTGCTCTCTTCACAAGGGCAGAACTCTGAGTTCTTGTAAAGTTTTTTGGAGGGTGGGGGTGCAGTAACGTGTTACAGTGAAGCCGTAACTCACAACTTTTTCATTTTTATGGGGACCCTTTTATTGGACTGTGAAACTTCATCAATTAAGAAGATAATCTCGGCGACGGCATCTTTCAAAACTCCCTATAACAGTGATCAATGAATTGCTTTGATACATGCCGTTGCTGATGTATCTAAACAGTCAAAGGTCTTTTGAGTCATCTCAGGGGTTCAAGGAAAAGAACAGCGATGTCCTTCAGCACAGCCAAGTAGCACTGATCTTTCAGATGTTTCCCGTGTAATCTTCTAATCAGTACAGCTCTGTTTGAATTCTGCTCTGGCAAGCAGCAGTACAGGATTTAAAAGGCTTCCATTTCATTAGCGATTCCGCCTGTCACTTAGCTACCCGATTTGTGCATCCATCACCTGCTTTTCTCGTTAGGGTCCAAATCCTTTGTCACGGGACCATGGCTTTATGAGCAGGTATCCAGCTCGGTTTTTGGATGTTGATTTAATGGCCGGCAGAGGATATTGATGGGCTGCACCCAGAGTCTGTCAGGATTAATTTAAGTCATTTGATGTCTCCTCCCGCCGACGAGGTGCGGAGTTATTACCTCCTCGTCACGGGCCAACCCCCTCCCTCTCCCGTCTTTGCTCTGCCCCTCTGTCTCTCCATCTGTCCGTCCTTATCAATGTGTCCGCTGTCAGGGAGGGTGGGAACGGAGGGGGAGGCAAAACATCTCAATACAAAGTAGCCTTCAAAATCTCAGCCCCACTAAAAGCAATTCCACCATGACCGCAGCAAGGCTGAGCTGTACTGTATCAAAGGTGTCAGTTGAGTGCCTGACACAAGCCGATGGATTTCTGATGGGGTTATTTCCCAAAGACTTACTTGACAGCGCTTGTTTTCGCCATAACATTTACAGCCCAACTGGCCCCAAACTCAGGACTTTTGGTAGTCAAGGAAAATTTGTTATGTGTAGTTTTAGGCTATATAAATAAAGTGTACAAATAAATAAAATGCAAAGGAAAAGCTAACTTTTATTGCAGGCAATAGAATTAACAGTAATTAAACTGACATTTTAAGCTCAATCTTAACAAACCACACTTAATCTTGCGGTCGTTAAGTCCTGTATTAAATGGCAGAGTTAGCCATTGATTTGTGATCAAAAGTAGGTTTACATACTTCTAAACATGTAATAACTATGCTTTTCAATATTCTCCAGCACATCATGACCGTAAACATGCAGAGAGAATGTACTGGAAATGAATACAGACCGGCATGTTATACCACACGGGTTCTCTTCTTGACTTACTGCATTTCCCTCCCAGAGAAGGCTGCTGGTCTGCACTGATGCGTGGCCATAACGAGATGCCATAGTGATGATGGTGCATTTAAAAGATAACAATTTCATTAAGCTTAAATAAATCAATTTAGGAAGGGAAAATTAAAATTATCCAGCTATGAACAATTTGAGGCAGTTGCGTATTAGCAATCAGTAATTGAAGTGAAATGTAAAACCAGTTAGTCATGGCTCATTAAAGGCAAGAAATCAGCTTGAAACTCCAGTTTGAGGAGGGTTCGGAAGTTCAGCGCAGAGGCTAGTGTCTAAATGCTGAATATAGGACCTGGAGAGGGCATGGCCAAGTTTTCAAGTACCAGTCTTTGATCAGGCTAAGGGAAGATGATTTTCTGTGATCTTGATGCAGACCTGGCAAAGCGGCTTCATGATTTTCTTTCTCCGAGACAGCGTGAAACTGTGTTTAATTCCCTTAATGCTCTCGAGTAACTACATCTAATCCTGCACTTCTTAATTGCACAAATTCTTGTTTCTCATGAATCACTGACTGCTTATCCCTCTGAGCCATTCCTTCATGATGAAATATTAAAAAACACTGTAAACAGAGAGGACCCCCGTCTGTCTTTTGGTCATACAGGAAATGCGAGACTCAGTTGAGAAAAAGGGCATTTGCTTATTTGTAATACCCAAGGCACCGCTCTGACCAGCCATGCTGGAAGGACGAGAGCTGGGCAATAAAATGCAAGGACATTGGGACCCCTCCCCACCCCCGTTCACCCATCATCCCTCTCTTCCCTCCCCACTCACAATGAGGAGGGAAATGATGCGTTAAACACGGTGGAGCCACTCATTCTATGAAACAGCATCATGAAGGAGAGGAGATACTGCCCGGTAAAAAAAAAAGGCAGAAATGACAAGTTGTTATTCATAGTTCTCCGACAATGTGCCAGTTGTTTTATGACTATGAGCTCCGCAACTGGGCACAATGATGAATCTGCCCACAAATCTCTCAGACGTAGACTCAAATCAACGGCTATGGCTGGCAGAAAATTCATCATCACGACAAAATGGACATGAGGATGGCACTGCTGGTCACGATTTCATAATTTATAGAAACTCTCTTGGCAACATCTGCTATGACACACAGTTGATAAATCCATGCGGGTATATAAGTAACTTTTAGCTCAGCCGACGACACCTTGTGGTGCCCCTAAAGGATTCAACTGTGTAAACAAGACATCATAGCTTCCTAATAAAGCTCCTCGCCAGTCTAAAGGCACCTTGGGAATGCAATTGTATCAAGTTAAAATGTTTGCTGTATAGGGTTTATCTTTTATCTCTGTGGACTCTGTAAAAAGGATCTCTGGAAGCACCAGGTTTATTGCAGAGAAAACTCTCTCACAAATATGCACAATACCCACAGTGTAGAGGAAGCACAGCTGAAATGGAAGAGATTGAAGAGAAAATTGAATTGCTAAACCTTGTCAGCGAAGAAAGAACAGAGCAGGAGGAAGTAGAAAAGAAGTGCAGCACCAGTCAGAGAGACGCTGAAATTCTTCTTCTCCTTGTCTTGCTTTTAATTGCTTTCTGCTTCCTTTTATTTCTCCATCTGGCAGATAACAGTCACTTCTACTTCTGCACTATTCTGAAAGCCGTATCTCTGGAAAATGTCTGTTGCAGAGCAAAACTATTGATGTCGATATACGTAATTTAAACTTTTTTGTCATGTGTAAAATGCATCTCATTGTACATGTATTTGGCTGTTTTCTTTGTCGATTGAATGTCCTGTTTATACACAAGAATGAAGTGAAACACAGTAACTAGAATGGTCCCAATCGGGGCATTTCTTCGGATCCGATCTGTGAATTACAATCCTTTCTGTACTGTTTTCTCCACCTCGGTCTGCGAGTGTTGCTCTCTGTTTTAGCCAGGCTCAATTAGAGAGTGTGTGAATCAAAGTCAGGCGATTTGACAAATATAGCAGTTGGCTAAGTACAATAATGTTTTTTATGATGGGGGGATTACTGTATTTTTGATGAGCCAGCGTATTTTCACATCTAACTCTGTGAAGTAAGAGTCTATTTTGACCAAGCCAGAGTCGTTGATTGTTGGAACAGTGGAAAGACTAACCAAGATGGTTTTGGTGAGTTTCTATTTTGACTGAAGTACCAAACAAACACAGACACACGCCTGCACGACATGGTCAATCTCCAGCTCTTGTGCAGACGGTGGCCAGTTGTAAAATGTGAACATATGGCTCGCACTAGTGTGAATGTGTTTGTGCATTCTGACACACAAATTGGCAAAATGTCTTTGTCTTTCTCACTAGCAAAGACATCCAGTTATACAGCTTCTCATTGTTGGTCAAACACTTTCAATCGTTAAAATGAACGTCCCCAGCGTTCCTCAGCTGTCACTAATTACAATTGATTCCGTGAGTAAATTGATTGTTGGCCAAAATTTGCTTTGTTCGTTGTCTGGTATAAGTTTCTTTGCAAAGCCGTGTCTGTACTCCGCTAAAGATCTTTTCTGAGGGAAGAACCACCACTGTGTAACACTAGTACAACCATGAGTAGACTATAACAGAGTGATATTTCTCTCTAGCAGTGTCACATCAGTTTTACTCTCCCATTTATGTCATATCAATAATTCAAGCTCATTGAGTTAATATTTTTGAACCAGGACCTTCAGTATTTAGATCAAGTATCAGATCAGACTTGGAAGCTCCAGATATTATTATAGGATCGAGATCTGGTCCAAAACAAAATGCACTGGTACATCCTGAACAGTATACATTTTTATTCAAGACACCACACATTGGTGCAGTTAAGAGTTTTCTGCAATACCCTTACATTTTGTTTTCCTTTGTCTTTCGCTGTCAAAAGCACAATGTGAACTGAGTAAATGAAAAAGACTGTAAATATTCTTAATTGCCCTCAGGACAAAGTAATAAAGATCTGTGCCATGCTGTCATTCTGTGTTCTGCGCCGTTTTCCCCAAGGGCCCTCAAAGTCGTCATTCAGCTGTGAACAGACAGCGTTATTAAAGTTTTGCTCAAACACACCGGGGCAGCCGATAATCCTGGTCATGGCTGAACGCCTGTGCAGAATCGCAGCACATTTAAAGTCTGTTTCCTTCATTTGCGCATTCCTCCACCTCAGTAGATGCAACATTAAGGATGAAAACAAGCTGGCGGCCAGCTGCTTGTTGCAAAATTAATCCAAACTCGTGAAAAAGAGAAAATGTAATGGTACAAATATAGACGATTTATTTTAGAGAACTGCGAGTCAGTTTGGACAGATTGTCTGCTGCTTCCAGACAAGACAGCTACATGAAAGCTCGGGTGTTTGTTGTGCAGACAGCGATAGCATCAGGGTCTATTGATTTAGCAGCCAGCTCCACGCATAATCAAAGCCCATCCCAGAGGCAGCGCAGTCACTGCCCCAATGCACTCCAATCATATTTGCGCTTGATCACATCCCAAAGAGCTTGTCACCTTAGTGTTTTGTGACACTTAAACCCAGTATATACAACCCGAACTTCTAAAAGGGAAGTTGACCTTCTTCTTCTCCTTCTCAGGTGAATTGCAGGCTCCAGTGATCGCTCTGAATGAGATGTTGTTTGCATGGAACAAACCTGGCCTGGTGTAGTGAATTTAAGTTTAGTAAGGGCTTGTGGATAAGTAGGTTATACCGCAGTTTTACTGACTTCACATGGGTTTTCACACAAGCTAGAAAGGCAAAGTAGTCAAACGCATATTTGCAGGAATGCCGAACAGAGGCGTCCCAGTTCAGCACCTGCATTGAGATCATGAAATCATGCAATAGCTCTACTTCAACCCCCACCATCCTCTAAAGATCTTCTTTCCCTCGCCCTGGTTAGTACGAGCATGATAAGAAAACTAAGTTGTTTATTGTATGGGTTAAAATAAACAAGTGTGCCGAGAGGCTTTGATGTGCTACGGCAGTGAAGTTAAGTCGATCTAAACTATGTGATTAATTATTAAAGAATGTTATCTGGATGTTCTATAAAATCAAAATGTTCAATTATGAATGTTTACTGTGCAGATTTGCATTATACTGCGAGCTGGAGGCATTCGCATGTTATTTTCTCATGCCCTGGATGCATTTCTTTCATTAAGTGTGTTTGCATGCACACTAATATTCCACTATTATTCTGAATATGACAATATTCTTAATTTGATATGGGACATGCAAGCAGCATATCAGTTTGGATATTCTGAATTATTCAGATGCAGCATTTTCCAATTCAATCATATGGGATATGCTTATATTATTCAGCTTTTAGGAGCATTCTTTGGCCATGTATACGGCGCTTTGGAATATGTGTCTCAATTAATTGTTTTTCCGCAGTTTGCGACACACCGCCTCTTGCCTTTTTGCGGTCATTTCTGTGCGTCGTAAACAAACCGATTCATCAACACTTTGAAAATTCATAAAAGCCCACATTTCTGTTCAGGAGCAACATCATATTGAAGTTATTTAAAGGGTGTAGCCGTAGGACGTACCATGGGGGCGTTTTACGCTAATGAGATTGCTTTTCATTTGTCAGACATGTTCAGAAGGAATATTGTCTTTTTGGGAATAAAAAACCCTGAATATTTAGTGCATGTAGACGTGGTCACTGCCTTGTTTGCCAGACTGTAAACATAAATATATGTTGTCTGGGGAAATGAAAGAATTACCTATATAGTGGAGTCTGAGAAAATGAGATTTGCTGAGAGTTAGCTCAAGCTGTCTGGAGTGTTCAGCATCAGTGAGCTCCAACCAATGGGAACTCCTCAGAGACAAAGCAGTAGCTCTCTCCTGTCTATCCAACTGCCCCGGACCGGGACTGGCATTATTTAGCCTCTGGTCGTCTCAGTCTATCCTTTCTCGACTCTTCACATGCCTTTTGTAATCCATTCTTTCACATTTTTGCTGCCTTGTCTCCACATTCATGAGGGTTGAGAATAAAAAAAGTTTCAAAGTTTCCTAAAGTTCTCTATTTTAAGCATAAAGAAATGTTTTTGTGTGGTAAGTCTTGATTATGCTTTGGTTTTGGGTGAAAACTCTGATGTGATGGGAGTTTTTCTTCCTCATGCAAATGCAGCCCGTTGGCTCAGAAAATATCAACGCGGCAGTGGCACAGCTCCGTAACATCGCTGTGAAATGGAGCATGTCACGTACAGGCTTGACCCTGGAAAAGTAATTGATTGATAGATGGTCGGATGGATTAATGACGGACAGCATTCCACCAGGGACTGGCTGGCAAAAAGACATCTCCGGTAAACTGTGTACGAATCGCCATTCTTGCCAACGTGCCCCTTCCTGTCAACCTGCATCTGGCTGGTGGGGCGAGTGATTGATGGCAGATGTCAGTCTGCTATCCGCTCCACCTCGTCACCCCCGCCGGATGCAACTTCTGCCGCGGTAAGAGTCCATCTTCCTCTCCTGGCAGGTTTGACAGAGTAGAGCCACGTCGAACACTAGGTTTTCCCGACCCAGTCAACAGCAGGTGCCCTTCTTCCCCTTTTAAAACTCTCCCCGCAAGGGCAAGATGTGAATATATTCTCAATGAAATGATCAGTTTTCTAGAACAAGTACAACTTCTGAACATTCAGACATGCCACCACACTGTAGGGAGAAGCAGGCATCTAACTATATGAATTGTGGTTTAGCTGCTGGAACTGAAGGAGAGACAAAAATAGGAGTAGGAAAACGTCATACATGCGATGTCAAGTGAAAACCAGAGCTGCTGAACATAACACACCAAACGTGGGTTGGCTGTAAATAAACCGTCCAGGGTGACGACTGAAAGGCTTTGAATGTCATTCATTAATTAGTCTAAGTAAGATCACAGGCCTCGACATCTACATCAAAGAAAGTAGCTTTACTTTCATTTTGCTAGCAGCGGCGGGGAGCCGGATGCAGCAGTGTGTTAGGGTTACGCTTTCTTGCTTAGTGGAGTTCAAATTTACAAAAGGGAATTGGAGAAAAACATCGAAATCACCAATTTTGTCAGTATATCAAGGCACAAAGTTGTTTAATCAGGCACCAGAGGCTAGTGAAATCAACCATGACCTGGATGGTAAACACGAAAAAAAGAAAAACATCTGTTTCTGTCTTAAATGAGGGTAGATCTTGTCACAGTTACTATATGACTCAAGAGGTCTTTGCTTATTCTGCATCTTATGTAATTCTTTGACAATTTCTTATTTTTCTCATAATTTGCATTCCCAGTGGGAAATGACATATGCTCACTCTAATAACAATCTTCATCACATACTTTTAAAATTCTGCAGGTACGGATAATGACTTTGGTTTACCATCTGCTTTGTACCCGCATCAACCTTGTGCGCCACACAACCGCTTTGGCTGCCAGCTGCCCATTGGCTAAGAGCCACAGATGCACTATTATAAGCCCAACATACGTTACACTGTATAGTATCAAAGAGACTCTTCACCTGAACACCAGGAGCCTTTCTTTCAGCACAATATGGCCATATATGAGCAACGGTATGAAGGTGTCAGCGTGGTGTCACTCAGAGGTGTTGTTGCTCGTAACTGTAACGCTTCAATGAACTTGATGATTCATGAAATTGATGATTATCCATAAAATATCTCCATAGACTCCATTCATAACAGGCTGTTACAGGGCCAGACTGCATCATGATTAATCTACCAGTCCATCAATAACTCATGACCTTCCAACTGTGTGCAGACAAGTTCCATTATACAGACTTTTATATGTTCATACGACATAAAGTAAACCTAACATGATATGAATTTGGAAGCCTCGTCTTGTAGAAGACAGGGGAATTTAGGATGGACAAGCCAATGTTGGTGTCACTTGAGGGACCCACAGTCCACGACTTAAATGCTGAAAGGGCACAAATCAACAAAGGTCCAGAAATCTAAATTTGAAAGGTATTTTACTATACCAGATAAAACAAAGACTAAGTATTTTGTTTGGTTTTGGATGTCAATAATTAACCATTAGATCATGACCCAACTATAAGATGTTTGAACAATCAATGCTATCAGTAGAACAGTTCAAATAAACTTTCTGAATATTGGAAGCTCTGACAGAGTATGTCAGGCATACACGAAGCTGACAACATCGCAGCTAAATTAATTGAAGAGACTTACTGGGAAAGTAGCTGCGTGTGTCCACAACAATGCACGCAACGTCATGGCTGTGCTAGGGAGGAGTTTTGCATGAAGAAATGGACCCATCTCATCAGTGAATGGTGTCTTATCCCTATTGATTCAGACCAAGATTCAGACTATTTTTCCTAATTTAATTCCACGGATGCTGGCAGGAAATCAATCCCATGCACAGGAAGTGGTAAAACTTGAAAGCAGAAAGGGAAAGTGGGTCTTCACTAGCAACGTACTTTACTATGCTGTTGACATGTTGCTGCTTTCTTTCTTCTCCTTGTTAAAATGATATACCATGTATACCAGCCATATACTGTAAAGACAGTTTTCTGAACTACATTATGAACACCTCATCAGCTCAATTCTCCGATTTAGAATCTGAAGGACAAAGGTGTTCTTTGAATATTTCCATTTCTTCTTCAACATATTGCCATTAAACACATCATGGGAGACAAATCTTCGCAGGTAAGGAGCAAGTGAAGCC
Source organism: Anarhichas minor (assembly GCF_050575085.1). NCBI lineage: Eukaryota > Metazoa > Chordata > Actinopteri > Perciformes > Anarhichadidae > Anarhichas > Anarhichas minor. The sequence continues at coordinate 13,076,832 of NW_027466457.1, forward strand.
CTGAGGAGGAAAATGATAGGCTTTCAATTTCAAAATGAGTCGTATCTAAAGTTTGTCAGCTCCAAGTGCTGCGCAGTTTACAGTTAAAGATATTGACAGATATATTTCCTGTGACGCGAAACAGGGCCATACTCAGGGCACTCTAGAATTAACCGATTATATCTACGCTTCATAAAGTCGAAACAAACTCGTATAGCTATTCATCTCAAGGCCCCCCCAGCCGTAATGCTCTATATATCTGAGTGTAAATTGATGCGGATTCTCACTCGGTTGCTAGCAGCAGATATGGCTGCTTATAATACCGGGTTCCCTCTGGTGACTTTTGTCGCAGGGGATTAAAAACATAAATATGGTCGGGGAATCCAATAACCATGTGCAGTGAAGGGAGAATATGCATCATCTACACCTCGCAAACACAAAATGTCAGCAAGCATAGCTGCAGCTGTAACCTTGACAATGACAATAATGGCTGTTAAAATGAAAATAATGACAGCTTTACCCTGAGGGATTACCATGTCGGATCTGAGTCGTCAGTGGCTGGATTCATAAACTCTGTTACAATGTGACTCCAACGCCACCGCAGCTGGAGATTGATTACCTCGTAAACATAGTTTACAGAGTGTGATATTCGGTTCCAACAAAGGCTAATCATGCTAACGTGAGGTTCAGAGGGACATCTGAACCCACTTTAAAGCCCTATGTAGCAGGGTTACTGTAACTATGTGGAAGCCATGTTCATATCCAAGATGCCACATGATCATTAGCTGCACTATATCGATAATATATAATAATAATACATTTCAACTATTTAAACTTACTGTTATAGTATACGTCTGACAAAAGATAAATGTGGGACTCAACAATAAATGAACAAAGTGGATTAAAATGCTTTAAAATGACTTTCCCTGTATTGTGAATTACGTTTCTGGGGAAACATATTTTGTCGTTGATTACGTTTGCTCTTGACGTATCACAAATAAGTTTAAAATGAGTGTGTGTGTAAGGAGGGAGGAGGTCAGGCTGGTGGATGGGTCAAAGAAACACAGGGCTGTCATCAAGGACACGGCTGTTTGTGTCCAGAGTAAAACGAGTACTTTTGTTGCCTGAATATAAGTAGATTTGGTACATTTTTGTTTTGTTGCAAGTTACCACTACAACTGTTATTCGGGAGAAAATATGTTTCCCTTGAGACATAAATGAGAGTGCAGTTTATGAGAACATCACTTTGTAGGCCTAGTTGTTCAGCTACCCTTACTTCTTGTGGTTAATATTGTATCTTTTGTTTTGTTGTAGTGACAGTTTTACCAAAAACATTTTATTAAAAAAAACAATGCTAAAAGGTGTAGTTTGCTGATTTTGCTTAACATGGCTTTAGAATTTAATTTGAATTTAGCTCAATGAGTAAAATATTGCTAATTACACTAATGTTAAACCCATTAGCAGGCCGTTGCCTTCAATTGCCGAAGCCTTGAACAAGCCAATTTGGCCTCAAGGTCTGTTCATCATAATCATTTTGTACAATCATCCCCTGCAAGCCAGCAATGACAAATTAAAATGGCTGCAGTGTGAATAAAGGGAACACCAATAAATACTGGTTGCATCTTGCTAAACTCCCTCACGGCTTCATGTCTATAAGTGGATTCCTGGTTTTGACTCCTGCTACTTCTTTAGCTACTGACTGGATTATAGAAACTGAACCTGATGATTTATGTGTGTGTGTGTGTGTGTGTGTGTGTGTGTGTGTGTGTGTATGTGTGTGTGTGTGTGTGTGTGTGTGTGTGTGTGTGTGTGTGTGTGTGTGTGTGTATTAAGAGCCATCTGCTAACAAAGCAACTATGGCACATCTGAGTGGCAAGACGGAAGAAATTCCTTCATTCGTTTCTGTTGTTGCAACGACGCGCCCAAATATAGGTCTGTTGAGGACAAGACAAAGAATGCATGACAGGGGATATACAGAGCGCTCTTGGCAGACTCTACAGTCAAATCAATACAAATGAAGATGTCTTTTTGAACAAGGGCAAAGGGCCCCAGCTTCTTCCTGTTTTGGCTCCGTTAACTGATCAATTTCACAAGGTGGTGTGCGGCAGGTCCACAAACACAAGTCACTTAAGCATAAAAATTTCATAGCGCCCCCCCCTCACAGATCTTAGGAGATTGGACATAAAGCCTTCCCTCGTTATACCTTGTTATTTACACTCAGTAATTCCACTAGGGCTCCAGAGGAAAGAAGGGAGTGTGTGTGCGTGTGAAGATGTGTTTGTGTGAAGGGATTAAAGTGCCAGTAGAACAAACAAAAACTGTATCCTGCACGTTTAATTAGGCGCATCAGCTTTAATGGTAAATATTAAAGCTTATATCAGTTGGAATTTGGATTAGCCGTATTATCACGAGAGGGTGCAGCACGGTAATCAATGGGAAAATCAGCGTTGGCGGTAATTACATCTGCAACAGATCACAGAGTTTACGCTGTGAGCTGTGAGAGTTGCAGAGCTGGCAGTTCATTTGCACCATTTCATTGTCTCAGCTACCGTAAATAGTGTTCAATTAGTATTCCAAGTACGCCCGTTAAAAGGAGGGAAGGGAACAGGTCTATTCTTCAATTAATTCAGTTGTTTTTTTGGGATTGGACAGTCTAATCAGTTTTTGTGAGCGTGAACAAACATATCACATTGCATCAGTTTACAGGCTAAAACGCCTCCACTGACATCCTTTGTATAACAAATGGATATCAAGTGCAGTCAGTTAATTTAGTTAGCACTTTAGCAGATCATATTTGTTGTTGTGTTTTGCTCTTGGTATGTGTGGGTGCTTATATTTTAGGCTAATGTACGACAAGGAAATTTGCCCACAGGGTGCAATAAAGTAAATGTTATCTCATCTCATTATCAAATCTGAGTGAATTCATGCAAAATTGTGTTGGAGTCTAAATGAAAAGAGAGTTTACTGTCATTATGTCCTCTAACCCAGAGAAGTATCTTACTGCTATTAAAGCCACCTTAGATTTGTTATTCCTGTATTTTTCTCTTTTATTCTGCAGATTCAAATTGAGGCTGGATTTCAAATAAATGAGTGTCTTTTTTCAGCAACCCTTACCCATCAACTCCTAGGATAGATCAATTTAAAGCTGCACTATTCAGTATTTTGATATTATCAATCAGTCTCATTACTGTGTGTAATGTGAAAGGGTCTTCTTATCGTGTCAAACCCACAGGAACGTATCACCTGTTTAGTTTACTTTGTTGTTTTAGTTTAGCAGCCCATCCACTGCTGGATTGTTTGCCATAACTGTATGAATTGTGTTTTATTGTTTGCCATCACTTTATGAAGTGATAATGTCGTGTTTACTGCTTGTTCTTCTGTCACCCAAAAAGACTGAAAGAAAAACATTAACATTACTGCTTTAAGGTCCCAACTAATGTCAAAACGAAGTTTGTATCCAGTCTGAGCTTCTTTTAGTGTACCAAGTTCGGATGAGTTGGTGAAAAGGAATGGAATCTACATTTACGCTAACTGAACCAGCTAATGAAATATTTTTCATATATTTTGCTTGTAATGACGAGCTCACAGAAAATTATTACCAAACTCTGCAGTTTCCATCATCTGAACAAAACCTTTTAGCCAATTTTGCTTTGTTATTTAGTATTTTGAAGGCTCACAAACTCCAGTGATGTGTGTTTGCTGGATGTGTGAGCAGGCAGTTGTTCACTAACATAGTAATTCTATTATTATTATTATCACATAATAATTATGATGGTGTCTTTGTGCCTTCTTCCGCTCCCTCAATGTGGCCAAAAAATGGATTAATGGATTAAATACTGGAGGGTTTGCTGGAACTACTTATTGCAATAAATACGGCACCATCACATTTTGTGCTCAAATATGACCACCACTGTTGTATTTTATGACTAAATACTGTAGTGCTAAAAAGAAGCAGTTTACAATAAAAAAAAAAAGGTTTTATACAAGAGCTTATCTTCCAAATAATGTGTTGTACAGAACGGATATATATACAGGAGATGTCACATCACAGCTGAGAAGGCAGGATAAGCGTTGTTCTTATTTCTGGGTGTAAGAAGCAGCAGAAAATGTTCACTAATACAGTTTTCTTGGAGTGTAAGAGCAACACACAAAGCTAAAAATCAGTATTATCCCCCTTTTAAGCCCTTGTCAACTAGAGACAAGCAATACTCCATCAAGCTTCAGGGTATTGTAATACTCCCACACAGACTGTGCAGTATTGAATAACAGCCTGATTTAAGTGCCCATCACTGTCCTAATTGGTTTCCTCTGGCTCCATGTCTACTCTGCTTTCTCAATCTCTTTCTAAGGTTCTGACCATCTCTCTATGTCTCTCTCCCTGAGGCATCGGACACATCGCTCCTGCTCTGTTCTCCCTTACAGTACTTTCCCGTTGGTCTTATATCTTGCTGGCTTGCCCTCCTCCCAGACAGACTTTGATTAAAGGGGAGCCAGATACCACTTACTGATCAGTCCTCATTCAGCATTTACCAACCGTTTCACTTACCGGTACATCTTTTATTTTGACATCTGCCTAAATCACCTCAATTGGTATCCTCATTAAGAGTTGTTCAGATACCGATACAAAATTGCCTCTGATATAGCCTAAAATGCTGGATCGACAATTGAGTACGCAAGTCTATACACCGAACCAATATCACGTTGTCATATTATTTATTAGCTTATTTATGCTACACAGGAATAACAACAACAGTGTCACATGCTACTCAATCAAAACGGCAGTCCAAAAACCAATGGGTGACGTCGCAATGATTATGTCCACTTCTTAAATGCATTCTATGGGTTAAACCCTCGTGCATTTTTTCCCCTCATAATGCTTCACTTGGAACAACATATCTCTGTTCAAATTAGCAGGAGGACAACTTGCTATTAGCTTTTAGCTAACCGAGGTTCCATTGAGTTACATTATGATGCGTTCAAGCTCTATTCAGTGAAGATTTGTATTGAAGGTAAATTATAACACTGTGATCTGTTCATACGTAAGAAAATTGAATAAATACAGTCGTTTTAAGGAGATGTTTTTACAGCAATATAAAAAATATAGTAAAGAGGGAATTACGACCTGTTTAAACAATGTTATGTAAAATATATATATGGACTTAATATATGTGTACTTCATGATCGAAACTGTGCTACCAACTCAGAAGAAAGAGTTAATGTACTCTCTTTGAAATATCAATGTTGACATGCACAGTAACACCCTTGTGTTACTTCTGTGTGAGCAGAAATGGTGACTGTCACATCACTTTGTAATAATAATTTTCTGCGCACATGGATCCATTTTATTTAAAGGAAAGTACTCGTAATCAACCTGAATTGATTTCCACATACTGGCCACATACTGAACAAATACATGTATAGGGCTTACATAACTTTTCCCAATGAGAAACATTGCCATATTTTACATATAAATATGACAATATTTAATTTATAGTATCATGGTGTGTGTAAGATATACAGTATGTACACACCAGCAGACTTGCCGCAGGGCCACCAGGGTCTCGCGTGCAGTTCAAGAGGACAACATCCAGCTTACAATGGACAGTAGACACCAATATGCCACCGCTGTGTACTGAGGCCGCATGACATACAGTGTGGAACAAGGAAATAAAGCTCACTCAAGTGTACAAAGAACCCTCAAATAAACCTTGTGTGTCCCAAAAGCCAGTTTGCCCTTTATCACCAGTAGAGCAGCTGCAGGCTTTGCAGAAATAACGACAGCAGGCTAAGTCATAACCTGAAGGTACATTGTACATGTTACCATTTCTTAGCTTTAACTTGCATCTTTCTCGACAGTAGCTTATGCATTCATGTAACTGGTGGCTGGCACCCTGCGGGCTATGGAATTGCTTCTTCCTCACTTGTGTACATTCACAGCCCAATGTAATGCGACTGTGTCCACACAATGGTTCTTTACCGTCTGCCTGTGCATGACTGCTCCAGATGTGTTTGAAATATCTATCAATTAATACTGAGTTCAAAGAGTTCCAACTATAAAAACAAATGCCCATCACAAATGTGTCTGTCCTGTCTTCCAATGTTTTGTCTTGTCTGTCCAACAGTCCAAACCCCAAAGATGTTTAATACACAAATTATTGAGGAAAGTTTTTATTTATATTCAAATTTGAGAAGTCAGAATAAGGACTTGTTCACACTCTTGCTTAACAAAATCAATGTAGTTGCTCTATAGTTGCTACTTAAACTTATAGCAAAGAACCCATTTACCTTGCCCTACTTAGCAATGCATGCCAAATTAAATAAAAAATATAATATCTTAACATCTCCTTATTTGTGTACACTTTTGACCTAAAACTGTATGTTGTTAAACCTAGTTTAAAACCAACTGCTGCCCCAGATAGGAAGGCGTGAATGTGTTAGTAAAATATATTTAGTCCAAATGCTCACAGAGACATCCTGTTCTTCCTGTGGGTGTCAGGTGATTGACAGGAAGTAGAGCATAACATAATGTGTGCAATGATGTTAAAACAATCTAGTACAATAAAATAACACACCCAAATAGCCAGAAATCCAAATTTAGGCTCAGTGTTTATTGTGGTGGATTATTTCACTCTGGTGTAGGTTGTTGTTCCAGATGAATACATGCAGATGACAACATGGGAAATAAGGACAGGAGCAGCATCTCACAAACTACCATAGCAATCATACTAACTATAGTAAATACATGATCAATAAGAAAAAAAAGGGAATATGTCAATGGGTAGAGTAATAACAGCAATGTCTATTCCTTTGTATTCCTTTTGCAAACGAACTCACTGTAGCGGTAACACGTGTGATGCCATGACTTTTCGGATAGATGTTGTTCTCTCTTGCACTGTCTTTTTTGTGTTAACACATTTGTACATTTCCCATTGTAAGCTCAAACATTAACTACATCCCAAAGGTTGACGGGCTTTTTAATAATTGCTGATCTTTTAAGTGCCCCGTCTTTACATATTTTATTGAGTTGATGTTTCCTGAAATTGGTGAGAACAAACCCGTAGTATTCTTAGAGACGGCAAAGAAAATCGCGGTGGCAGTTTGTTGTAGCCTAGCAGAACAGGCGGACCAGGGCATAAAAAGAGCAACACATACACCACAGGAACAATACATGGTCCCTGACAAGCTTGTCATGATAGCCTCTTTTTTAACAAAATATGCATTTAAATACATGGTTAACAACATTGAATCATAATGTGTTTGCTGGTCATATGATCATATATATATATATATATATATATATATATATATATATATATATATACTGTATATAAAAATCCAACAACTAAGCACCAGACCTCATCACAGGTTACATACAACTACAAATCAAACAACTAACAATAATATGTGACATTAGCAGGCCTCAGCAGGCCTTGTCCATGTCTGTATGTGGACAGCACACAATGACAAACCTAAGCAACATTAGCTGGAATTATAATACAACACAATGACCCACATTCAGGCAAAAAAGGCACATTCTATTTTACCCATTACAAGCAATACAACCACAGTAGGAAGCAGAGAGAGAGAGAGAGAGAGAGAGAGAGAGAGAGAGAGAGAGAGAGAGAGAGAGAGAGATGTTTTTGACTCACCTAGCATCTATTTTAAGTCCACAGTTGCCTTATTTCCCTCTGGATATTTCCACCACAGACAACTTATTTAAGATTTAAGTGTCCAATTTTCTCCTTTGCACAGTTGTCCCAACTCCAGCCTCTTTTTCTATCAGGGCTCAGGTCCAGTTTCTGAGTTTCAATTCCCAGTCTGTTCATTTAAAGCAGCTGTACAAGTCCACGACTCCACCTTCCGTAGCCACTCGCTAGAAAAGAAAGGTTTCACAAAAACTTGGTAGCTCATGATTTCATTAGCAAGACTGGAAAACTTTGCTAACTAATCTAGTTGTTATTTTAACATAGCCAACTGTCTATGCTTTCATTATTGTTAAGCTACAGTGGCTTCCCTGACTATTTATTTTCCCCAGAGTGTTGACCATCCAGTTTCACACTGCGGCATGAAGACACGAATCAAGAAATATCCACTTCACGTCAGTGGGCTTGACATGCATCTGGTCTTCAGGATGCTCAATGCTGGTCCTGTTGGTTGGTTGGTTGGTCGGTCAAACCACGAGTCCATCCAACAAGTTTGCCAATGGGTTTCCTAATATCTTTCTCTGGCCCAGGTTTGCTGCATTTTGGGTTTTTAACAAATATTTGATCAGATGTAGTAAGAAAATTGTAGTGACCTTAATTAACCTTTGTTTTTGCGTGCAATGTGTCTATTATCTTGTTCATTCTGTACACATGTGACATCTATTGCACTTCTGTCCATCCTGGTAGAGGATTGCTCTCTCTAAGATGTGTTGTTCTAATATTGAGGGTATAAAGTTCTTACTGTACCTACTCATAATTATCCTTAAGGTTATTTTAGGTTATGTATTTTGTATATTTTAGAAACAGATTTTATAATATATTTGTGTGGAATATGCAACCAAGGATGCATAGTTAGGCAGGATGAAATGCTGACTTATAGCTAACAGTTAAAATAATAGCGCGGAGACAAACTACGTGAGATAGTATGTTTACAACTTTCCAGGTGAGCCAGGGTAAAGTACATCAATACAAAGTGATGGCAGGAATCAATGCTGCTGCTGAATACAGTACGTAAACAAATGCGAACTAAGCGAAATAATTCATACAGCTGGATTTTACGACCAAATTGCCCCCTTGTGTAATGACACTTAAATGGCAGCCTGCATATAATGATGGCGAGGTTTCCAGCAGTGCTGTCAGCCATGAATATGACTGTATATTCTGTAGCAGCCAAAACACCATCTTCATATTGAAATGTTGCATATAAAATGGGATTACCCATGATCACGTTATAGGCAATTAAGTCACATGCTGCCCAACTCTGTGTGTGAGAATCTCCTGCTGGCTTTAAAGTCAACGTCTATTCTTAATCTAATTGTGTGCCTTCATGTCAGACTTCATAAATATTGGCAAAACACTGTATATTGTACACTAATCTCTTTGGGATTTTTTTGTTGTTGTTCTATATCGCATTAAGTCACATTCAGTGAAAAAGGCATCCGAGCTTTGTTACATATTTTAAGTAAAAAGCAGCATGAAATGATAAATCTAGTTTATTTTGAAGAGGAACGTTAAAATTAGCATCCAAACAGGCTTTTGTGGTTTTGTGGTTCAGCTTTGAAATCTTGGGTCACATCCCCATTGTCAAAATCAGCAAATTTTCAGCCATGACGCTGAAAATGTTTTCGATGACACTACACTTTCTGTCCAACACATCAAAAACTCTCACAATACCGGCACTGCTCTCTCCAACTCTCACTCAACTTTCCACCGTTGTCTTTTGGCAACAAATCACATCACACAACAACTAGCAGAAAGCAAAAGGTAAAGAAAAAAGGTTTGAAATCTCTGACGGGTCTTTTCCATAGTGTCGTGAGCCTGTCAGTGGCAAAAACAAGCACTTTTAGTGGACGTACATTGACGGTGAGGAGTTGCCCCGAGCGATTACATTGTAGCCCATTTAGCCCGTCTGCAGAGTTCTCCCTCAATACTCGACCGATTTCAAAAAGTGTTGTTCCCATTAGACACTTAGACACACAAACAATTGAAAAAGGGTCTTGAAGGGTGATGATGTGTCAATGTAGCATTTACAATTTGTTTCTGCTGCCCCAAGTGGCCAAAAATATTCAGCTATTACAGGTTGAAGTAATGCAGCCTCTATTGGTAAGACGATCTCAAACCTTGTGGCAGCAATTGACATTAATTATAATGTGACAATTATATGACAAAAATGAAGCCATCTTCAACATAATCATGTATTGGGGGTTATACCATATGTCACAACAACAATTACTCTGTTAATATGTCTAAGTAAACATTTAATGAAGGGGTTTTTGAAAGTCAGAAACCCATCGAACCAGAAATATTGTCATTACATTGTTGGTCAAAATCTTCATTGCATATCGTTATTGCACTTTCATCGATTTATTCATTCCAGGTTCCAAGGCTCTTAAAGACACATTTACTTTCTATCACGGAGATGTGATGTGATGGAAATGTATCACAAGTTTTTTACCTCTGTTTTCCGCAGAGCTCAATATGGAGATGCAGCATGTTATTGTTGTTCACACAGTTGTTTTCTGACTGGAATCAGGCTCTGACTCAGAAGGACAATCTCCTCGAGTCTAAAAGACTGCAGCTCTGTTTTTTTGTTGTTGTTTTCAGCTCTTTGAGCCGTGAAAGAAAAGTGCAATCTGTTTCAGTGATTACCGAGTGACTCACAACAAACCGCCAACACTGAAGTGCTGGTGGTGTCTTACCTCCGTTTCACCTCAGCCTTTTCTCCAAAATGTCTCGTGGCACCTTTAAACGAAGACAAAAAAACATTTTTGAGTCACCCCAGGTCGTTTTTTTGACGGGACTGTCTGTGTATTAAGGTACATAAAGAAAGACATGTTATACTCAACTAATCTACTCTCCATGAAACAGCTTAATAATGTTTACATGAGCTGCAGGAATGAGATGTCTTATGGACGGTTACATTCTTGAGAAACAAACCTGTCATGTTGGTGAAATTGCATATCTGTGGCTTCATTTCCATGCGCATAAGAAACCTTAGTATGAATTTACATGTAAAAACAACTCCCTGAATTTTGACAGCCTTCTGTTCAAACATCGTGCTGACATCTTGCAACAGTTCATTCTACTCATTGTGCTCCTTCGGAGATAATTCTGACTACTAAGTCCACTTCCTAAACCGACAAAAAGCCCAGAACAATGGCCAGGTTTGATGTATTCCACCTTAAGAAAACAACAGATATTAGAATTCAGGGAAACAGCTGTTCCAACTGTCGCATTTCTTCAGAGAAAGTCCCAGGTTTGTGTTGGAAAAGTCACTAGTCGTACTTTGGGACCAGATATTTAATTCAGCTGAGTGGATGTGAGGTTTGAAAATGTGTCATTTACATATTAATTTGCATGTCACTGTAGATCTGTTTCAGTGTGATTTTGTTCGGGCTGCAGTGGTGTCTTAAATGTGAATGTCACTTTCTGTTGGAAAAGGACGTTCTGCTCAAGACGTGTTTCATCACTGCAGGAGCAGTGCTGACTCTTGTGTTTTTGGTTTATTGTTCTCATCAATCTATTAATTTAGAAGTGTTTTCTTTAAGAGGTTAAACATTATGGTTTCTTACTCAAGGACACTGCAGCAGGGCTCTCAGGCTTCAACCTGAACTAGTGTCAGAATTAAAGCAGGTGTGTCTGTTGTTCCAATATTGTGAAAACCATTGTACATAACATAGCAACCTTAAAGAAATAACCCCAGTACACAAATGTATACTGCAGTGACAAATCCACTGAAAATCATCACACAACTCTGTGAAACGTATTAGCCTTCTTTAGCTCAGCATTCCATATACAAAGCACATTTGATGACAGCTTTAATTGACCCTCCAACAGCAGCGGGCAAATGTTTTCAGCAGACAAGCTCAGATAAACCCACTGTGGGCTACCTGCTCAGCACCCAATGACAGAAGAACAAAGCAAATGGCTCACGAAGAAAGTCAAGCATCCATAAATCTCAAGGCCGAGATATCATTTGGCTCATAGCACATTCTCTGATGTGGCTGACTCCCAGCACACACGAATGGCATGACCATAATGTACTGATCGGGCTCTTAGTTTTTGTTTTTATTGGCTCAAATTATGAAGATACAAAACGGAATTTCAGTGACGGTGTTTGTTTTTTTCTTCCTTCAGTGCTTTACAGCCATTTATCTTGGTCATGATTATTTATGAGAAAAGGGATATTTGGGACAAAGTTGTCATTCCGTCTGTGGCCTACGGTGGCCAACAAGGGCAATTGCGCTGCAACTGCCCAAAACATTTCCATCTGAAGAAACTCGCTGCAGCTTCAGAAACGATAATAAACACATGTGAAAATCCAAAACAAATACAACAACGGAATGAGGAAAAGAACGCACAAAGTTAAACAGCTTGATTTCGAAAAAAATACACACACACTCAAAAATCAAGCTGTTCCACTTACCGCTCCCCTTAGAGGCCTGGGGAACTGCCATTGTGTTGACTGGATATGCAGCATTTTCTATATTTCTATATTTGCAGCATGTTTGCTGTTAATGTATTTGTTTTGGATTGCTGCAACACTTTTTTTTTCATTTGCACCATGTTTCCGTTGTAATAGTTTTAGATTTTCGGTTGTTGGTTGTTGTTTTTTTTTAATTGGCAAGCTGCAGCGTGTTTCTCTGAATGGAAATGTGTTGGGCCGTTGTAGTTTGCCCTTGTTGGCCACCGTAGTGGCCACTATGCCAGAATGCTCTTCTTGGGGGCTTATCCGACATCAACAGATACATGTTCTTTGTGCAATGATATTTCTCTGAAAGTTTAGTTATTTGACAAGTGTGACATTTTCTAGTTTAGCATTCCTTAAAAGAGACAAGATTATGAGATACCATGAGGTCTTACAGAGGGCGTGGATCTTGTGCTGAATATAGACTCTGTTATAATGTCACTGCCCAACCTTTTCATAATACTAAAAACTAATTTCTGAAAAATTGGAATGATTTGGCTGAATGCCTGTCTGTTTTATTGTCATGCAAATGATGATAACTAGTGGAAACAGTGACCCCTGGAGATTAACACAATTACTATTATTGTGAGAGACAGCTAAGAATGAAATTGGCAAGCCTGCAGCTTTGAAGAGGTGACGGACAAAAGAGGTTAGGAAAGCAGCAGTGAAAAAGGAGGCCAAAGTCGAGCTGTTGAGCTATCTCCATCAGGTCAAGTGCTGAAACTCCTGACAGTCTGATGGCAAATGGGGTCTGTGAGCTCCCGTGAGCTGGGGTGTGACAAGCTGTCTCTCAGCAGACCAACACTGGCCTACACTGCTGCCTGGTGATCTGCCGGTCACGAGGTACAGGTATGTTGAGCTTCAAGCAACAGCTCCCCCCTCAGAGCATGGTCAGCTCCAAAATTTGTGTCACAAAGAATGTAGGAGGAAGTAAGGCCAATTAGTGTTATGTGTATTGAACTCCATCGTCCAGATACCCTAAGGGGGATTTGGACTGTCTCCCCGTCCTGCTCTCCCTCCTGAAACAGAGCAGACAGCCGTGGAGATCTGAATGCACACGTCTTCATACTGAACGCTCTGGGTTAGACACATAGGAGGCTGAGTCTGGGAGCAGACTCTGAGTCGACAGTCTTTTGCTTATTGTGGGCCTGTTTGTTTTGTGTTTTTTTTTACTGTTTGTTTCGATTCTTGTGAATTGTAGAAGTAATGTGTGTTTCGATCCTCTTAACACACACGAACCAGATGCCATCACCTCTAGAATACGCTATCAATTGCAGAATTAAATATTCTAATAAGAAAGTTGCATTTCATTTACAAAAAACAAAAAGAAATCAATGTCTTTATAATACCAACTTGCATGTGCTGTTGAAGTTGCATTTTTTCCACTGATAATACAAACAAAGGTTACGATATTGTAACCTTAGTTTATAAGCGCAGGTGGAGCCCTCTACCAAGGGGCCTCTGCCTCTCCTTTGCTGCTTGCTCAAGAGGGTATTGGATTGGCCAACTTCACTTTTCAGTGGGCGAATGCATGCTCGTGATTGGAGGAGAGTATTATCCATAGAGTCCAGTAGAGGGCTCCACCTGTCCTCATATAACTAAGGTTACAATTCCGTAACCTTTGTTCCAAGAGATAAACCTTTCCCTTTGACAGGTCAAATATATATTTGATAATGTGTCATGTGTATTTATATGTTTCTAGTTTCATACCAGTGTCTTTAGAGTAGCTGGTTCAAAAATAGAATAATCTCAACATTGCAGTAAAATACATCAATAGATGTTAAAAAAAATTATCAGCAAAGCTTCTCATTATGCAATGCATTTCATACATTGCATAAAAATACAGTATGTTTAACATGTAATACTCACTAACACCCTCATTGTTTTCATCCTTAATGAGCCAGGGAAGACCCAAATGGATTTTATAACACACTAGCTGTAAATATCAAACCACCGTTTCAGTTCCTAATATCAGAGCAGTACAGAGACATGAGCTGCTCCTCCTGAGATACTTGTTATGCTTAGTCTGCCAGCACTCATACGTCCTCTTATTGCCTCTGTCTCTTTGTGTCTCTTTTCCCCTTCTCTCTCTCTCTCTCTCTCTCTCTCTCTCTCTCTCTCTCTCTCTCTCTCTCTCTCTCTCTCTCTCTCTCTCTCTCTCTCCAGCCTAAAGCTGAGAATGTTCTGTGTCTCTCCGAACACCTCTCTCACATAATTCTCCCAAACATCTCTGTGAGTTTGGTGTTTAGTTTTTTATACGAGATTGAAACGCCTTGACCCTGAATATCAGAATCTCATTCAAAGTGTCAGAATGTCCTCATGGGGGATTGGTATTTATCCATTCCTGGTCCAGCGTTACGCAAATTGATTTATCTGTCCTACTTGTCCATTCTATATTTATGATACCTATGAAAGCTGCAACATTGACACTGGTATTGTTTTCACCTTGTGAGTGTGAGTGTGTGTGTGTGTGTGTGTGTGTGTGTGTGTAGAGGGAAATGAGCATCGACACAACTGAGCGCTGAACATATAATCTTTGGCTCAATAAAAAATATTTGAAACAAACTGTACTTATATACACAACTTCCGTAAATACTGCTTTTGTACCTCTAGAAAACAGAAACTCTAACCCGTCTTTGCCCACATACTTTAAAGGACTGATCACTCTCCTCAAAGCCCAGTGGTCAGTGCCATGATATCTGTCTTCTTATTGATTATTTTCCCTCGCTGTGTTTTGATGATGCGGCTAGTTGCCGGCGGCAGACTTGTCCACCTTATATTTGTATTTGTGAGCAGTCAGTATGCTCTTTGCTCGCTCATGTTGCAGGTGGAAGCTCGCGGGCAAAGTGAACGCTGAACCTGTCACCTGAGTGAGCAACCTTCGTTGAGAAGAGCCAGTTGAAACGGGGGCCTTCTATTTACCCAGTTACACTCAGAAATATTTTGATGAGTTGACTTCCACGTAACTTTATCTTTTGTTTGGCTTTGTTTTTTTTTCCAATGTTCGTGTGTTTGATATGGAGGAGGTGTGTTTGGTTTGGGGAAAGTGAGAAGCTGCGCCGATCGCTTTGAGGTTCTCAGTTTGTAAGACACCATACTGGTATAAAGCTCATTTCAATAGCCCCATGTTGATTTGCAACAAGATAAAATCAGTTAGTCAACTGTGCTCAGCTGCTAACAGGTGTTTCAGCAGATAGTCTGAAAGTGTTTTTTTCCGCTGATTAAAAATAAATGCTGGATAAAAACATCGATCTAACAAATCCTAACCAATACTACTGTACAGGTGTTGCTGACAAAAATCCTGTTGGACAGAAGTCATTTATCACAAAGCAAGGAATCTCGGTCTGCAGGTATGCATGTATGTCCTTCGTATATCTCCACAACTGTTTATCTGATCTACTTCTCACTTGTTGTATTACAATGTTTAAGTACACAGTTAGTAGGATACAGCTGAGTTGCATATTTTTTAATTGCTCTGGGGGCCTACAGTGAGGGCCTACCCAGCCCAACGGTAAAATCTGCCCCTAGTGTTTTCCTCGCCTCTGAACCAGAGTTTATTTCACCAATGTTTCTGTCCGTGAGTAGCTGCTACTTGGGAGTGTGACACAACTATGTCTTGTGTGTATGTGTTTTGATGAGGACCCAAAGAAGCGCAGTGTTGAGTGGGAAGTTGTTTGTATGAGCAGTTCCCGAGAAAGCTGCAAGCAGCAACACCACAGGCCAAGCATTCAGCCCGTTCAGCATGTTTTGAGCTGCACTACTCAAGGCAAATCTAAGAATGTCAACACAAAATGCTATGCCTACTAGAATTTACCTGAGACATTGTATTGGTTTGTCAATCAAATGCCTTTCTGATAATCAAAACCAAGGCTACAATTTGAGATCTATTCTTCCATCAATATTCTGCCAGTATGTGTTGTGGTAGTTTACTTCTATCTGTACTCACAAAGTGAACAAATGTATTTTCTTAGAAAAGCTCTTGTAGCTGTAGCCTTCATATCTAAATTGAAAGTATCCTACCACCTCTGTAGACTTTTATCACCTGCTGCATGTCAAAGGACTAGCTGTTTGTTTTCAGTCTCAAAAGGAAGGAAACATTTATTGTACAGTAATGGATTGTGCGAGCAGGCTGACAAGCATGGAGCTGTGATCACCTTCAAAGCTGAAAAGAATCCGCTGAGCTGATGTGACTTTGAATTGAATGTGTCAGGACACGCTATGCAGTAATCTAGGGGAAGAATGGTGCAAAACATTAAAAACATAGTGGTTTTTCTTTTCATTTTAGTCATAAAGTGCAGCCACTGGCTCTTTGAATGGCTGCCTGGGTGTATGCGTGTGTACGTGTGTACGTGCAACTGCACTGACATACCAAATATTCCAACCTGCAGCTATTTTATCACCATCTGCAAACAAGATCTGCTTTTGAGGGGTGGTTAACTAGTCAACATGCCGGTACTTAAAGAAGGAGAAACTAAGCTACTTTGCAGTCATTAGGAAGTAAAACAAGTTCTCCACAGTCATAGCCTCTGGATAGGTCTTGAAATAGAAGACCTGTGTGGGGCTGTTTGATGTTTGACATGTCTACGGTAGAAAGCAGAATGCCTAATAAACCACAGTCCAAATAAAAAAGAACACAAAGAACTATAAAGAGCAGCTTCTTTCTGTCCATTCTCGGGAGATAAATAATGATCCACCTCTTTCCCTCTCCACCTCCTCTTAATTGTCTTTCAAGCCCTTCTTTAGAGAACTCAAAGCAAGGAGAACGGATTAACAGAGGAATTATTGACCAGTTTTACTTTGAGGAGGAACCATAGAGCCGTCCATTTGTCTCGTGGTTTGGTTTTATCAAGTGCAAAAGTGCAGCAATTACTTTTCCTCTGACCTTAGGGAGATCAGGAAAGTAGGCTTCTGTAATCCTTACTTTTGTGCGATTGAAGTGGCGTCTCGTTATATTCACACACGCTTACGTTTGAATTCACTGCTCATGTTTGTGGAGGCCAGTAAATCAATCTATTCTGAAAGGCTCAGCGTGGAGAATCTCTGCCGTTCGGCGTTATTTAGCCATCCAGGGCTACATTTAATTAACTGGCAGCATGTCAGTTCCCGGGAGTTTGAAGGGTTGAGAATCTGGTCATGCAAGTAGACGGTGTTTTTTTGTTATTCCTCCTCTATGACACTTCTTTGTGGTTATTTCGGGCTTGACATGCTGGCTCCAGAAGGCTCGATTTGCACATTCACAACTGTGCATGACGCAGATCCTTTTTTTCGGTTTTGTTATGGGGCTAGGACAGCATGATGATGGGGGGGCAATGGCTGTTTGAGGCACTCTACAATAATGTAATCAATGGCGTTAATGGAATCTGACTTCCATAAAAAGCTAATGTTGGTCAGCCTTTGCCACTAATTTGCACGGAGAAGGCTGTGGCGTCAAAAACACTGCAGAGAGCCATCTGGAGCTGCAGCCCAATGGCAGCCGCCTGCATATGCCATTAGCAAGAAGTACTGCTACTGTACCTGAGCCAATCAACATCACATAAGGAGCCTACCGTGTGGAGGCGGCTGCCATTGGGCTGCAATGCCAATCTCAGTCTTGGTTGCTCCATATCTCCCTCTGTGACATATCTTGTTTTTCTCAATTTCTACAAGACTCCAACTCCATTGTTCAAGGACAGCACACTTCCAAGGCTCCTGCACCACCACGCCAACACACATCCATTGAGGGAAAAAAACAATGTCAGTTTGCAAGAAAGATAGCTAATAAAAAAGCTGATAGCTAGTTATGTACACATCTGAACAGCTTAAACGTACTTAAAAATGTCAACATAGCTTTGTTTAGTTACTAAAATGTCTAGAGGGTTTCCCTAGATATGCAAGACTCGCCCTACGTTGTCATGATGTTGCTAGATGGACAGTTTTTGCAATGTCCATTTTACAATTGAGTGGATCCTAACCTCATAATAATGATTTAAAACCATTGAAGTTAGCATCATAAATACGTTTTGCCTTTTAACTGTAAATGCTAGGGAATTTTTTTTCACATTTAAATTATATAAACATCTTAGTTTGTTAATCTCAACAAAACATCTATCACCTATGTTACTAATAGAACATCCCCCAATTAAAAGAGGGTTTGTCACAAAACTATGTGACCAGCATCACAGGATGACAACTTTCTCAGTGGCGACCATTTTGAATACATTCTGGTGACTGTACTCTCTTTTTAATTTTTTTTATTTCATAGTGCATTTTCAAGGAGCATATTTGACCGTCATATGTCGGGTACATTATAGTTTACAATTCATTTATGATTCTTATTCAATTATATGTTAAAGTTTGCTAGCCATGCTAGGACTACCATAGAATTCGGGGGGGGAAAATATGGAAATTGTCAACTATGTTAGGTGTGAAGTTACCCAACTCATGAGGACTAACTCATGAGTAACATAGTTGATGTGACACTACTGGGATCACTGGGAATATATTTCCACTAAGCATTTTAAAAGTTGTAAGCTTTTCAATAGTGTATATATTACTCTCAAGGAATATTTCAAATTTAACTTTTACATTTTTTTTAAAGGGATGAGTTACTCTAGGTCATTGCCTATAACATTAACCTTCTTGCAAGAGTTTTGCAAATCAAGGCGTTACCATCGAGACACAGCTGGTTCTTATTCTTTGCAACCAATGTCCTGAACTAGTAAGCTAGCTACCAGCAGACCGGACTGGAGTTGTTCTTCCTTCCTCCATTCCACCCCCCATCTTACTCGCTTTATTGGCTTCAAGTATTAATTCCATTTTATTGCATTTGGCTCACTCTTGCTTTCTAATTCAACCTATTGGCAGTCAGATGATAGCACTGAGTGAGTAATAAAGTGCTCGTGAAGACCGTCGCAGGGAACATATGGATCTTTTCTGGCGTCTACGTATGTGATGTATACGGCCATCGATGTGCTAACATACACATGTGCACTGCTGTCAGAATGTGAGAGGAAGGCTTAGCTACCACCTTTACAGTTTGCAACTACTTACTTGAGGTGTTTCACATTTAATTAGAATTCACTAAATACAAATGATGCCACTACAAGCTATTGTTTTCCTATTTTCATGCTTTTTGTTGCATGAAAACAATTTCTATTTTATTAGTATAACAAGTGAAATGCAATGTCTTGCAAGCTGCAAACTAAAATAAAAATAGACATTGCATTTCACTTGTTATACTAATAAAATAGAAATTGTTTTGCACTTCTATACCGTTTTTAGCTGGCATTAAAAACAAACTATAGCTGTTAAAAATTTATATATTTTTTTGATAATATTCCCCATGTCATTGAACTTGTTGACAGTTGCAAACACTTTTAGTCTGAGGGACCAAAACACTGCTGAAGGTTAGAAAAAAAAGGAAATTTACTGTAAGGGGCAAACTGTGTCAATGCACAGCATCTACAAATGAAGCAGTGCAGAGCTTTACTGCAGCATTCACTTTTGGCAGTGTGTGAGGCCTTATTATTGCAACAGAAGCCAGGAATCCTTAATCCACAGGGTTCTCAGTGGGAAGGAAAAGCTTCTTGAACAATCCCCATTCTTGGAGCCTGTGGTGAAATCCAGCGATCAGTCAACCCTGAGCCCCTGAGCCTCTTGAGGGCTTGGGACTCAGGCCAGTGTTTTATAATGGCCCTGGTGCACTGAGGAGAAAGGGAGGAAGAGACAGGGAGAAGGAGTGAGAGGAAGAGACAGACGGAGAGAAAGAAAAGAGACAGAGATGTAGCGATTGCGAGAGAGAGAGAGAGACAGCCAAGGTCTGCTGGGAAAAAAAACATCATAACTCACAAACACATAAAAAAAAACTGGCTCAACATTGGTGTATTCATAGAGCTGAGTTAAGTTACAAGGCTGGCGGGACACAGGAGTGGGGGTTGATTTCGAAAGACGCCTTCACACATGTACACGTTTCCACATACAATGTTCACCCGCACTAGTTGACTTTAAAAAAAAAATTGAAGGAAACTGATTGCCTTCAAAAAATGTAAGGATGAGACAAACTTGTCTCAAACAAACTTGTTTGACTGAAAGTGACTTAAATGCCAATAGCTTATAGGAAACGATTTCATTTCAATAAACTGAAGATCGAATTTACTCCATATCTATATTGGAGCTCTAATGTTAGCCTAGCTACTGGCGCTTGGAACCACATTGTCTCGGTATAGCGACACAGCTGTGGCATCTCACGTTCCGAAGGTAGGCTGCCCGGTCTGAGCAATGGACTTTCTTTTTTAGCTATCGAAGGCTAGCCAGCCAGCCAGTCAGGCTCACAGATCCCCTGCTAGCTCAAAGTAGCTCTCTCAAGAGACGCTCCACAAGACCACAAGCGGACCCCGCCGATCTCCTTCTGGTTCATTTGCGGAGGAGCAGAGCACAGTGGGGCTTCCGCTGTGAGATGGAGTCAAGCAGCTAAGAGTCAAGCAAAGGCCTGCAGAGCATGTTGGAGAACCAGAGGGAGGGCTGGAGGTGTGCGGACTAGACTGCCTCTCACGCCCCAGTAAAGCCTCCAGATTTAAAAAAAACTAAACATGAAGAGTTTAGTTTAGACTTGTAGCCATGTTACACCACCAAGTTTGTACAGTAGCCCTGAACGGACAAACCAAACACTGGCTTTCGAGAGGGCGTTTTGCATTTGTATATTACCTGAAGGCCACCATAGTTCTCCGACACGCTTGGAAAAGGAGGGCCGAGTGGAGGGTTATTCAGTTAATTGCAATTTGCAAACTCACAGATAGATGCCACTAAATCCTACACACTGCACTTTTAAGATGAGAAAACTCAATTTTAAATTTTTTATTATTAAACCCAAAATGCACATTTATTAGAATGTTACTAAAAATGACATACAGTAACAGCATTGTTACAGATGCAAACAAAACAGTCCGTGTACCATTTACAACCCTTAAAAAAAAAAGTCATACACTTGTCATGGTAAGCCAGGGAAGCTCTTTTTTTCGAAGTTGAATTTTGGGTGTCAGCTCACCTCTACACAGATATTCAGCAGTACTTGTTGAATCATTTTTTGATCTACTTTGGATACTCCAGGTGCAGCTCATAAATTGGGCCAGACAGGAGGCAGCCTGAGGTGGCTTCTTCACTTCATTCATGACAGCACTGCCTTCCAAGATGTCCCCTGCTTTTGATGGGTTCAAGTGAGGAGAGGCCACATTTTAGGACTTTTGGATCTTCCGTACAAATATCCTGACAGAGTGTGAGAGACATGAAAGAAAGTAAACTATTATGTCCCGTCAAGATTTCTAAGTGTGTCTGTGTCACACCGATGCATTTCTATCAGGATAGAAGTCTTTGCACAGGGGACCATTTTTGTGAACAAAACCGCTTTTCAAACTTTATCACCGTCGATATCATTCAAGGCGTCAGAGCCCACAGGAGGCCATCTTGTTCATTTTAAAACAGTGATTTAGAGACCATTCATGCTGCACATTGCATTACCTTGCTGTGGTACCTACCAGGAACCCCCTCTATATCACCCTGGGACGTTGTATTGTTGAGATGTGGACAGACTGCCACATGGTTTTACACAGCTCATAAAATAAGAAAGGCAGCTTTTGAGATTAAAAAAAAAGGGAAACCTTTTGCAGATTGATTGCTGTCATGAAAGTACAATCCACTGTTAAATGTCACCGAAGTTATGAGCTGTGATGAGAACAGGGCTTTAAAGATGGAACCATGCTGTTCTTTGTAAGTAGAAGTCAACATCAGCTAGAAGTATTTAAATCAGCACGGGTGCATGCATTTTCATACACAGCAGTCGCACTGCTCATGTGTGACAAGATCATTTTCTCTGATTCATTCAAATGCCATTTAGTGATGACAACCTTTGACCGTGTCTAACTAATGAAATGACATTCACATGAATTTGTTTTACAAGCACCCTGCATTGTTTTGTTTCCAGAGATTGACCTTCAACTTCTGACCATCTCAGTTTGACCTGCATGTGAAACACCGGAAATGTTTATCCAATGTTTTCTTGGCTGATTCATTTCATGAGCGGTTTTGACGTCACTGAAAGTATCTACTCTGTGAACCGGAAGCATTTAATGTGAAATTTCTTCCCACGGAGCAAATTCTGGTGAGTCATCCATCCGACCCTTTTTATAGGGAAAAACATGTGCCTCTTGCAACAATCTGTTCATTGCAATAATTGTAATTACACATTCAAGTGTGTGCAGGCAGAAAGGCCTGATGGTTGGTCATCAAAGCTCATTTGATCCTCCACCAGAGGGCAGTGCTAAGTGCTCTCTTGACCTCAGAGCTCTGCTCGACTCTCCGGTGGTGCAGCGGCTGCATCTCATCCCCACCTACTGCTGTACCTCAGAGCTGTGGTTATTTGCACTCAGCGCACTCTGAACATTTTGTATAATAGGATTAAAAAAAACAAGAGCAGCCATCAATTGCCACAGATGTTCATATGTTGTCTGTATTTCTTCAACGTACAGTACAGTCTAGTTTGTGCAGCTTTAACTTTCAGACAGTGTGGGATGAAACTTTTCTTTCCTTCACTCTATAAACCCTCATTTTCAACAAAGCATAGATGGGGGGTGCTTTGGAACGGTGCCAGCACCTCTCAAAAAAAGAATACAAGAACAGAAGATGCACAGTATCATTGAGAGCGTTGAAACTGAGATTCTTTCTTTTTCTTTTAATAATCGCCTTGTCGCACTGCGCTAAGCTTTGTATCTGAGAGCCTTTTGTGTCTGAACAAGCCAGGCGCAAACACAAAAGGCAGTCAAACATTTTTTTACGGCTCCCAGCAGGTTTCTTTAAATGTTTCAAAAAAGTGAATGATAATGGGTGTCCACATGGCACACTCAATCAAGGTTACAGAATGGACGGTAATTAAGCCGTTTAAGCCCCATGAAGCTAATTTCTGCTTTTGAGAGGAAAGTCTTGACCAATGACAAGCTGAAGATTAAAAAAAAATAGATGAAAACACATCCCCTTGACCTCCAGTCTCTTTCATATGACACATTTTTTGCACTTAAGCCCTTGTTTTATTTAAAAAAACATTTGTCAACAGTTTCTTTTTGAAAAGTATCACTGCAAACCTAGTTTTTTGTCTGCCTGTGAACTCACCAGTATGCTCGTGCACTGAATTTGACTGTCTCTCCACCCACGTCTTGGCATTCCATATGCCATCACTTCACAGTATATGATATAAATATAGGTTTTCCAATTCAGGAACTAATACAACGCAGCTCTGTGACGCGGCGTCTTGTTCAATTACTGTTTGAATGCAAAATGAGAGACATATGTTTTGCAAGGATGAAACTGCCGGAGAGCAAAGAGCTTTATTAATCAACAGAGTGCATGATCATGGAATCCACTAGACAGTAAATATATAAATCTATGAAAGGGAAAACATCTGTAGAACTGCAAGTCCATATCAAGACTCTACCATCATGAATCATATCAGTAAAATACATAGATATCGTTGATTGCATTTTTTTTAGATCCTTTATCTTTATGAAGGCTAGCTGTTTCCCCCTGTTTTCAGTCTGTGTGCTAAGCTAACCTGCTGTGGGCTGTAGCTTTATATTTACCCTACAAAAAAAGAGTAAGGCAAAAACTTGTAAGACAAAAACCAACAAATAAGTAAATTATTCATGAATTGTATGAATTCAGTTTCATACATCAGGAACAAGGGTTTCGTGCACAGCTTGCTGTCCTCTCCTGTTTGTGCTGTTTCAGAATTATGCTGCAATACATTACTTATTGATTTCAGGTGAGAAACCAAAGGAGATTTTCTTTTACTCCAAATAAAAAAGGCTTTACAGTATCATACGCCTTGGCTGTTCTTTTCTGAATATTTCAATCAGCTCCTGCCTCTGTCTCCAAAGACAACTACCACTTCATTGCACAGCAGGGGAGCAGGGGGGGGGTCGATGTTACAGTACCAACGCCACCCTCCCATCCTTCCTTCCATTTAGCAAGTTCATATGCGAGCAGCTTGAACGGCCTGACATTCCTCTCTTTATCAAGTGAAACGGCGCGTGAAATTCAGAATTTGGTTTTCTGTACATGCTGACTGGCACACAATTGATTGTTCGAAAGATTTCTGTGCCACTCTGTCACAGTGATGATCTGTTGGCTTTGATGGTGGGGAAATCCAGTTTTGGACTATCAGCTGTGATGTTATGACTCAAGTGTCAATAAGATTGGAATTTTTCTGTTTTCTGTTACAAAGCAAGCATATGTTAGAAAAGAACCTTGAAATTCTAACAAATTCAAACCTGCTCAGTAAATAGATGGCTGGTAAGTGAGGCTTAAATGTGGGATGTTTTTTGCATGTGCTATCTTTGACAGATTTAAGTCTGTTTTCACTAACACTTCTGCTTAGTTTCACTCCTCGTTCAATGTATCTTTGTGTATAATTTATTTTTATGTTTTATTAATTTTTTCTCCGTCATTGAACACCTGAGGGTCCCCATCTGTCGGCAGAGCTTTGCATTGGGGACGGAGATCCAAAGTCACAAAGCTGTCAGGGAAAAGATAAACAAACTGGATGTGGTGATGACTGAGCCAGGGAGCCAGAAAACTACATGCTAATAGAAATGAAGACCCTGAAATGATGTTTACAGCAAATGCCAGTTTAGGTTGAAACCACTTATTATCAAGTTACATTGCTTTAATTTACTCTGGAAGTGTTTGATTGGCAAGCTTAATCCTCTCCTCTCCTTGAGCAAACATATCTAAATAAGTGATTATTGTACACAAAAAAAATGAAGGTGACACACATATTGTCAGAGGAATTAGCATGAGACACAGCATTACATGTGTACACACCGCAGATGAGTCAACCATTTTGCCAGTGGTGTCATGCATTAGCTGAGGTGAGAAAAGCAAATTAAGTTGACGCTGCCGATGGGTTGTCAAAGAAGGACTGTAATAGGCTTACAGCGGGAAGAAAGTAACTCTGACAAGTAGCTTCTGCTAATGTTGCAGCACAAAATAGAAGCTTGTAAAACGATATTCGCCATGCTTTTTAATTATCTGCAAATGTTGGCTGTTGGTCATTGGGAGTCCTTTGAAAGTTGAAAATGTGTCCTGTGTGTGAACTGACTTTATCAGTGACTGTCAGTCAGGGTAGAAAATCACTGTGAACATGCAGCCTGGTTCATTTATTGATGAGAATTCCTCAATAATGAATCCCAATAATTCTTAGAGCTTAGTTTTGCCTGCTTGATATAAACAGCACGCTGCAGTCTCAACATCTAAGCTCAATCAACACCTTTGTGACAGCGCTAGGCTCATTTATCACACCTCTACCATTTGGGCGTGCATAGAGTCTCACAGCTTAAAATAGATTTATTTGAGGTGATATTCCATATAAGCCTGTTACCATCTTCAGTGCAGGACATATTTAGCTATTCGGCAGAAAGCCCACGTACAGAATTATATACAGACGCTAGAATGCTAATCTTATCTTAATACTGTACGTGTAAATTCCTCTCTGGACTCCACAGCTCAATCCTGGATAGGAACACTTAAAATACATAAAATCTCTGCCATGCATCAGGTTACAAGCAGCAAGAGTAGAGAGTGGGTGTACTATCATTGTTAAAGTCCAAGTTATTTATACCTTCGGACCCAGCCCACTGTTCGGCTCATTGTCTGTAGCCAGTGTAGCATTGGCAAGATTAGCAAGCCAGCTAACTAGCCAGCTGTCCAATAGTTAGCTAGCTAGCTTGCTAATTCCACGATGCTAAAATGCTACACTGGTTGTAGAAAATGACCCGAATGTGCTTTCCTATGTTGTGAGCAAAGAGTGGGTGGATGAAGCTTTGCAATCATTCACTCTGGCTCTTTACCTTTTGTAAAATTACTACTCTGCTCATTTTACTGCAAAACCTCACTTCACTGCTGTAAATCTGTTTAGATTATACGGAAGTTAGCCCACTACAATGGACGCAATGGCAACAGGACACATACAAATTACCACCCACCTATGTTGATTTGAATGGGAATGTCCCTTGGACTCACATTTTATTTCTGTGGCAGCAACTAACAATTACTTTTATTATTGATTATCCTGCAGAATATTTTCTTGATTAATCAATTGATTGTTAGTGCACAATGTCCGTGGGAGCGTCTTCAAAAAGCTTTGTCCAACTGACAGTCCAAAACCCAAAGAGAAAAGTGTCAAATTGTCACTATGGGGAAGCTGGAGCCATTACATTTTTGGGAATTGTCCTTGATTAATTACTTAAATGGTTAATCAACAATTATCAGCAATGAATGATCTGTTAATCAATTGTTTGTAACAAACTCCGAGATACTAATAAAAACCTCAATTTGTAATGATATGCTTGTTTACCCTTTCACCGTTTCATCTGTTAAGGCTGTTCTACAATAGTCGTTGATCTAAAACAGATGACACTTTGAAAGTAACCTTCTTTGCCCTGTATAGAATTAATATGACCATGAACGTCGCCACTCAGTGTGTTGCTTTTTCTCACAGCTACCCATCAGAGTGTTTACCTTTTCTGTTAAATGACAGGGGCTGCAACCTGAAGCCTCTTCAAAAAACTTTTCCACTCATAAAATTCCTTTCCAGCAACCATGCTAGAGGAATATTTACCGCACGGGGAGCGTTGCTGTCATGCACGTGGTTTCCGTTTATTCTCAATTAAGGTTGTCGTGGAAGGGAAAGAAAAACTACTGAGGAGTCATGGGAATATATTATGAATGTAGTCACACTATTGCATTTGGGAAAAAATAAACCATGTACTACACTCTACTAAAGAGACAAAAAGGGAGTGGACTCACACTAGTAGAGAAAAGTGATATCTCCTGGACAAAATTAATAATTTATTATAATGAAACTGTTCTAGTTTCCCACAGCAGGATCCTGCTAATGCCAGTAAAGCTCTTCATTCAGAGACCCCTTGATTATTACAGTGTTTTTTTAAAACCAGTAAGACATGGTGATCAAAACAGGCCGCTGTGATTATCTGCCATTTGGCTCAAGTTCTTATGGGAAAAAAATGTTTAGAATAACATTGACTTGCTGCAGTATAATCAAGTCTGGAGCTTTGACAGCATAGCGGTGGTCTGGCCAGACGGCTGCAGCAAAACACAAAGGTGATATTTGAGACCTTGTGGTGAAAGCTGAGCTTCTTCGCTCTACCCAGGATGACTTGAGTGGTGATATTTCATCAAAATGTCCCAAGTTACTGCTCCGTGTGAAGATTGCATCAACTGGGAGGGAAGATCTGATAAGAATTCCTCCAAGCTCAGGAAAGTCAGTGAGCTATAAAACTGTGAGGTAATATGGTGAGATGACAAAACCGCAGTGTATATTGTTGCAGAAGTGCAGATATTTCCACTTCAACAAGGATAGATTTACTTTTTTGAAGAAACGTGGAAAAGTAAAATATCGGGGTGAGTCTCAGTTAGTCCACATAAGTGGAGATCTTAATAAAGAATTTATTTTGTCTTCATAGTACAACATTTCTGCTTTGTGTTTCAATGTTTCTTGTTGTGCAAGGAAGGGATAGTAACACAAAGAGGTAATTTCATGGTGAAGAGCTTTGGAAGATACCACCTTGATTTGAAGTTGGACGGCTCAGGCCTAACAACTGGCAGTCAAGGCTGATGCTGTTTGTTTACTTCTGGAAAACAGTCACGTGATGGGGGCGTGACCAATCAGGCAAGGACCTGTCGTTACTGATAAGACCCAATCAGGAAGCAAACGTGGGCGTCTGCGTCATCGTTTTCAAAAGTCTACAAGTATAAACATGGCAAAAGTTATGACAAATACGCATTAGTGTGGATGTAGCCTTAGATTCTACAGGTGGACAGAAAAGTCTCTCCAAATGATTACTAATGTGGCTCCATGTCCACGTGGAAAATGTTTGCTTACAGGCTTACAACAAAAACCTCAATTGTCCGATGTTTGCAGCTTGTTGTGCTCCCCCCCCCCCCCAAAAACAAATCTATTGATACAGCTTTTTTTGTTGTGTACTGTCTTTGTGGTGTAATGTTTCCATAAGCGGGTATTCATATTGTTTGTATCTTGTGTTCCACTACAATAAGGATGCAAATGCACGACCCAACGGTAAGTTGATGCAAAGTTCACTGTAAAACTTTGCGATGAAGCTGTAAAAGAGGATGGGAAGAAGAAGTAAACAACACGGGTTTCAAAGGATTCAAAAAAGGATTCACAGATGTTTTATGAGGCAGGAAATGCATTCAACATGTTTTGAAGCCTTAAGGACACTTATAACATGTTTTGGTGTTTATAATTTAGTAGTCGAATGTAAACAAAACCCTGTTTATTTACAATAAATACTCCACAGGACACCTTTAATCATGGCACGTCCATGCATTATTGAGCCCCCAAAAAGTATCATGAATTGCATCATCTTGCTTTGATGAAATGGGTTCACACACATCTACTTGCATCAGCTGAAGTGCTGCTAACGGGGCTACATGGTGTTTTGTGGATTACATAAGGCAGCCTGTGCGCTCACATACTGCAGGAGCCCACTCGTATCAGTGGGTGACAACCCTCTAGGGCAATTTATGCATCCCCAGGGAGGCGAGAGTATGTCATCGGTGCAAACGGTTGGCTTAGGCTCACAAGGAGCATTTTAATTGTAGCTTGTGTCATGCTGAAATAATCAGGGATGCTGGGGTGTCAGAAAAGGTTGCCTGGAATAAATGGTGTCGTGTTACAGGCACCACGTGTTATTTCACCGGTTTTCCTTACAGCTACAAACACTCACAACCTTTAGCGAAGTAAAGAGATGAGCTGTCCACTTCATCTTCATTGTGTTTGTTGTTCTCCCAACAAATGAATGCAACCTCAGTGTGGAGCTGTTGTGCTGGTTGCCACCAGAGGTGCTGTTGATCCAACAAAAGACATGTTCAGATTTTGTTTGAAGGAGAACTTTCCTGCACAGATCAGAGGAGTCAGATGAAAGCCTTTATTCCTGTGTGGAATCTTTATTCAGTCATGAATAAGAAAAAGGTAATGAAACTTGAAACTTGTTTTTGGATCTGTATCTGTTACAATGTGCAACTTTCTCAGACAAAAACTCTCCACTTTTTCTATGTAAAATGCCCCTCTCATTCTTACATTATCATAGTTTATACGCAGCTAATTTGAAGATAATTTCTGAGGATTTGTTTGTTCAGTTGAAAAGAGGGGGGGGGGGGGAACTGTTATTGAACTGCATGGGCTGCGCTCAACAGTGAATTACTGTTGTGAAGTTATTCCACACCCGAGAGGAAGTGATTAGAAAATTCTAATTGTATTCCCATTTCAGCTATCAGAGAGAACGAGCAATAATTTGCCAACCAGCTGACTGTGAGACAGGTGAAATTGAACGTTCAGGCTTCCAGAGTGTACTTGAGGTTTAATCTTAGCATCCAACCAGAAAATACTAATCCTTGTGTGCGAGGAGCGTCTGCATGTTCATTACAAAAAAAGAGGAAAGTAAAAGCCAAGTGGAGAACAATCTGCGACAGCACACATCACGATTAAAGTCTCTCTACTTGAGATAACTTGAGCAGCAAAACTTTTCCCGTTGTCCCTGACCTATCGATAGATCAGACTCCAAATACAACAAAGCTCACCTCTACTCTGCACTAAAGTGTGAGCAAATTAACTTCGGGAGCAGGTTTGCTGAACAAAAACATGAAGAACGAGACATTGATCAAGGGAAACTCTAGAAGGGTGAAGCGCCAAGAGAGTTGGGCAACCTGATTTGTCTTTAATTAAAAGTAAAAGGTTTATCTTTGCAGAAGGCTGTCCCTGGTCTCCAAAGGCCACTCCAATTACTAAGTGAGACAAAAGGAGGGAGCTCTACAAATCCAGGAGTGGTCAGACTGAGAGAGAGGCAGGGAGGTAGTGTTGCTATGGGGAAGTTTGTTTTGAGGGGTTGAACAGGGAGAACTGATGCATGTGAATGGAGGTATGTGTGTGTTTGTATGTGTGTCCTAACGGGTCTTGTGAATGTGTAAGTGCAGGGACAGGAGGGAGAGGCAGGATATGATTTTCCAGTCCTTGAAGATGTGAGTGTATAAGTGTGCTGGAGAGAGGGGTGGGTTGAAAGAGGGCGTCCCTCTCATGGTCCCTCCCCAGCCCTGCCCCTTCACATGGAGGAGTATCCTGTAGAAGGTCCCAAAACTGGAAACTCATTCAGTCCCTTCTGAATGGAGTGTCTTTAACGTGAGAGTGGAGGACTTAAAACTTTTCAGCACGAAAATATGAGAGCCACGCATTCGGTCCTGGTTGGTGCCTTCCTGGCCCTGCTGCTCTGCCTTCCCAGTCCAGGTCATGGAGGTAAGTGCCACTGCAAATCACTCTGTTAGTGTCCTGTTACCCCCCTTCTCACTTTCTCCCCTCTGACAGAAATGCACGGGGGGGGGGGGGGGGGATCAGACCGCTGTCCCTGTATGACGCTTCCCCAATGCA
Organism: Anarhichas minor; assembly: GCF_050575085.1. Lineage (NCBI taxonomy): Eukaryota > Metazoa > Chordata > Actinopteri > Perciformes > Anarhichadidae > Anarhichas > Anarhichas minor. The sequence goes on from NW_027466457.1 coordinate 13,107,466, forward strand.
TAAATCAAAGCATGACAAGCTGATGAGTTAATGCCTCAAACTTAAAGTACAATAAACTTCAACCTTAACCTGCATCAATATTGCATTAAGCAAAAAGTTTGAGTAAACTCGAGTCTACATTTCTTTTCTTTACTTTTTTGTTGTCCACTCTCACGGTCCTCTTGCCATCTATTGCTCAGCAGTGAAACCTTCCTTTTCTTGGATGAAACTCAATACATGAGGGGAAAGATGGGCCAAGGGTCTGACCCTGGTCCAAGGTCTGAGACAACATCTGTCGATTTTCTTTTCTTTGACTTTCAGTCTGTGCCCGGCTGAGTGTGTGAGAGCATTTACCTTTAGAATGTTTGCATTGAAAGTGTGTTGCCAAAAGGCAGGAGGTAGTGAAGATGAAGCCCTCTGTGGATACAGTTGGAGGTGAGCTGGTTCCTCTGCCGGGAGCAATGAATGGCTCTTTCAGAGAAGTGCACAGTGGCAGGCAGAGCTGCTCCTTATCCACCCAGAGAGGTGAGATGAAAGCGTGGCAAGGGGGGGGGGGGGGGGCTAGTAAGGGAGTGAGAGAGGTAGTGTGCGCTTTGGGGAGGGGGATGCATGGAGGCCAAGGCCCGTACAATGGCCCCATAGTGCATTAGTAAAGTCAGCTACAGATGTACTTTTCTCAGATATGATGCAGCAGTTCTTATTCATCCTGAGTACAGTTCGAGTGAGACTTACAGTGTTTGGGCGAGGCAAAACCAGTAAGAGTATGGGAAGTAGAAACAGTGTATCCAAACAACTTAACCAACTCACCTCGGTGCATAATTGTACATATGGCGAGTTGGCAGGATCAGCCTTGGACTTAGAGCAGCTGTTGAGCCCATTGTCTTCTGCCGGCTGTCAGATCTTCAAACTCTCACTGCAAATTCCACTCCAATTAAGTCCGGGCAAACCTCTCCATGAGTGTCTTATTGGCAGCTAAAGTGAAAAAGTGTCTCTTGATCATTTGAACGGGGGAGTACTGCTTTGTCTCAGTGGCACAGAATCAAAGCTCAGCTGGGGAACTGGATTCAAATCGTCTGCACTGTGATCTGTTCACTACAAGCACGAAACGAGTCTCCTACCCTCCTGTTTGCTCATTTATAGATAAACCCCACTGACTAGCGTGGTGGCGACACCTCCGCTAAGCACTTAGCTGTGCACTGAGCAATCCGACTGCTGTGTGAGTGTGGTCACATCGCAATTGCTGACGAATCACAGAAACCTTTTTGCATATTCCTGTGCAGTGTCTTAATGTAGATATAGACCCTTTTACAGCCTACGTCATCAAAAATATGGGTGCGCATGTCATGGCAATGAAAGTGGCGTTTTTGCCCAGCTATCCAGACGAGTAAGCAAGCCAAACATTTAAATTAAAACTGTTAACAGCATCAACATGGTTGTTCAGTGTTCGGTGGTCAGAATTGATATTCCGACAGTAGACTCAAGTTCTCCAGAATTCTGACAGAATCATGATCGTTTCAGTGCAACCAGTGTTTCATTTTAACGAGTGATGGTTTTAACTGGTGACTCTCAGCTGATTGCTCGTAGTAACTTACATAAATGATTGGCGATAGATTACAAACACAGAAGAATATGTGTTTAAAATTGATAAAAGGCTTTTACGAGGACACCTACATGTTCTTCTAACATCGGCCATCAATACGAGAAACCACAGAAACGTTTACCTGAAGCTATGTTTTGAATACGAGCGACAAAAGCAACAAAACGGCCATTTACGTTTGTTGGCAAGTTGTAGCTTCCATTGAAAATGACTTGAAGACCGTTGCTGTGTCGCTTGTAGCGTCACTCGTGGAACCGAAACACCGGGAGCGTCTATGGCAACAAAGATATTTAACGTGTTGACTACCTCTGGACTGAGGACATGAATAAAATAGATGTGTGTGTAGTATGCATTTAAACACTCACTGTTTATATCATGGTAGTTGATGTTGGTAATTGTAAGTATGTAGCGACATGTTTGTCAATTAAACACATGTATATATCTGGCCACTAAATATTGGGCCACTTGCTCATGTATACTACCAACTCACAAACAGCACACACATCTGGAAAGTCAGTTTGTTTAGGTTGCAATCGCAATCTTTGCGGGTCAATGCCCTTGCATAGATTGACATATTAAACTCCAAACTGTAAAAGGCTCTATACATACAGTAGTTAGCATTACAGTTAGAGCTGACATAGTGCAGTAGTGTAATTTTCCACATATCAAAAACCAAATGCTCTACTAATCAAAACGATGGCTGAATAAAACAGGAAAACTGTACAAGGGAACAATTTCTCCTCATCTAATAATCAGCTGGCACAATCTGTCTCAGTGTGAACAGTACTCATCCACTGACCCTGGAGAACTAATTGCTAATGTTGACCAGATGTACAGAGTCACTGATTAGATTTTTTGCCCCCTAGCACTCATCAAAATTCCTGCCACAAGCTGCTGGGGGACTCTTCCGCCCACGACGTAGAAGGCTTACGTTTCCTCCCTGCGTTTACATCTTCAGATGTCCCGGGCCACGCCCCACATGACGCCGGGGCATTCTTTGCGTCATTGGCACCTTTCTTTACAGAGTACAGTAGTTCTTAATGTTAAAACGGTCTGCGTGCACCCACTCTTACTATAATTCAAGGAGCAGAGGAGGTTTGAGTCAAATCATGAACACGGCGAGCCTTCCCCTTCATAACATAGGATGATTCCTACCACTCTCCAACAGTCTTATGCCATCGTGTTTCTTCCGCCCACACAACAGTCTCGTGAACAATTCTGATGCAGTGTGATGCAGGAGCTCACCAAATCAATTCTATAATCCACTCCGCATGTAGAATATATGAAGAAAACGTGAGAAGGCTAAAATGTGAGGTGATGTGTTTGGAATGCTGGAATACCTGCCATGACCCTCACTTTAACATTGCACCTGTGTTTGACTACACCATCTTTCACCTACCCAAGCTTACAGCATACCTGCCTACAGTGAATATAGAATGTAAAAGAGACGGGTCTTTTTGGCATTGAAAGTAAACGACTAGTGTGGTTCTGTATTCAGTGGCCATGGGGGATCAAGAGATGCTCACTTTATCATGGCTCTATCTGAGATTGGACCTGTGAGATGTGCCTGTACAGAGTCTTTAAAACAGCCTGCAGCTCTGTATCTCTTCAGTGGCCGGTGACGCTGCACTTTAACCGCCACTTTACCAAGGTTTGGAAAAAATTGGCAGGGCAGTTATTTCCAGACCATGAATTGCTCTCTAGTGCTTACATGTTGTTTGGTTGGCCTGGTAATAGAGGGTTCTTTTGTTGATAGACTTACAAAGTTTGAAGATGTTTTATTTGTTAGAAAGTTGTGTGCTTCTATGGAAGCCACATCCACCACCACTCCCCTCCGTTGGTCAAACAGTGTGAAAAGCTAATGACTTCTTTCCTACCCCATTACCAGCCTCTCCAAAAAGATTCCCGTTTGTTCCTTTGTTTTGTCTTGTGTTACTTTATGAAAACCCATTTATAACATATTGATGTTTTCTGAAATACAAATATGACCAGACAGCTGAAGAGACAGACAAACAGACGGAATGGAGAGAAAACACAACTCCTGTCCAACTCTGTTGGCAGACGTACGGATGTGAAAATGCTTCTAGATAACACTGTAAGAGCATCGATTGAATCTTCACATACCTAATTGCGGATGCTTGTCTTAAATTGCTCAAATAACATATAATAAGACAACAAAATCTACTACAAACACTGTGTAATGTTTTATGCATATTTGTGAGTGGTTTTGGGACGTCTTGCTCCCGAATGTGTTTGCATTTTCAATTGCTAAGTTTAACGAGGGGATTTGCATCCCAAGACTGCACATGAGCCTGCTATCTCCCCTGGAGTATAATGTCACTATGGTAACAAGAAAAAATAAATGTGAAAATTGTCCTGGGCTTTGTGAAATGTCTGTGTACAAGGCCTCCATGTGTTCCTCAAGAGCTGGCAGGGAAAATGGTGTGACCACAAGTGTCTGCACAGAGGATTAATAAGTCCAATATTTGCATTGGGAAATTGATGAGATTAGTGTTGTGCTGGTTGTGCTGGTCCCACAGACACACTTTGTGACCCTCCTCTCACCTCTTAGTTTAAACACAACGCAATGTTAGGACAGAATAAAAATGGGGCGTTTGCAGTCAATCCAAACAAGAAAACCTGTGTTTATAAATGCAGAGCAGAATGTGCAGTCTCTTGCCTGTTTTCTGTCTTGGGGAATCCCTCAAAATGTGACTGAATGTCCGAAAAAGAAGCGGCTTTCTGAAAAATGTCTAATGAGAGAGTTTCACTTCCTCATTGTCAGAGTTTTGGTTCATTTTGTAAAAAGAAAAAAGTAAAATAAAAGACTAAAGTATGGTTTACATTTTGTATTACCTTGTCATTTGCAAGAGCCTTCATCAATTCAAGTTTTTTTGTAAACATTTTTGCTTCCATAACATTGCTGTCGTCGGAACGGCGTTATCAGCTGTAACCACCGTAGGAGTGCAGTGCAGAGCAGCGGCCATTAGCTAGCCAGTGGGGCACACAAACAGGGACTCACATGCACTCACATGCACACACATGCACACACAGCAGAACCGGCTACGTAAACAAAGCACAGAAAAGCTCGGATTACAACACACAGAGGGAGAACGACTTTATTCTCTGCCAACACGTTCTCATCCAAACTCGTCACATACTGACACTGGGTCAGACCCCTTGGCGTCACTTTCTGACACTCTGGGTAGACCACAAGCTGCGATCTCCACTGCTGAGAAGTGAAACCGAAGCAGGTACCAGTCACATGTGAGTGCCATACCAAGTCGCTAGCTGCCAACTGTCTGCTCTGCTGCGTCACTTCGGAAAGTCCTGTGTTCGTTTGACCCATGAATGAGAACGGGCCGCCTCATCTTATCTTTACATAGAACATAGCTGTTTGCTGCTAAATGAATGTTCTGAATGTCGCATAGAGAACCTTTGAAAGAGAATCAACTCTGGTTGCCCTGCTGCAGAACAAGTGCATTCCTTCTAAAACTTCAGTGCAGTATTGGATCCTTCCTGTAGGCTGGAAGACATCCTGCTCATTTACACTCTCGTCCTTTTGGCTGCATGAAAATTAGACTTTTTCTGAGCATGGAAGACGATCAATATTGATACCATTTCTAATATGATATAACCTCCCTCACTTCTGCCAGGCTGATGTTTTATCCTGGCACCTTCAAAGAGAAAGTTTCAGTGAGTCATAGTTTATTAACTATTTTTTGGGGTATTCTGGCCCGAGGCTAATATCATTGCGAGAATCCAAAGTTAGCTGTATGGGCAACCTGCTTCACCCCGCCCCTGCTTCACCTCACCCCTCAATAACTTCCTCTTGTAACTACAGGTAGGATTTTATATATGACCTGCAACAACAGGGTAGGCAGCATGTCTGCACGGTGATTACAGTGTCGGCCCCATAATAGATATGAGACAAGTCTGACTCCTGTAACATCAATAACTCCTGTCAAGACACTGAACCATTGCTGCTCTTTCACAGTGGGCTGCTGTGGTCTGATAAGCATTGCAGCTAAAAGCCAGTGATGGGAAATGCATAAGATTGTCTAAGAAAAGCCAGAGTTGATGACAATTTCATCATTTATTTCACTAAATTGCGGAACTACAGGATAATTTCCCTTCATTACAACTTCTTATTTTTATAGTTCTTGCCGTCACTTGTACTAGTTATCACCAAAGTAACTGCTAATATCTTAAAACACAGTTGCATCCAAAGCAGGGCACAAAGAGTCAACAATCAGACAGGGCCAATATTTTAGCCACATTATCAGATCACTTTATTTTGAGGTAAAACTGAAAGTGAACTAACCCAAAATGCACATGAGTATAAGTTGTAAGTGTGATGGATGTTTACAACTGTTTGGATGATAACTTTAATCCTTATCCAGCATTTCCGGTGCTTCTCAATATCTTTGGCTCTAAAACACACGATAACAACTGTTTTATCACGTAGATTAGAGGATTCAAATACTAGATGTAGAGAAAGGGGGGGGGGGTCAATAGGAGCCCACGAGCACATTTTTACCCCAAGGCCCCATAGTCGGTTAATGTGGCCCTGTCTAAGGTTTTTTTTAAAGCCAGTTTGATCATCTGACAGCTCATGTTTTCCCCTTCTTAAGCCTGCCAGATCTAAGCAGATGATTTGAAGAGTCTTATGGTATAATTACTGACAGGATAAATGGCCAAAACTACTAAATTAAGTTGTTGTAAATCAGAACAACCCTTTATAGCAGCAAAAACATGTGATGAAGCTGTCAAGATGCACTTCACAAGGCTGCAGATGTGCCTGATGCACAACCCTTCCAAAATAGGAGCGAAAGATCTACCTTCCTTTCCAGATGTATCACTGCCATTGTTGTCACATTTAAGGCAGAGACCTCCGTCACTTCAAATGCACATATCATAACTCAGTTTATTCTCATTGTGAGGCAAGAACGGTCCCTTGACTTGAAGACTCTATAGTCCCCTGGCAGACGATCTTTCCCACATTGCTCTCTTTGAGGTTGCTGGCTGTCAACGGAAGGCTGCTCGGATTATATTTTAAGGCCATGATCTGCTTAGAGTGGACAGACAGCCCACACACAGACCTCATTTAGCCCTGGGTGTGTACACAAAAGAGTTTCTGTACACAAACACAGCCCCAGATTCTCTCCTTAGGTGGAAGGTCACAAGCCATCTCATGGGGTGCTCCCGTGTTGTTTTAACCCCTACCACGTCAATCAGATAAGTCGGTGGAAGGGGGTTTTGCTGCAATTTACTGATGAATGTTCTACACCCAGATTTCAGGCCTGTAAGTGGCAATTTGGGGTTTAAAATTGTGATCGCCTTGTCGTCATGCAATTTTAAGGGAATTCTCTAAACTGCAGCTGGGGCTGGAGCGAAGGAGGAAAATAGTGACAGTAACCCAAGTTTTCACATTGAAACACATTTTCATATATATATATTTTGTGTTGGCCCACTTAACAGGATAATAGTGATACGTTTAACAGCTGTATTTTTCTTTACCAGAGTGTGGAGATGTTACATAAAGATCTATGCTCATCATGCTTAAATACTAACTAAAATACCCAAATAACTTTACAATCGCATACCATCTACAACATTAATATGATTAAGAGTCTACAGGCATACTAGCTGCTGTGTTTTAAGCTATACTTAAGCACAGCAGTGCTTTTTAGCTAAAGGTTAACTGCTAACATGCTTGCAGTGGCAATAGGTTACTAACATGCATATGCTTTGCAGGTGTGATGTTTGTTATCTTTTCCACCTTAGTTTAGTGGGCTAGCATGCTAACATTATTATGAATTGGCACCACATACAAAGTACGGTTGGACACAGTGGACACAGCAAACGTGCTTGGGACAAAGTCCTATTAAATGTGTGTCCGTGGCCAAAAGCTTGACATACTCGGAAATCTGGAAAGTAGATTAGATTTGGTTCATGATGTCTTTGAGGATATTGGGTTTTTGCAGCCGCAGGCAAAAATATATGGATGAATGGAAGAATGAGATTAATGTCAATTACTGAACATAACAAACAGTAAACAGGGTAATAACAGTACTGCAAAAGATGAAAGAAACAAACAAACCAGATGCACCGTCATGCACATTAGGATACCTGTAGGACAACAATAGGGCCACGACCTGAAGTGGAACATTTAAAAGCAAAGTGTGTTATGACGCTAAGAAAGACGGTTTTATATTCTTCCCCCACTGCCGCAACTGAACTCTGAGTGTTTATTTTTGATAAGAGCTGTTGGGGAGTTTTGTGCTCAAAATGAAAACTCCACAGAAAATGATCATCACTGCAGAGCTGCCAACTTTCAATAAGAAGGAATTATGCATGACCAGATGTCTTGATACGAGTGGCCTTTTTTCTTTTTCTTTTTTGTGAACAGTCAGTTTTATCATGTTTGGTTGAATAGAAGGGAATCACTTCTATTCTGGCTGCCATTGTTTCTCTTATCCATTGGAAAATAAATTAAAAAGATGAAGGACTCCTTCTTACCCCAAAGGGCTGCTGTGGAATTACTCAGTTTACTCCTCAAAATCAACCCTCAGGATCTTCCCTTCCTGTCTATTGTGAATGTTATCAACTCATAATATCAACAGATTTTGTTATCGTACATCATCATATGATATACATTAATGCGTAAATCCCATTATAGGAACAATGATTGCTTTGTTGAACACTCTGCATCGCATGTAACTCACATGGCCTGATCAGTGGAATCAGACCGATGTGGTCAATGCGGTAAGGGAAGGCTGCTCAGGCACTGGAAAAGCAGCATGAATCATGGGAAATGTTTCCAGTGTCGGGCTGACTCATCTGAGACGCGTTAGGACAAGCCCGAGCTTTCCACTCCAACATCTGGAGTCGGCTTGGTCAGTTTGTAGCGAGCCAAAGCTGGAGGCTTTAATCAAAGTGTCCCTCCGCTTCTCTTTTCCTAATATAGACAAAACAACTGCGGTGAAAGAATGCGAGTGCGCCACAATTAACCAAGTTCTGTTGAATGCTGAGCGTTAGATCTGAAGTAGCTCTTGAAAGAGGCACTGAAGGACCGGTTTGTTATCAGATGTGTTGCTCACAGAAACTCTAAAACCTCTGGGAACTTCTTTTTTCACGAGTTCTATAAACGGTAAGCAACACACATAGTAGTGTCTCAAATGCATCAAATAAAAAATGGAACTGAATGATTTTAAATTGTAAAACGTCTCTAATATTCATGCAATGTATATTGCATTTCACGTGTTGAGTTCCATTCTACATAGCACTATCCCTCAGAAAAGTCCAGCAGGGACAGGAGCTCTCACATGAATATGAGTCACTATTTTAAATATAGAGAAGTCCTCTGAGAGTGCGAGGACTCCCCCCAGCCCTGAGGGTGCATGACTCATAAGCACAAGGCCGCCGTGGTTAATCATAAGACATCTGACTCCAAACTAATAGTTTTTTGTGCGTCTAATTAGTTCTCGACTCTGAGAAGTTTATTAGCCTTTGCTCCAAGACCAGATGATTGAGATTTGTCCTCAAGGGGCTGCGATCTCCTGAGAGAAATTAAATATTTTTCACATAGTTTGGGACAAAGTTCTGACACTAACAAAGTTCACAGATTCTGGCACCTGAAAGCTGATAGTTAACTTCATCAAGCATGTGACTTAATTGTCTTTATTCAGGCTGTTATCATAAACATTCATATACCGGCAAAAAGTAATGCACTGTAATTCGTAGCCTATATATAACTAATTTGTATTTATTCCATGTAGTCGTGAACAAAGAAGTATAAAGAGCAACAGACGCTGCGTTGGGAGAATGTCAGGGTGGATTGGTGGGTAAAACCAGATTTCCATCCAGCAGACTGTTCGAGTCCTGTGTGTAACCAGAAGTTACAACGTTGATGTATTTGTCCCGTAACTTCCATACTTACGTAATGTCGCTCCTTAGTTATTTTAGTTTTGTTGCCGAAGCCTAACAAAGATGTTTCCTCTGGAGACCGAAGTTTATTTTTTAAAAACTTTATGCATGTAACAAGCAGAAATTGACTTGTGTTGCTGGACATTCGTGGGAAAACACAGGAAAAATGATTGATAACTTTTGGTAGGATATCATAGGAAGCATTGTATGAGGATAAGATGATTTTCAGCTACGTAAAAGTTATTTTGTTTTTATCCAAACAGCTAGTCTCCTGCTCTATCGTTCCCACAACATGGCAGCGGGAGGCTGCATTTACAGTAGCAGTGCCACTTTTCACAGCATGCTGACATGAAGGCAGATCAGTGCCAACTTCCGTCCGGTTGAAGATCTTCATCAGCACTGCCAAGGGACCATGAAGCGTTCGGAGTAATTTAATGCCAGACGGCCTCATTGCAGGCAGGGTTCAGACAGAATCAAGGGCGCTGTGGGGTAACACCAGGCCTGGGATCGCCCAGATGACAGTCTGGAGTAGCTTGCACCAGATAAATATAGCTGGACGGGAGAACCAACAAAAGAGCATGTTGCTTCACATGGGATTGACGAAAGAGGAAAGGGGGAGGAAAGGGGATCCAGGGTGGGGCTGTGTGTGTGTGTGTGTGTGTGTGTGTGTGTGTGTGTGTGTGTGTGTGTGTGTGTGTGTGTGTGTGTGTGTGTGTGTGTGTGTGTGTGTGTGTGTGAGAGTGTGAGTGCGAGGGTGTGTATTCTGTATGTGCTGTGGTTCACACAAGTCCTAGTGTTAGGGAGCCCGAACAAATGTCGTCACTCCGCTGGTTATGCAGGCTTAAAATAACTGGGGGAAATGATGTGTCACATGAAGTTTGGTTTGACTGTAGCATGAAGCGGAGGACAGCTGCACAGTGGAGCTGAAGCACACGTCACTGGTCTGCCCGGCCAGACAACCAAGCTCCTTGTGCAATCGTGTGTTCAATCTTTCGCACACTTGTGGCAAAACAGATGCAAAAAAGTTCTGTGTAGTTTTATGGAATATTGTGAAGTGAGCAAAGACTCAGATTATGTGTTGTGGGCGTCAGTTATATGATAATTAAATTCTTCCTTCACATTAAAAATATAGGTTGTGAATATGTTCAGGCAAGTAGAATAGTTAATTATAATCATAAAGTTTAAAAAAGTTATATTGAGGTGTACGAGTTGACATTAAAGAATAATTAGACATTTTGGGAAATGGGCGTATTAGCTTTCTTGATCTAGATTGGCAGATTGATAACCACTCTCATGTCTGTATGATAAATATGACGCTAAAGCTAATGTAACAGGCAGTTAGCTTAGCTTAGCACAAACACTGGGAACAGCCCGAAAGGAAACACAATTATCCGACCCGCACCTATTTCCCAAAACCACTGTTGTAGAGAAAAAGGGAGAAAATAGGCCTGTCTTGGCTTCAAACAATCGCTCTATGGATTGTTTATGTTGATGCGCTGTGAACACAGTGATTTGAAAATCCATTTTTACGCAATATATGATGTTATATCAATCAAACAATGAATGTTTTTTATCCTGAAGGAGACCAACACAGACTCAGCATAAAAAGACTGTATCAAAGTTTTAAAAGTGTCGCTCTCCGTTCCTTCCATCATTAAACATCCGTTCACCACTCTCAGCTTAACAACCCTGTTGCTTCAACATCAAACCTCTACCTGAATTAATCCTCATTAATTCTTCCCTGATGAAAAAAAAGTAAAATTTGCATTTCCAGACAAAATTCATATTTCATGAAGTTTGTAGAGACCCCGCTCAAAAATGATTACATGCACAATTAAACAAACGGAGGGCGTACGCTATCGTGTATAAGAGAAAAATAAATATTGTGAGAAATGAGAACAAAAGATCCGGGATCTTTGAGCAACTGACAACAGCAGCTGAAGTCAACAAATGATCGGCCAAACCAAAAGAAATGCAGATGACAGGAGAGATGAGTGCACACCGAGAACAACCAGTATTTCTGTGGCCAACTATGCAATCTGATGTATCGTAGTGTGCCAGACTGGGTCATGGGAATAGACCCTAGGGAATGCAAAGTAGGGAAGCTGACCACGCGTCACCCCGGAGCATCCTGTCACTCCATAGCCATCAATGCATTCCCATGATTCTCCTTCTCTCGTTTTCTGTGGTCCTCTGAAGTGGGTGGTGGGAGCTACACCTTGGAGACACAAAAATAAAACGTCCATTTCTTCTTTTAAAGCAAACCAGTGACACATGTGGCCTGTTCAGGTCCAGTCTAACAGAAATGTTGTCCGACCCTTGTTTAGTACAGTAGCCACCAGAGGCTGTGTAGCTCATTTGCAGTGTGAGAGAGCATTTTGCGACTCATAAGAATACCAATAAGCTTTGGGTGGCAATTAGCATAGGTCCAGCCCAAGGGAAAAAAAATTGGACTCGCTTTTTTCTGGCTGCCTGATTCTCTAATGCACATTAATTTATTAGAAGAATTAGCATGCTCCTGGTGTTTCTTTGCCCTCTTTCCATTATTCACATACTCTTATAGATGTGTGGGAAGGAAAAACTGGTAAAGTAAAAACAAAATGCGTTAAATATCCGGAAGGCCATTTAGTTAAAGTTTATTTAAGGGAAAGTCTGGTGCGTGGCATTCAGTCTAAATACTTTAAAATGGTTCCGATCCCTCTGGTGTTGAACTAACAACACATTCTCACTCCCAACTTGTTAAATATCTCCGCTTGGTCAGTGGCCCTACGCTTCAAACTGTAACTCTGGGTACCCCTCTGGCACAAGCTTGGGACGTGTCTGGGACAGTGGGTCAGTTTCCCCTCATTACATGCAGTTTCTTTACAGAATAAACTTCTGTGTTCTCAGGAGCCAGCCAGTAAATCCAGAGGCTATAATCCTTTATTGAATTTATCGACTAATAAGCCTGAGCTCAGTCTCAAATGGGAGATGTAAGTTGAGAGGAGACACTTTTAATCAGGTTTATATTATGACTCACTTGAGACATTATGGATGGGAAAGTAATTTTAAGGGCTGTGGGTCTGAAGCTTTACACACACCAGCTTCTACTCTACTGTAGCGGACAGTGGAAGAGAGGTCAGCAGTTTGAAATAGAATCATCTGATCCCTGGAAAGTGTGGTCCAAACTTTAACATAAATTAGATGTCATTGTCATCTAAAATAGTTTTACAGCCTCAACAAACTTTCGCTCAACAAAATGTATGTTCAAACCAGATAGCACAGTGTGTTGAGGGGTGGGTGGGTTAGGGGTTAAATAAGGTTTTATACAATCAATCAGTAAGAGAAACATGAAAAGTTTAAATAAATGATAAAAGCACCAATAGGTTTCCCTATCTCTGCACAAGTAAATACTTTACTTGGTGGAAGTCTTAACAGAAACTCTCACAGCAGCTGTTGTTGCAGATAAATTCTACTGTCATCCAGCAGGCAGCTACTTGTGAGCACAAATATTTTCCTGGCAACCAAAAGTGGAATAAACTGGGTTCACTGCCTTGCCAAACTGTGGATTTCATTTCCAGGCGTAAGTAGAACATGGTTGTGAAAAGTAGAGAAGACTGCCATGTTATCTTAAAGGTTGTATGTGCTGTATTTCTGCTTCCCTGGTGTATTTACATGACAAGTTAAAAAAACACAGGGATTGCAATTATCCTGGTAATTGAAAGTCAACATCTGAAGCCAGTAAAATGAATCAGCTTGATAACAATGATTTAAATTGCACACAATCAAGGATACGCCCGAATAACAGATCTTTGATTAGGTTTAATCATGGACGTCCTTATTAGGAGCTGCATAATCAAAACACAAACAGGCCCACTTCAGGCTTCCACTTCTGCTTGCAGCCTATGACACATTACAGTAGGAAACCTTCAGCCTCTATCTCATAACTGATTTTTTTTAACATACTTCTGCTGAGCAGCCAACTCCGCCTCGCCAAAAACTGTCTTCACAATGTGTTAGCGGGAACGCTGGCCTCCAAATAGCACTGCATTGAACCTATAGTGCTGTGCTGTGAGGTAAAATCCAGGGCTCATTCTAATAGAAAAACATGATTCGCTGGTCTCTGGAAATCTGAAAACAGTACATTACTGCCAGAGAATGTTCAGCCGTTGCCTGACATCTGTCCTGGTGACTGCAGACCAGCATTCCTGAGCCCGTTGTTGAGCTGACTGGATACAGTTTGGGAGCTGATGCAGGGAATTAGCTCTCCAGTACTCACAGTGGAAATTGAATGCAAACAGCTGCATAGAAGTGTCAGTGAAGTTAGTATTTGGTCTGGCTGAAGAGACACTTAGCTGCTGTTTCTGAAAAGACAAATATATTTCTTTTTTTTCCCCTGGCCATACTGGAAGAGAAATTATGATCCCATTGTAAGAGATGTGGCACGAAATCAACAGTATTTGTTCTGGGCCAAGATATAATTAGGGGTTTCAGAATAATATGAAGCTGTAAATGATTTAATTACTATAGAAAAAAATTATTCGCACAGCAATTTCCTTACATTTTGGACAGCGAATAAAGGCACGAACAAATCATAAAAACCTACGTTCAAAGTGTACACGGTAGTGTAGCCAAGGGTTATGAGTTGAGCCAACACATACGAGGATTATAAAACAACATGGAGGCTCCTTAGTTCGAATCAAGACGACTGCATGATGTCCTTCCGATCTTGACAAAGGCAGTGCATTTTTCGTTTATTTGTCTCAGAGGCTTTTGTCTGGTGCATAAATGCCTTAACTCTCGAATGTATGATGAATTCCAGAGCAAACCTCCTTCACCTCTTTTAAATGCAAGTTCTAAACTATTGATGGTGGTCTCCATGTGAACTCACCGCTCCTGAATTGCTTCACGGTGATGTCATTTGGTACTTACTGGCCCCGAAAACAGACTGTCTGTGTAGAGAATTAGGGTGGTTGGATAATATATCCTGTAACAGGCTGTTGCACTGGATTCATGAATGAGGCTTTAACTGAGAGCAGGTGTGTTGTGTTACAGATATAATACTCTCCTTCCTGTGAGTCGAGCGCTACAAAAATATATTCAAAAAAAGAAAAGGTCCCCATCGCTTTGTTGAGTGAAATGTAGATAAATAATGTTAAACCACCTAAACTGAGACGTACCAAAGTCTCACATGGGCACATGGTAGGATTTTAGTGAATCACTGTGAAAAGTTGGAGGACACATTGTGTGAGGAGGATGCTGTGGTGGACCTTTTATTGCCAAATGCAACAGGAGCAGCCCTGCACTGCCTGGCTCCACCCTGCCTCGCCCTTCTGCGTCAGCTCCACTCGTCTCCTCCTCACACGCCAAGAAAGTCAAAATACATGTAAAAGTATGAATGCAGTGACTTAATTCCATATATAGTCCGATTAATAACTACGACGTACATGATGAAATAAAAAACCAGACAACAAAGACAGCTTTGACAAAGTTTTTCAATCCAGCTACCTCCTTATTTTTCCCTTTGCTTTTTCAGTACACTTTATTCCGACGTACTTCTATCTTATTTTGATATTCCAGTAAACTAAGTCCCTGAAGTGTCTGCATAACGAACATTTATCTTTTTTGGGGCGACTGTCGCTCAGAAGGTAGAGCGGGTCGTCCCTCAATAAGAAGATCGGCGTTTCAATCCCCCGGCTCCTCCAGTCCTTCACCACAAATTGCTCCCGAAGGCTGTGCCATCGGTGTGCGATTGTAATGCGAATGCTTAGATACTCCTGATGGGCAGGTGGCACCTTGCATGGTAGCCGCTGCCATCATTGTGTGAACGGGTGAATGATGTTTTGAGTGGTCAGAAGAATAGAAAGGCACTATACAAGTACAAGTCCATTTACCATTTTCAAAACAAACTTCTGTCTTCATAGGAAACAACTTAGTTAGGTTAAGACAACAAAACAACATAGTTAGGTTAGATCGTGGTTTGGGAGAAATGAAGAAAATGGCCTGCCTGACTTTTTGCAGTCTTTATACTTCTGGTTACTGAAATTACATACATTTCGATTTCGTCGGATATCTACGAATTATATTGCATTCAATTTATCTACGAAAGCTGTATGAGAACGGCCTGATCAAAACTCTGGTCGCCTCATTTGACTTAATGGGAGTCTAACATGAACCACAGCATCCTGCCGGACTAAGACACTCAACAAATGGACTATTGTCTCTCTCCGGTGTTACTCGTACCCAAACTGTTGGCTTGGAAGCCACACAGCAAAGAACATTTTGAAAATGCATCGTTCATGCATTCCATACAGTGCAGCGCTGTAGATGCTTTTAATTCCACGGGCCTTATTCTCTGTGAATCAAACGCATCTGTAGAACATCTGAATGCCAGCTGGATGGCATTGGAGGCCTTTGGCTGGATTATCGAGAATCAGTCCAATTTGGAACGGCATTCATTCATAGTCGGAATATATACGGGCCGCTTCATTTGGCCTGTGGAATTAAATTCCTCAACCTCATTTAAATTCTAATAAACAACTGTGAATATATTCATCACTAAAGGCCACAACTCATTTATATCGGATTCACAGGGCCAGTGTTGTGAATGTTTGAATAGCCTCCACATATGTTGTGTTACATGTATGTTTTAAACCCTTTAAAATATCTGAGATCCTGACGCTGATACTATATTCAACAGAGGAAGTTAACGGCTTAACTTAGATAGGTTTTGATTTTCATAAGCATGCAAAAAAGATATGTGAGAATGAGTATTCATTTTCAAAAGGATGTTTGTATTGTGGGATTCAGCAGGTCTGTCAGCCTCATGTCCTAAAACAAACGTTTATTTTAAGCCAAACCATGATGTTTTTACGAAAACAAACCAAGTCTCTTTTTTGCCTAAACATAACCAACAATTTAGTTTTCAATATACAACGTTAAAACTGCGACCAAAATCCGGGAGCAACCCTTTTGAAACGTAATTGAGTATGCAGTTGAGTTGTATGGGAACGTAATATTATAGGAGACAGGGTTGTGTCTGTGTATGCTTTCCAGATTTACTCAGTATTTTCACTTGGAAGGATGGCTTATTGTATGTTCCTGACAGCTCTCAGCATGTTGGTAAGTGCTCTCAGCACCAAAGGATTGAAGCTACATGTACTGTATATAATTTTCTTGTAAATGGCTAAATTGCTTCAAACTTTCTATAGTTGCATGGCAACAACAGAGAGCATAAAATGTCCATTGACAGTTGTT
Organism: Anarhichas minor; assembly: GCF_050575085.1. NCBI lineage: Eukaryota > Metazoa > Chordata > Actinopteri > Perciformes > Anarhichadidae > Anarhichas > Anarhichas minor. The sequence continues at coordinate 13,124,207 of NW_027466457.1, forward strand.
CAGCCCCGCAGCTAAGAGGGAGGTTTATTCCTCATGGACAAAACAGTACAGCACAATTCACCATCGAGCTGTCTGTCAAAATGCATCTTGTAGTTTTGTGTGTGCCTTAGTTTAACTACAGCTTCTCATTGAACATGACGGTTGCAGTTAGCGCTGAGGCAGTTAAAAATAAAACACATTATTAAGGTCTCGTGAAGCTGCTGTCGCACAGAGAGTGACGCTATTGGAAACAAGACCAACGCCCTGACAGTATGCCAAGGCCTTCTGGTGAAACAGCGGATCAGAAGCCTGCAGAAGAAGCTCTTTTGCCCAAAATACATCTTTTGCTGCTCACCAGAAAATCCCCTCCTCCCACTGGGTACACCGCGTACTTTCTCTTTGAGTCTTTCTTTCCATTTGTACGTTCCTCTGCTGCACTTACTCAAGTGTCGGTTGGACCAGATTCTTGAGGACACAAAGATTCCTTTTACAGTAGCGATCTGAAAAATAACTTTCGTTGCCATTTGTTTGGTTTGCTTTTTTTTGGGGCAACAGCCTGGGTTGCATGGGCCCTCCCTTTTTGCAACAGAGTCACCCCGCAGCTTATAAATGTTTAAAAAAGGAGCCTTCGTCTAGTCCATCCAAAACCACCTCAACGCTTGGCAGAGTTAGAGGACGAACGCAGTCAAAAAACCAAGCGAACACATTCCATGTCATCAGCTACACAAAACAGTGTCGGTTGTGCTTGCAAGGCTGTGTGTTTGTGAGCAATTCAGCTTCCCAAAAGATGTGTCAACTAACTGCAAGTCCGGCACTTTATGTTGACCAGTATGTTTGTTTATCATGTGGCAGGACCATTGCTGTTGATATACTCTCCATATGGCAGGTGTGGAGGGCGATGAGCACTTCAGAGATATGGAATTTTTCAACACTTGGCAACACCCGGCTTCACATTCATGACATTAAGCTGTGGGCAAATTCACACTAGGGAACCACCAGCGTTAACTGGGGCCTACGTGTCTCGGTCAAAGGCACCTCATTGGACCTTTTCAGTGGGAGGAAACGGCATTACTCAACCCCCGGCTCATTTGGGGATTCAAAGTGACATCCCTGCAGTCATAAACCCTCCTCTACAACCTTCATGCCACCAGCACATGCATATGCTTTCGCTTAATCAGGAGGTCCTTTATCAGCATCGGAGGCTGTGTGTTTATGCCTGTTTATGCCTGAGTGGATTGAATTGAGCGTGTCTGTGGCTCATTGGGAGGATTCTGTGAGAGCCGGAAATGAGGATCCTCGTGTGTTTATATGTGCGAGTTTTCATGTGTGTGGCCATCTGAGGCATGAAGACAGACGGATGAGTCATACATTTTAAGCTTCTCACTTCTGTTGCTGCCAAAATTCAATTCCGTTGTTTCATTTTTATTCATATTTATATATAAAAAAACGTTTTGACAAACCTGTTTGCCAACAAATGTGGTTTGGAAATAAATGTAGATTCCTCCCAATGATGCATACACTTAAAACACCATATCAATATATCAGGTCAAGTTTAGACAATGTTATTGTGCAACTTATATTTAAATAAAGAAATCACAGAAAATATCCACGCCGGACAGCCAACGCTGTCTCTTACAAATGTACCCATTCAACTAACCTGCACGCTCAATCACGTTTCGAGGGAAATGTAATTTCTCCCGGATTACTGTCGCAGTTTGAAACAGTTTGAAACACTTGGTTAACATTGGATATTTAAACAAAAAAAAATGCAACAAAAGTACTTGGCTCACACTGGACACAGACAGCCGTTTACTTGTTGAAAACCCTGTATTTCTTTACGCATCCACCACCACAACCTCCTCCCTAACACGGCTTCTGTGGACTGATTTGAAACGTCTTTGTGATACGAAGCAAACTTAATCCACAACAAAATAATTTCCCCTCGAAACGTAATTTACAATGCAGTTTCGTTGTTGACAGGGGTGGAACCAGCACCACATCATCATATGACTCTAAAATAGGAAAAAAATGTCCCGTAGATCCTGAAGTACCTGGTCTCATATGTCTGACAAAGACAGCTACATACGCTGCCAACTGTTTAGAGTGATGGCTTGTTAAACGTTATTCAATTAACTCGAATATAAACCACCTCTGCAGGTGGGCTGCCAATATTCTGCAAAGTGTGGCTCTTTATTTCACTTAAAGGAAAGCGCAAAGCGGCAGTGAGTTACCTGCAGCTCCTCTGAAAGTGGGTGTTCTTATGGAAAACCAGGATAGTGATCTGGCTTTGCCAACCTTTTCCTACCTCCTGACATCAACTTTTATGTTCCTTAAGCAGAAAACAGAAGTGTGTACAAGCTGTGTGGCCAAAATTTGTGTTTTGTTTTTAAATTTGTCAGAAAACTACCCATCTCAAAATCCATCAAAGTCTGTTAAACTTGAACCATCTGAAAATTTGCAACATCAAACCAGCCATGAGAGGCTCTCGGCCTCTTTGTCTCTTAGGTTGGACTTGTTATTAAGTCTGGGTCACGTTTGGGTGCAAGCGCTCGGTGGCTTTGCAAATTGGTTCAAAGGGACTGAGTTACTGCAATCAAAGCAAATCCGCACACACTGAAAGAGATAGAAATGGCATCACCCACACACATGATGGGAAAAACTGCGTGATAATGCGTCTTTATTGAAGTCTGACCCTAATAAGAGTATAATCGCATTGGGAGCTGTGAAATCATGTGTTCACCCATTAGCAAAAGAAAACGCACTTCTCAGTCTCTCCGATTAGTCCAAGAAGCTCCCAAAAGGGCTGTTAGCATCCACACTCCAGAATGTATTTAAATCCAGAGGAATTTTAATTACACTCGGATAGCTTTTAACTGGGTTAGCTTGTGTTGTTTGAATGGTTAATTAATGGTTTTGTAAGCTGTTTTCATTTCATCCGCAAACTCCAAGCGTAGTAAACAAGCAGACATCCTCATCACAGGTGACGTCCGGTACTTCTTTTTAGCATAAAAAAACCATTCAAACATATGTATCATATCATATTATTCAGTCATTGGCCTTTAAGTACTTAAATACAGTCTCCATTTTATAAAAATTGAGTTTTCTCATGTTTCAATTTCAGATTCATTGCTGAACGTCTGCCACTGCTGGTGATCAGCTGATTGACTGATTGGTTGAATGATTTAAACACTCTATGTTTATGTTTTTCAAGCCTCTTTGAGAAATGAGAGAATTTTACTCATTCAATTCAAAAAGAAGAATCCACTAAGAAAACATCACATTTCTCCATTCATCAAAGGTTAGAAATGTTGTGGCGGATGCATTTTTATATGATGAAGGAACTGCGTTTTTTCTCATTTGTTTGTCTGATGTGTGAGCCTGCAAGAGACTTCTTTTTAGATGCAGTGTGTTGCCAGCTTGACAGATCATCCAGATCTGTGAAATATTCAAGAAGCTAATCCTCAGATTTATGATTATCATATCCGTTGCCGTGGAATTTGATCTCCCTGTGAGGTATGAGACGTAATATATGCATGCTCAGACCATGTGGTGCATCGGCTCTCACACATACTGACATTCTGCGACATTTGCTCACTGAGCGGCTAAGCACCGATGAACACATCTGCAGATGGTTTATGTATGTTTAGCACTGTAGGAGGCCTCCTGTCCCCCCCCCCTTGTGTTTTACATGTGAAAGTATATCATCTTTACTTTAATGAGGCGAAAAGAGAGAACGGAAAAGTTTAATCTCCACAAACTCGTCCTCTTCCCAAATGAGCCAGATGGAACGTAAAGCATGATAATTCCCTTTTTTTGGAAAAGGTTCAAGGAGTTTTACACGGCCAACATTCAAGTAACAACGAATGAATCACAATGAACGTCCCACATTCAGGTGTGCAAGGGGGATTTCTGCAGCAGGTCAAAGAAGAGCGAGTACAGCAGAGAAAGCCTGCCTGAAACTTTAAGCCCCTCAAAAAATCGAACTTTAAAAAGGGATTATCACCATTTTCTTGACTTTTGGACTTTTGGATGTTTGAGCTCAAATTTTTTTTTTTACACAGATTGAAGTGCTCCTCTGTGTCTGCTGTACTCAAGTTCCTTTTAGCAACCATTTATTCTGTAATAGTCCTTAACACACACACTGTGATTATGAATGAGCTGAAGAAGTTGAAAATGTCATCCATCAACAGACATTGATTAAAGTGAATCACTGGGAAATCTCTGTAATGTTTAAGGCTACATTAGGCAAGTTAGTGCACATTAAAATATCAATTTCTTATTGAACCGATGTGACTAAAGTGGGACTGCAACAGGGAGGAATAGCAGTAATTGCAGAAGTAAAATGGAGTGATGGTGATGTGATAGGACTATTGTCTTTCTCATGTGATACCACCCACTTTTTTTTACCACTCACAACATTCTTGTGTATTTCTTAGAGTCATGAGTTTAAGCTTTTGTCACAACAAGTCATAATTGTTCTTTGTTGAATCCTGGAAGACCTGTCAATCAAGTCAACACAACCCTCAAAACACACCCTCTGCACATCCTGATATCTTTATGAAACATCAGCTGTCAAAATTGACATCTTGATACACAATAGAAGGCGTTAACATAGCAAGGCCATCACATCTTGTGAAAAACATATATCGACTCTCAAAACAAGAGTCCTCTTTCATTTCCTGCATCTCAAGACCATGTAAGATTCAGCCATGGTGATTGAAACTTAAAAGCAAAACACAGTCTTCCTAAAGCAGTGAGGAGTCTGTCTAGAAAGAGAGACAGATCTTTGGTCGCACTTGGCATCCTTTGATATGAAGCGATCACACAGTAGTTGGTGCAGCTGGCCCATTTCTGAATACAAGTTAGACCTTAAACTTTAAAGCGCCCTTTTTGACCATTTGTTGTGCTGCTGGTTGTGCAAAAATCGAAGACTATATTAAATATAAAATAGAAATGTTGCATCAGAAAGTGAAAGTCTACTTCCTGTATGTACAGTACTGTGTAATTGACCTGCAAGACTGTAAAACAAGACATGCGGTCAGGGAGCCAATGCCGGCTGAATGGCAGCATGTTAAGCACATGTTCATAAAACATTTGGAGGGAAATGGAGAAGAAAGAAGGTGAAGGACAGAACATTTGCTCCAACAGGGACCATTATCTGTAATGGTACCCATCGTGACATACTTCCGCTCATTCACAATGAGCAGAGAAGTAGACTCTTTGATGGAATTAATTTGCATGTTTTAAACATAAGGTACACAATTTGTTCTTAGTATGCTGCTATGTATCATATTTTATGTTCCTTATCATAATGTACAATAATCCTGGGGCTAACTCTCCAATACAAGAACAAGTCTGTATTTACTTCTAAATCAACCGTTAAGACTTTGTTGCAGAGGACAAATAGCTTTTCGTATAAGTCATGTATGTAGCCAACAAATGAGAGGCGGCGATTCAAATCTGCTAGCAGCAGCCGTCATTACATCCGGATAAACACATGGTCGCCAGTTAGAAATGAGGAGCCTGCTTTTGTCTATTTCTGTCCGAAATGGAGGACACTTTGTTTAAACATTTACCATTGATTTTCACTGGGGACTGCACAGCTGGATCAGCAAACTTTCTGTGGCAGCCATTACATGGCTTAGATGCAGCGCATAGGTGGCCACAGCCTCCCAGCTTTGGGGTTTCCGCTGACTAGTTACTACAGCTACCTGACAAAAGCCCGTCATCCTCCAGTAGATGGTGGTGAGGACAAAACGAAAATACGAGTCGTTTTCTCGTTTCTACCACTTTGGATGTAATCCAATGAACAAACGCACGGACCTTGTACCTTCGACGTGATTGACATGCCCTTGGGAAAGCTCTACGTCTTGGACTAAGGACAGACTGGACGCTACAGTGACTCACTATTGCCTCAACCACAATACACAAAGGGGCGGGGCTAACTGGTTAGGATGCTCATTTCAGTAGTACTCTTGGTGTATTGGATAGTGTTAGTGCCGTCGAGGCTTTATTCAAAAGTAAGATATATAAGAGTTAAGAAGCAATGTTGTGGACAGATTTGAATTACTGACTCACACTTAGCAAGTAAAACCTTTCATACAATCAATACCTGGATTTACGAATAGACTCTTAAACCCTCCGGGGTTTGTGGTTATTTCTTTCTCCACCACGTCAAAGTTTCCTCTCTCTGGCTCTGTTCTGTTTTGGGCTACAGGGTCATTGATTTTAGTCATGGGCTTTGTTTTAGTCTTCAGTCAAGACAGTGACTGTCTCAGTGGAGCTTTCGCCTCTAGCATTGAATAAAAAACACATTCCTCACTTCCACTCATTTCACTCTCTCTCCCTCACTCGCTCACATTGACACTGTGTTTCAACATCGCGCTCCTCCAAACCCTGGATTCATCAGAGTCTGACAGCCTTGTCAATATTCACCACACAAAATGGGCAAAAAGCCATCTAGCGTCTCAATGAGATGAACAAATGTGTTCATCAATCTAAATCTAGCAGAGGAGCTGTCAGCATTGTATGTAAAACTACGTGTAGCGATCCGGGTATTATGCACAAAATCTGTGCAAGCCATCTGTGCCTATGGCATGTCTTATACCATCAAATTACTCACCCATGTGTAGCACTTTCATCAATACACGTAATTGCACCGTGGCAAGATAAAAGATTTGTTTAACGGATGATGGATGAAAGGCTTGCAAGATGCACGCAGTTTGAATTGGCAGGTATATTCCAACACAAGTTTGAAGAACATGTGCACTACAACATAAACCAGGTAATGGAGGTCATGATAGTTTATTGATGAAGCAGCCTTGAGACACAAACGCCTTGAGACAGTTGAGAAATGGATTGGGTGGAGTTTTTTGTCTTTTTTCCCCTTTTTTTTTTTAACCTAGTTGTTAATGGTCCCATCCCCTCCCATCCCATCCCCTAAGTGCAGGGACTCTCCTCATGTTCCTGTTTTTCTAGCCATGTTTCCAAACTAAATCGATATCTAATACTGAATTGGTCAGTAAAAGGTGCATCTCTACCAGGTGCGTCTGGGACAACCACGGCTGTATTGTGTGATTGAATGATTACAACCGGCGCTGTAAAGCGTCGTCAAACAGACTTCATTCAAATTTAAAAACCAGTGGCGCTGTAACATTATACAGGCAATGGACTCAAAGTCGTCATATAATTCACTTCGCTAAGACACTTCATACAATCATGCCAAAACGAAACCACCAAGCTGTCTTGTCTGCTGAGTGGTTACGAGGTACAGCAGTGTGTGTGCTGATAGTTCTGTTTGCTGTTAGCATCGCCAAACACCGCAAACTGTTATTCGCACACTGTGGCCGCAGAGTAGACAATGCCACGTGGTTAATGTTGTGAAACGATGGGTGAGGTTTAGGCAACCAAACTACTTGGTGAAGGTTATAAAAAACATTATGGTTTGTGTTAAGTAAGTAACGTACCAAACGGAACGATGTAACTACCGTAAATATACAACGACGCCCTTAGCGGACTTTCTTACGTAACGTTATGTAAAAAGCGTAAAGTCAATGCTTACTTTTGGTCATATACTCTTCATTACAACCACGTAACTTTCAGTAGCTGTCGCTCATCACTTGCTCTGACAGAATGCAAAAACAACCACATTAAACACAGTTGTGGTCCACAGAAACGCACAATGGCAACATTTGCTCCTGACGACTGGGCTGTCTGAGCATACCTGAAGGCTACATTCAGCTGTCACAGGTTAATCCTTGTATTCAGTGTTCTGGCAATCTAGACAGATCTTCGACTGCGGTACAATAGTTTCACGTTCAAGGCTCACACCTCCATAGATCAGTTCCGTCGCCGAGAAGCAGTCAACCTCCAACAATGGCTGCACTGATCTGCTGTCATCCTCGAGGTGGGTGGCGCAGCATGGGAGGGAGTTTTACGTCAGCACAGTCTTCTGCAATACATATGGTTGTTTCAAACACAGTGATGAGCATTTAGTTGAATCAGCCATGCAAATTTGGGGGTTACAAAAAACGATGAACAACTTATTTCAGATAAAATGAAGAAATAACACTGTAATCAGTCAGAGGCAATGAGGTGCATTACTCGTAATTACATCTGTTGGAGACACAGAGAAGTTGTTGGAACAACAGCCCATTCAAACTCCCTGCTCTTGTTATCATCTAAATGCAAATTGGATGTAATAAGGACGTTGTCTGTCTATCTACAGAAGGTTTCTGCCAACGTACAGGAAAAGAAAAAAAGGCTGTCTGATGTAGTTCTCACTCTTTGTACTTTTTGTTTATAGCCCCAGAAGCATCCTTCCAAAGGTCTTTTTAATCATATATCTCTCTCTGAAAATTTTGTCTTTCTAAATTTTTCCAATGTTTTTTTTGTGCTTTCTGTCTGTGAGGCATCCCTGAGGTTTGGCAAGCCATGATGCGCATTAACTCGTGGCGCTGTGTCTTCAATTCTGACTCATGACCCTTGTCAAAAGTTATCCTTTCTCTGAGGACTTTCACACACGTCCACCAATGAGTCTTCACGAGAGAAATAAAGACAGCATCGGTTGTTCGTTCGAATGCATTTGACGATCTCCTTTCATATTTTCCTGATGAGTGACTTTTTGTGGGTCGTGCAAATAACAACTATCCTGTCAGTAGCAAAGGTGGACGTAGAATCACTGTGTATACAACCACAAAACCTCGTATCTGCACCTTCCTGTCTCACATAACCCCTTTGGATTGTAGGGAGGATGCAGCAGCTGCAGCCAAAGTAGAAGTTCCGCACCCTGCTTTTATCCTGGACTGTAGTGGCCAAGATGGATGATTCTGTCTCAAATGTTGCAAAGTATAAGTGAATAAAGTACTTCCAGGTGAAGTAATGGCTGGGAGCCTTATTGGAGGTATTTAGACCTTGAGTAAAAGTGGCCGTCTTGTCCAGCTCAACAGAATACAACAGCCTTCATTTTGAAAACTATGACAGATGGCTGTAGAGAAACAGTTTTTACCAGCAAGGTGAAGGTCGGTGCAGCATCCAGAGATTACACCGTTGGACTTCCGCTGTTGCTACATCTGTGCACAGCACCACTGCCAAAGGGCGTGAGCTATACCGTAAACAGTGGCCTGTGTTTGAGGATGCATGTTGCCACGACGTCCCTCCAGGCCCACTGCGGTGTGCAGAGTGGCTGCAGTTGGTGAATGATTTGGCAGGAACGCAGAGTTTCTTTCCCTTTTTGGGCAATCTTGTCACCACATGTTTTAAACCATGACCACAGATGTGGCGTGAGTGTTTAGGCCCAACAAGACCGGTGTTTACATTAAATGTGGATTCTATGTTGAGGCCTCATATTGTATGTGTAGGCAGGGATGACCTCACAAGGCAGATGGCACAATTCTTTTTTGGACGGAGAAAATTGACTTGTAGTTTGTTGTTTGATCCCCGAACTGAACAGATCTGGTCGAGAGACGGCAAAGAGCAGTGTTTGTTCCTTTGTCGAATTACCACTGCTTAGGAGCTCTTGAGCAAGGGACTTTCCTCCCGTTGCATTGTTGGCTTCCAGGTGTGTGTGTATGTAACTGCGGGGAGCAGGGCGTTTCTGGAAAAAGTAAATTTGCGCTCAGTGAATTTACTCTGTTTACAGAAAGGTTAAACAATCAAAGTAGACCTTTTCACACTGGAGCAAATCCCCACTTGTGCCACTTAAAGCCTTTTCAAATAACCGTTACTGTTTTCACTTCTATGGTTTGAGGTCTTTAGACTAGTATGTCATAATGTCACTCTCAAAACAAAAGTACTAGTATGAGGCTCAAAATCACAAAGATTGTTAATAAAGCACTTGTGATTTGTCTCTTGAATTTTTACAAATCACAGCTGCTTTTATCAGCTCAGATATACATTTGTTTATCGTACAGAGGAGACAGAAAGGAGCCTGTTTCAAATTCAAATCCCCAAAGGGGTTCCTCCATGTACCGACCACCACCATTTTCCACTGAAATCAGAGCTATCCATCTTCAAGTCAGTACTTCGATAATGAAACCAAACTGTGCAAAATGTGGAAAAATTAAATGGATGTACAAGTTGCAGCCGGAACATTAGAGTGCTGTTTAAATTGTTTCGCAGTGTTCCCGGTCTTTTCCACATTATAGGCTATTCAGTTTCCTCGGGTAGAGGAAGATTGAGAGTAGGACAGAGGGAAGGAGGGTGTTGGAGAGCGCTCCTAACTTCTGCTGAAAAAAAGTTGTGGTGCTGTTGAGAGAAAAGTGGCTGGGTGGAGCAGGGTGGGCCTCTCCAACGGTAGCCCGGTGGAAAACAGTTATGCGAACGGCAGGAGACGGTGGGCTGACTCAGCCAGCAGGCCTGTGAAGGAGCAACCGCCAGGTTGTGAGACGTCTAAGTCATAGTGGAGAGAGTGTGTGTTCATGGCCACTAATATGTGCATGGCTGAGTGTTTATGTTTGCACGATGTACTTCTGTCTTTGGGTGTGTACCTTGGAATAGTTTAGAGTAACGCCGGCTGATGGAAGGCTTTGAGAGCAGACATCTGGATAAAGCATTTATCTGGGCCTGAATTCAGTTCAAAGTTAAGCGAGAGAGAGGTGTCTCCAGGGTTCAGGGGGGAAGGGGTGAGGTGGTTGGGGAGAAGGGGGGAGGGGGGGGGGCAGTCTGAGCCGGAGAGGGTCAGTCTGGCGGTGTGTGTGCATTCAGCTGGTTCTCATTATGGGGCTAATGTGACACTCTGATCTCAAACACACACTGACTTTGCAGACCCAGGTTGAAGCCGGATATGGGTTTTGGGAGGCCCCTTCACTGCAGCTTCTGTATCACAGTTTCCCTTCTTGATGCACGGGGAGGACTGAGGGCCTCATTTACAGAAAGGCCTCACTATCAACTTTGGTCACGGAAAAGTGTGCAACTATGACGCTTGGAACTGATGTGACAAATGGTTTCTAGACGTTTGGTTTAAATGAGGTTAGAAATATGAAGCGTTCATGATGTTTTAACATAAAATTAGGTCTAGAGCGATGAGTCTGGAAAGCAGTAAAGTCCTAAAACTTTGAATTGAATGCTTAGTTCTATTCAGACACTTTACTTATTATTCGACCAAACATGTATCAAACACTCTAATCGCCAGCCTTGACAGCAACACTGGTATTGTCTTCACCTTGTAAGTATGTCATCATGGCAAAATGTGGTCCAGGAGACACTTACTGTAGCGAGACCTACCACAGAAGTTTGAAGATGGCTGTGGTCCGAGCAAAGGTGCCAGAAGTGTAAGACACTGACTACTAGGCCATTGAGAGAAATTTTTGTTTCGGGTCAAGGACAGTTTGACATTTGGATCAAGGAATCCAGAAATCAAACCAACAATCCTCCCCTGAGCCATAGCTGCCCAATGAAGCTTTCTAGAAAAAAATGTTTATATTTCTCAATAGAAAGTACCTCAAAAGTGTTGTTGTAGTAGCTGTACTAAAACCCAGCACAAGTATCAAGGTCTACATTAAATCTACAAATCTTGGAGCAATTTATGGCAAATACAAACAAAAATGAAAGAGAGAGTTGATTTATGAAATCTGTCTGGGAAGTATTTGGGACCTCCATCAGCAGCCGATCCCACTGTAAACCCCATTACTATCAAGTCTTCCCCGGCACCGGATCCCAGCTGAGCAAAGTTCCCCGGGGGTCCAGGTCCTACATTTTTTCCCCGGTGTTGATGTTTAAGGGGAAAGATTGATGACACTGAGATGCTACTTGGCAAAGTGTTTTCCAGCCCACTGAAAAGCCAATGTCATGCTGATAATTAGTGGTGGAGTGACTGACGCCTGCACTTGTACTCAACAGCTGAATGGAGCTATTGATATGCTCAAAATGACTGCCAACGGTGAATGAGGCAGACCTCGAGAAAATCATGATGAGAGCAAACATGCAGACGTACCTTTTCAATACCCCTGAAAAAGAGTGATGGTGGAAAATTACGAGACCAAACCATAGTGCTGTCAAGTGCTCTCTGTTCGTTCATACTTTTGATAGTTTAAATCACGCCTCAGACGTCTCAACAGTATGCAACAGTGAACCGGTCGTGTGTATGATGGAAACATTTATTAAACCCACACAAAACCTCAAAAGTGCATTATGCTGACATTAAGTGAAGTACCAGAAAATGTAGACGGGCGTTTGAGTCACGACACAGGCAAGATAAAGAATGTGTTACTGCTCATGTTAAGGCTGGACGACCCCACATTTAAGAGTAAAGGAATGCGCCACTGAAAGTCTGTTTACTATCAAATATTTGCGCTATCTTCAATGCTCTTAATGGGAAGAAAATTATATTTTTATGAAATACACTTTTTGGGGAATTTTTAGTGAAAAAGTGAGTTAGTGAAAAAGTGTCTTTTTTTGATGGCCTGTTTTTTGTAATGGCTGAAAATAAACAATAAAACTTGAAACAAAAGAGTAATTTAATATAAGACATAAGACCGCCCGAGCCTCCAGGAAGAGCGCCGGACTCAACCCAATTTATTTATAGTGGCCAAACCGTGGAATTACAACTTCCATGTTTCGGCACATGACTTTTCATCGTAGACTTACATTGGTAAAAGAGACATCTGCAACTCAAAGGATATTTAAATTGTATTCCTTTTTGAGGTAAATCAATTTCCCTGTACAAACACTTAAACAGCACTTTAGATCCTAAAAGTTGTAAAATCTCCAAATCCAGTTATTTCCTTAGGCATAATGAACTGCCGTTCATGTGAGAGGGCCGAGCAGTTGGGAGGCGGGACTAAAGTAAAGGTTTCTGCACTTGCTCTCTGTGCCCCCTGGATGCGGAAGATCCAGGTAATAATAATTATATGCACCACTGGGTAACTTTCATTGGAATGAACGGTGCCCCGTCTCCAACGCTGTATCCAGTTCTCATATACGTCAACAGGTCACACATGTCTACATAATGTCAAGAATAACACGATAAAGTCAAAGACATATTGGACTCATCTTTGACATCTTACAGCTTGGATAGCTAACTTATTGTAATTAGTTAGAATGGATTACAATTGGAACCCCAAGCCATGCAAAAAGTGTCAAAACATTACAAAAAGTCCTACAATTCCTTTTAACCATGCCTGCGGTATAAGCTAAACCGAGATACATCATATAGAAAGATGAGGGCTTCAGAGGCCTAAAACAACCAACATTAACATAATTTTGTTTAATTATCAGTCCTAATCAGTAGATGTAGCAACGGGACACAGAACGTCTGTGCCCGCCCATTTTGTGTTGACTTTGTAAATATTAGAACCTTAAGTGGCTCTACTTAAATGCTGTCTAATTTCCTCCTGCAATTAACTTGGACCGTCAGTGCTGTGGAACAAAGCCAGAGCAGCCGTGCGTTGCATGCAGTGCTCTCAGTTTTAAAATAAAGTACTGTAGGGTAATGATAATCCCTTATTGACCTTTAATTACCTTTATAAGGATAAGTCAGGTGTAAAAGTACAGGACACTTTGTATTCCGCAAGATGAGAAATGTATCATTGTAAAAGTCTTAGGTTTAATAGTCTATACGTGATTTCCATCACTATTTGGCACGGCTTTCGTCCTTCCTGTCCTCTCCCTCGACACACTTTTATCATGGTGAGATTTCACAGTGGAATTCATTACCGTTGTGTTAAAATGTCCCTCAGCTCAAAATATAAACAGCCTTGTTCGAGCTGAGGGGAAACAGAGAAAGTCACAGTTAATGTATAAACAATCACTCGTTAGAACGTTCCCTTGCAGTGAATGAGAACCTGGCAAAAGAAAGTGTGTGTGTTAAGGGCTGTGGAGGGGGTCAGTTGGTGTAAGGAGGAATATAGGTTGAAATAGTATGAAGAGGGTGGGGTCAATCCTCTGATGTCACAGGGGGGTTATTTTAACAGGACCCACCCACTGGGACCTTGGCAGTTGATGGCTTCCGTAGCTCGGCTGGGCCGACAGAGGCGCGCTTTGTATTAGAAAGCCATAAACTACAGCAGAGCCCCGAGTCACCACAATGCTTCTGTTCACTGCTGTGTTTGTGTTACAATGTTGTGAGGTGAGTGAGATCATGAGCCCAAAGTCATTATAACCGAGTCCTTTTGTTGAGTGCGATGAGCCAACAAACTGTGAATTGGTCGCGCACGCCTTATTCGGCTGGAACATTGGGTTTCAGGAAAGATGTTTACCTTGTAGTTGAAGCCTGGCTCGAAAATTTGAGAATGTCCCATTGTGTAGTTTTGAAGCAGCACACTATTTCTTTGTCCGCTGTTGCCTTGAAATACGGTATGGCAATGTTAACATGAAACTGAAATGCAGCCAACATTTGATGGAAATGTTTTCACTGGCAGCATTGCAAGAGAGTGTGCAGGCCGAAGAGAAGAGTTCATGGCGAGTTTCTGGAGTTTTAAACAATGATTTCCAGTGATTTCTTTGGATGCCGTGCGTTCTACCGCTACTACTCCTCTATATAACCTTCCACTTCTCTGATTTCCTTTTCTCAATCTCCTCTCAATCCAGTGAAAGTCCGTCTTCCTTGACAAAACAAGTTTGCTACAGAGATAAAATGTCCCTTTCCTTTTTTCTGTCTCTCTCCAAAGAAAGTTCCTTTTTCCTATTCATTGTGTATAGAAACCCGGCCTTTCAGACCCCCTCTCAAATTAACAGCACAAACTCAGACAACACTGAGTCTTTCACATCCTTTCCACGCTTTCCCTCCCTTTTTTTCTCTCAGGTCCATTTTCCTAAACTGAAATTACATTACACTGCCATTCTCCTTTCACGGGGAAAGGTCATAATTTTTCGTTGCTGCCGCCACCCCCTTGTCTGTTGTGTAAGTGTACGTTTTACAAAGAAGGAGCCTGAAAAATCATTGCCAGGGAGGCCACCCGCTGAGGCTCCACAAGCCTGTGTTTTATATGTATTGTACCTCCTCACTCTGGCTAGCGTTGGAGTGTCTCAGAGGGATGCAGATGAAGGTGGGGATTTGAAAGAGGACTAACGTGATGTTGTGTTTGCTTTCACACTGACATAGTCTGGCCTGAGCAATGGCTCTATAAAAGCTTGTAAAAGTGTGTCCCTAGTGATTTCTGAAAAGTCAGCGGGGAAGGGGCAGAGTGGGGAGGGGGTCCTTATAAAGCAGCGCTGTCAAGGTATGTAGAGTTGTGGCTCTGCTCTCTGCTGTTTAACAGTGCTGGAGTTAGCAGTATTCTTTTTATACAGACTGCTGTATTCAGAGTCAGGTCTGTAAACATGTTGCACCAACACGGTCACTTCCTTTAAGCTATGTGCTGTGATCAGTGTGGGAATATCATTTGATGTTGTTGCATTCATCTGAATTAACACACAGCTGATTACCAAACAAAAACTGAAGCGGCAATTCTTCATCATTAAGTGTTTTTTCCAATTATAACTGAACATTTTGACAAACCTATGGAAGCTCACGTCCACAGGAATGCTCTGGCAACTCTGTTACCTAGATATACACCATGCATTTACTTTGCTAATTACATAATTGCTGTAGGGATTATGTTCAGTGGTAGGTTTTTTTTCCAGGTTGTTTGATTTTTCCTCCATAGAGGGAGGTGGTTGAGATGTTTTCAATTTCCTCTGCTGAATGGGGGAGATAGATGTCTGTGCACTTGCCTAAAATCTGAGATTTAAACATAGCCTACTCGGGGCATGCTAGATTCTACAACTCACAAGTGTGTAAGCCAATAGCTGTCTAATACCCACATGTCGAAACATCTTGAAAAGGAAACAGTCTTTGATACAACACCTGCAAAAAAACCTTTAGCACAGTGCGGACCTGTCAGAACGAAAGTTTGCATAGTGAATGTTTTGACAGCAAACATGGTAGGATGTGCAGTTTTGGGATGTAAACTATGGCCTGGAGCTTCCTCCCACTACCAAGAAATCCCACTAGATATTATTGCATGTTTCACAACCACTGACGCTGCCAGCCACTGCCAATTAGAAGCTAACAAGCTAACTTACTGTAAACAAATTACAGATGCTAACTGCACTTAACATTCTGATACGACAGCTAGTCACCAATTTTGTCAAAATAGACTAAATGCTGAAAGTTGTGGAGCGCCGTGTCGCCCCCTTGATGCGCTCTGCTCGGTCAACCTATCAGCGCTGGTGGGCATTAGTAGATTTCTGATGTACAACTGTATGTATTATGATCCATGTTCTAATATCTGGGGACTTAACTTGAAATCTAATGTTTATCACGAGCACAAATGCTATTGACCCTTGTGAGCGATGTAATTGCTAATGACCGTGTTGACATACTGTCAATGCCATTACACCCTTAAAAGCTCTTCAATTATGTCTACAGTTAACAACACCCTATCCTTCACATAATTGTCTCCAGAAGCCAGCATGTCCTGTTGTAACAGACACAGCCCAGCAAAGAAAACAAATGACCAACATAACCACTATTTATAGTAGAGCTAACCATGGTTTAACCATGGAGGTGGAAGGAGGTGGGTTGTTTGGATTCTAGGCATTGCTACCATGGCAATATTGAAGTAGGGTAAAACACACTGGGTATCCTTTACTTCTGCGTTTTAAACAAGGAAATGATTTGAAACAAATGTGGAGCATCGTGTTGATAATGAAGTAGAATTGTGTGTTACTCTGTTTCACTTCACACTAACATTAGTCAATTACACACGATATTGTGCTTGGGATTTGTGTATTTTATTTCGTGACCAACACAATCAGAGCACCAAAAGCATCCCAAAGGCTCTCTCAGACTTGTCTGTCAGTCTCATCTTCACGCATACTTAAAATATGCCTAAAGTGACTCTGAGTTATCTGCACAGTCAAGTCACAGGACGCAAAGTCGTCCGAAAGGCTCCAATCTTCCTGCACTTGTGGTCAGCGTGTCTCTCTTCCCTGTAGCTTTTTTCCGGACATGTGTTGCTAGATTGAGACCAAAAGAGGATGGAGACGAGGAGGAGGAAAGGGAAAAGACAGACAAGTAATTCATTCAGGGGCTCGTGAAAGAGAGGAAGACTCGGTTTCCTCGAGCATTATAAATACAAGCGCAGTCAGTCATCAAATTATAGCCATCTGCATTGGCCTGAGACCAGGATTCTGCTTGACGCACAATAAAGTAGTTGTGAGGAGGGGTGTGGTAGCTAAAGGGCATCAGAGAATGTCCTCTTTGGTGGTTAAACCTCCACACAGAGACTGACACCAAAGTGTCGCAGCAGCTTCACAGCTCCAGCTTACACTCTTCGGGAGCAGGGATGATCCTTTACAGATAATGATGCCTTGTCAGCGGAATCACCTTGGCTAGATCCTATCTACACCCAGCCCCTGAAAGATGGACAATATAGCTGAGTGTTATGTTGCAGGAGAGACAACAGGAGTCGTGTGATGCACATTCTCAAAAGCCCTTCATGATAATGTTTTTCCTTCATCCTGTAGGTATGAGTAACTTTTTTGCATAGGGGTGAAGGCAGAAAAATGTTTAAGCAAGAACGCAGAGACAAAGGAAGTGCATTTGTACAGATATTTAAAATGTGCTTTCCCCACATGAAGCCTGTTCTATACAGAGCTTTATACAGCTTAGCTGGGGAACTAATGAATTCCAGGTCCAGGTACATTGCAGAGAGTAAAGCTATTGTGTGTATCATTAGAAAACGTGCTCCTTTTTCCTGAAGGCAACAGCAGCGAGCTGAATTTGAACCAGAAAATCCCGAGGCAGAATTGTCTTGGCATCGCTCTCTCCTTCAGCTTTTTATCCCCATGCTCAGTGAACAATCCAACAAAAGCTCGGGTTTAAGAACCATGGAGCTCATTGCGATTTTCTTTGTTAATGCAATTGCCTGTAAGAAAAGATTCTGTTCCTCCATTTTTCAGTTTCAGCCTGAAGGCTCCTGTGCAATTAGCACTAGTCTTTCATTTGGAATACTTTAGCCTTACTCGAAACTCTCTGAACAGTACCATAATAGCCTGGAGCACAGTCAGTAGCAGCTAACGACAATAGCCTCCGAAAAGTGACATTTTGAAAATGAATGATGTGTGACTGTGATAATTCCATTTGATTCAATAATACAAATGATATTTGCATGTTCATCTCAATTCTCGTTTTGAATTACCAGGAAACATCTCATGGCTGTAGTTTTAATAGTGTTTTCCAAAGTTTTTAAGTTCATTTGTTAGAATTCACGCTATATGGTTTGCAAAATGCAAAATGTGATAATGTCAAAAACTATTTCCTGTGATATTTATTTCTAAGAGCCACCAGCGTGGTGTATCTTTCGCCACAGGAGACCGGTGCTGTGCAGCAGTGTAATCAAATGTCTCCGTGTATCTGGCCGGGCGCTGAGAACGTTCATCACTGTCTTTGTTCATGACAGAGCAGCCTTGGAAGCAAAAGCAAATGCCTCTTAGTGAAATTGCGAAAGCATGGGCACCATGATAAAAGCTTCGCTTTCGTCCTCGCTGACATCAAAATGATGGTCTTTGTTCACATTTCCAGTGTTTGTTGTTTGTCTGGAGGGGTTAATTTACAAGAAGAGCAACCAAAGAACAAATGTACCCTTCGGTGTTTTGCGGTCGGCAGCGTGGCATTAATGTAGATGCAACACAGACACGAGCTGCCCTTTAAAGGCACACACATACACGCATTTGTTCTCATGCGGACACTGGCGAACAGAGTCTTGAGGAAATACCTTTTCCATTTATGAATGCAAATGTTTGGTGCCTTATTTTCTCTGACTCAGTCGTGTCTGAGAAGTTATTCTGGGACATTTTTTGCTGCATGGCATTAAGCCCACCGCCCTGCTAGGCTACTGGATGCTACTGTTGATTTTGAGGGAGTATTTTGGTCGACATGATCTCATAAGAATGTTGTAACTTTGACACAGCAATGTCTCTGCTTTACTATTCCAAAGAGTTAGCATTTTGTGATCCGAAGACTGCCTTCTTCGCTGTGTTCCAATGAGTTTCTGTGTCTTGTCCCTTGTGAGGGCGAGTGGGTGGCTAATGGAAAGCTCCTTTTCTATATCTCTTGGCTAGGGCCATGGAAAACCAATGCTGAAGAAATGGGGTCTTGGAGGTGGTCCAGTTTAATTTCAGAGCATGTGCACTGGGAAATAATTGACTTCTTTCGTGGTTTACATTTTGTCGAGGGCCTCGGAGAGCACAGTCCGAGGCAGGTGGCTGAATTAGCATATCATTGGAAACGAGACAGCTCAAGCCTGGGAAATCCTGCGCCCCAAGTCTCTATATGCCCGGAAAACCTCCGCAGGGGTAATGACTGATGTCTCAGTGAGTGAATCCCTTTGAGGCCAGAGGAGCTCCTCTTCATCCAGGAGCAGCTGGAGGGCACCTGATAATATAGAAATCAGTCCTGAGCAAGTTGCACTGTAACGTGACACTCAGGAAAATGCTCATATACAGTAATTAGTTTCTCCAAACTTCCACATTAGAATTCACAGAGTTGCCATCCAGCAGTACATGATGGGTATTTATCGTCTTATGCATGTTATCTTTATGTTATCCCAATGTAGTGATACATGTTGCCACAGTGTCGAGAATACAAATTGTGAGATTAGACTATTTTCTTTTGAAATGGCAAACGGACAAAAGTGTCATTATTGTCTCTATTAAAAAATGCACAGTCAAAGAGAATATGTGTGTGGGGTGACATACAGTTCAAATCACTAAATTGTTGCAGATATGTAGCATGCTTTTGACTTCTAAGCCGACAAGATGCCTCTTTCTTATCTTTATATTCTATTTTCACTCTTCGCAGAATCCTACTTTGGGGACAGCCACTGCAGTTTACAAGCCTTCCAAGATGTCTCCACCTTCCACCTGTCACTACAGATCAAGACGAGTCGGCGAAGTGGGCTGCTGTTTCTGGCTGCAGGAATGGAAGATTACCTGTTTCTTGAGCTCCAAAACGGGAAAGTACAGGTGAATACTAATCAAAACTTGAGATTGTATGAGCATGGTTGCATCACTTTGTAAATGACTTCAATGAAAATGAAATAGAAGCTAAAATATAACACACATTACAACACATTTCATAGGTGCCATTCTGAAAACAAACGTGACATTTTACATCTATAATTACTTGTTTGACAACAGTGAAAAGCAGCAGAATTAGCATCAGGTGTGCTATCACAGAGATTTATATTGATTTTCCCCAGAAAGCACAGTAGCTCTGCAATTTCCTGAGGTGAAATCTCAGGGAATGTGTAATAAAAGGAAATATTATGTTTCGTAGTTTTCTTCATTCTGTTACTCAGAGTGATATGAGATGCACTGAGCAAATAGTCTTATAATAATTGAATAGCCTTATCTGTCTTGCATGTGTAAGAATTATGTAATTTTATTTTATTTAAGCAAAACGCAGATCTCTGTTATCAGTGAATGTTCTTACAGATAGTCCATTTTCAAAATGTAGCTTAGTCAACACTGTGAGGAATTGGGGGGCATTGTAGATACACTGCCTTTATCATAAATGTTAACATAGCAATAAAATGAAGCTTGAATTCAAGTGTTTTGATGAGGACATTTGGGTTGCTATTTGTCCATTCAAGAGAGAGTTTCTCATAGAGTAAATAATGACAGGACTGAACAAACTTGTAGTGTACATCCATTTTAGGGAAGGCATCAATGTGCTGCCAATTTGTTAGATAATGAACAATTACTCACCAATAACGTACCCCAATTTGCATGCACAAAACCTGAAATGTATTGTAAGTTTAATATAATACATTCAATGTTGTTGTTTTTCCTCAGGCACGGATGAACATGGGGGCTGGTGAGGTGACACTGTCCTCATCCCAAGGAGTGCAGCTGAACAACCTTCTGGACCACAAAATCTCCCTCACACTGCTCATTGGCAAACTCACCATGACAATTGATGAGCTCTTCCCAACATATGTTCCTGTAGATGACGACGGCGAACAGCTCAATATCGACATGGGCATTTGGCTTGGAGGAACCGGAGACCTGGATGCTCCCTACCTCAGCAATGCCATTCCCCCTTTCCGCGGCTGCATGACTCAAGTCAAATTTGAGTCCCACCAGTTTGATATTCTCAGCAAGGCGTTTAAACAATGCCATGACACAAAGGAATCCTGCAGCAGTGAGTTTGAGGCTGGTGATGGGGAGGCAACTAGTTTCAGCACCCCTGATTCCTTTGTGTCATTTCCTACCTGGAGCGGGGCTAGTGGTACTCCAAGGGTCTTAGAAATCCTAATGAAAACCACCATTGAGGATGCGTTACTCATTTTCCACCCTGGCCGAGAGTCAGACTTTATTGCTATTGGTGTTGTGAAAGGCTATCTCAAAGGCATGCTGGACCTCGGCAGTGGCTTGGAGATACTGGAGAATACGCAGGTGCAGCTGGATGATGATCAGTGGCATAGAGTTAAGGTTCAAGTCAGTCAGGACTCTTTTGTACTGAATGTAGATAGCCAGTCTTCCTCCCTTCCTCTTGACTCATCACAACAATTGGAATTGGTTGGAAACTTGTATCTAGGTGGCATACAGGGGAAAATGAAGGACGTCTTTCGTGAGAGCGGGTCCTTAAGTCGTGCAGAAGAGGAAATGACAGCAGAATCCTTCATTGGTTGTTTGGGAGAAATCAAAGTAAATCAGAAAGATCGAAGCCTGCAGGATGCTTTGGTGACCAAAGATGTTCATGTTAAATGTGAAGGAGAGGAATATGACTACTCAAGTTACTATGACACAGACGCAACTACAACTTCTCCACCTGTTCGCATCCGATATGTTGATATGGACATCAATGACCAGCATTGCTACCCAACAGATGACACGCCAGAGATATTCAGAAATGTCACAAAACTTCTTGATGTCAGCCCATTGCTTGTGCCCGAAGGTGGGGAAGCTTTACTTTTTATCAACAACCTAAGTCCTACATTTGACCTCAGTGCTGCAGGAATGCGTCAATCTCAGATAATCTTTACTATCCAGAATGATCCCTGGTATGGCTTGGTTGACATAAACACTAATACAAGACGCACACAAAAGTTCACTCTTCTCGATGTCATCAATAAGAAAATTAAATATATTCATGATGGAAATGAAAGGCATGCAGATCAAGTCCAGCTGCAGGTGGTTGCTGAAAGTAACAGCTACCTTCCAGAATGTTTAAAGACTCCTCAGGAGTATGTCCTCCAAATTGAAATTCTCCCCGTCAATGATATACCACAACTTAGTGGAGGAGAAATCGCCATCACAGAAAACGGCAGAACTCGTTTAAGTCTCAGCCTTATTAAAATCACAGATTCTGACACCCGCTGTGATGAATTAGTAGTAACTGTGACCCCAGAGCCTTCCATGGAAGTTGGTTACTTGGAAAACGGTCAGCAGCCAGGAAGGAGCATTTCAGAGTTCACTTGCAGGGAATTAAAAGATGGAAATATCTATTTCATAGACAGAGGGGGTAGAGCTACTGGAATTACCTTGGAGGTGTCTGATGGACAGTCAGTAAGCCATTCAACTACTTTTACGTTATCTGTGACACAGCCACATATGACTATTGTCACCAACACTGGCCTTCTCTTGTCTCAAGGAAGCAACGCCTCCATTGGCGTTCAAAATCTGGCTGTCATCGCTCATCCTCGTAATGGAGATATTATGTATAACATTACACAACCTTTAATATTTGGAGAACTACAGATCAGGACAAGTGATGGAATGTACAAGCAGGTTACAACTTTCCATCAATTTGATCTGGATCAAGATCGCCTTAGATATGTCAGCACAGACTCGACTGACCAGGAAGATATTGTAACTGAGCGGATTCAATTCAACGTCCACCTGGGGCAGTTCTCCATCTGGAACCACACATTCTTGGTCAAGATTGTCCCTGCACAAGTGAAAGTTTCTACCTTGGTTCCACTAGAGATGGAGTCAGGTGAAGAGCAAACAATCGGACTCACAGAGCTTCAAGCAGAAGTAAGAGGGAAAAACCCAGATCCACAAACTGTAAAATACATCCTTGTCAAGCCTCCAACACTCGGTAGTCTCCGGTTGTCAGACAGAGAGTTGAATGGGGGGGACATCTTCACACAGAAGGACATTGTGGACAGTACTATTAGCTACAGTGTGCGTGTGCAAAGAACTGTGGATAGTACAGACCAGTTCCAGTTCAGAGTCCTTGCTGATGATCAGTACTCCCCTCTATACACCTTTCCAATTACCATCCTCGCCAATGCCGATGCTCCTGTTTTGACTAATGAGAAGCTGGTTGTCATGCAGGGCGGCGAGAATACTCTGGACAAAAACTATCTTTGGATACATTCTCCAGGTTCTACAGATTTCATGTACCGCGTCACACAGGGGCCAAAGTATGGGCGACTGATTAGGGACTCCCCATCCGGGCAAACTAGATTTGAGGGGGCGATAAGAGTATTCAGCAATGAAGACCTCCAGTTTGAAAGGCTTATTTACAAGCATGATGGCTCTAAGACGATCAGTGACGAGTTCCATTTTTCAGCATTTGATCAAGGAGCGGAAAATGACAATGAAGAAGCAGCGTTTGGAGTTTTCAGATTATCCATCCAATCCAAGAATGAGCATGCTCCTGTGAGGGTTGTGGACAAAGTTTTCAATATAGTCCGCCACGGTCAGCGTTTGCTAACAACTGATGTCATTCAGTTTAAAGATGACGACTCAGATTTCAATGACACCCAAATTGTCTACGCTCGTGAGGGAATACTCTC
Source organism: Anarhichas minor (assembly GCF_050575085.1). Classification (NCBI taxonomy): domain Eukaryota; kingdom Metazoa; phylum Chordata; class Actinopteri; order Perciformes; family Anarhichadidae; genus Anarhichas; species Anarhichas minor. Next base: position 13,147,918 of record NW_027466457.1, read on the forward strand.
AGGCAACATCGTCTCAACATCTAATCCCTCACAGCCCCTGTTCCGTTTCACACAAGCCGACCTGCGAGATAAGAACATCCTCTTCATTCACCACGGAGCAGACCGGGAGCGATTCTCCCTGCAGGTGTCAGATGGCTTCCACAAGACCACCGCGCTGCTTGACATCCAGGCAGGTGAGCCCTACCTCCGAGTAGTAAACAACACAATCATTGTCATTGACCATGGAAGCACCAAGACCCTTAACACCACCCTGTTGAGCGCTGACTCTAACATGGACATCAGAGACGACAGTGAGATCAAGTTCCAGGTCACATCGCCACCCAACGACGGCAGGATTATTGTGAGTGGGATTGAGGCTGCAGAGTTTACCCAGGAGGACCTGAAAAAAGGCGTTGTCTCTTATGAGCATAGTTATGAAAGTCTTAGATCCAAGGACTCCTTCAGCTTCGCCGTCCAAGCAAGAGGACATTCTGAAGAAGGCACATTCAGGATTAAAATATTCAAGCAAGGTTACCTCTCTGAGCCTGAGGTGATAACCAATGAGGTCATCATCTCCTATGAGGGAGAGCACACCGTAATCAACCAGGATAATCTCAAGGTAATGTTAACTGACTCATTACAATATGTTGAGCAATAGTGATTTGTTTACACTAACTGGAAGATTTACAAACGTGCTTGAGAGCTACAGATCACAAATATACTATTAGTTTGCTTGGCTGACATTTAATCGAAAGCACACATTTGTTTTTATTCAGCAAGACAGCATTTAATATTTATACAACTTGGCAGTGATTATGTGACAGATTGTCTTTGTCTTTTTCAAGTTTATTTTCTGTTTGTGAAATAGATCTTTTGCATGAGTCATTCAAGCACACTGCCCTGTTTTGTAACCCTGTCTCTAATCTACATCATAACCACATGAAAGCAGGGCTAAATATGACTGTGCAGTTGCTGCTTTTCATCTAGTTTATGTACTAAATTACAGTCTATTAAGTGTGGAAAACAGAGCACTAAGTATCCCCTGAGGAGCTTCCTGAAGCCCACTGTAATTTATAAGATGAGCCTGCCCGCACTTCATCTTGAATGCAATTAATGAGGTTTAAATTGGCGGCCCATTCATAAGACATTCTCTATATATATCTTGAATTCTTTCTTTTAAACTTTCATTTCACCAGAGTGCACACAATCTGCAGTATTGACTGGGGAAGAATCTAGACACCTAGTACACATACTCCTGAAATATGTATTGAACAAAGCCTGCTAAACACTCCCCTGCTTCAGGCTCCAGAGAGTTTATTAAGTCTACTCAGTGGGATGACCATCAATCTGCCTGCGTGTAAATCTCCAGCATGACTTTAAATGTTACCAAATGTCAAAAAATGTATTCTTTTAAAGTTCCATACAGTCACAGTGTTCTAGTTAGATACTATATGCTCTACTTTCACCATCAGGTATTAACTGCACTAACGTTTACAGTATATTGATAAAAATATACAACAAATGAATGTAGTGCACTAATATTAACTTAAAATACTGTTCCTGTACTAAAAGGAAGTAATAAAAGCTATCCAACTCCAGATGTCTATTTAAAACACCACGGCCAAATGAAAACTTTTGTTTTATTATATTTGATTTGTTATACTAATGGTGGAGTCGTCCTTCTGGCATTTTTGCCAGCTGTGAGTAGTTCCTCTATTTCCATGATGCATTGTGTTGGGGGACAGCAGCGACTATCACCACCGCACTTAAAAAGTCAAACAATTTTAGTATGTATGCTGCATTTTCACCAGAAAGCTTAATCTTTGCACTTCACACAAATCACTTTTAGATGGTCATTATACAAAAAAAAGACATGAAATATTTAGAGATTAGATTATAAATTAACAGTACGAACTTTTGCTTTTTAGGTGGATCAAGCTGATATTCTTCCGACAGAAATGGTGTTTACCATTAAAAAGCATCCTCGTCTCGGCCACGTGGTCAAACTCACAAACAGCTCGGACAGCACAGCCTCGCCTGTCCTCGACTACATCCACTCCTTCACTCAAGAGGACATTGATCAGGGACGCATTCTCTATGTGTCTGCATCCATCCAGGTTTATTGTCATATCATTTATTCTGCTGTTGCATAGTAAATCAGATGTGGCAGCTTGTTCTTTTTCATATTCACGCCGATAGTAAAATCAGACAAAAAACAACCTCTGATGAATCTAAGGCACAAAGTCTATTTGTAGTATATCAATAACTTATTTGAACATCCATCTCATTCAGGGCAATGACGCCTTCACAGTTGACGTCAGCAATGGTTTTACTTCAGTGGAGGACCTGCACATCTCTGTGAACATCGTGCCCCAGCTCATCCCCATCCAGACCTTCAACTTTACAGTGAAGGAAGGCCTCAGCAGGGCAATTAACGCCGAGATTGTTAACATCTCGCACCCCTTTTACACCTCAGCAAACATCGACTTTCTTGTGGAAGAGGCACCACAGCACGGGGAGATCCGTTACCTTGATGGAGACGAAGTGACTTACTTTACATGGGAAGAGGTACGTAATGATATGATGAGAGAAACAGAGAAATTAGGACTTCAGATACTTATTCCAACAAAAAATGTCACCAACGATCTCTAAACAATCGCATCTCCCTGGCTCCTCATTCAAACAACGCTGTATTTTTCTCTTGCACCTTTGGTTCAAACTGTTGTATGATCATTTCCCTCACTAACTCTCAAAGTTTATAAATCAACAATCAAATTAAGTTTCATTGCTCGCCAATATGGTAGCATGCTATGCTATGCTATGTTATTGGCTTGATTCATCGCTATAATGAGGAAGGTCATTGATCCAGCTCTTCACATTTTTATGTATATTTCTGAAGCACACTATTTTTTGTGCATGCATGTATTATTTTACACAAATCTATTACATTTGTTGGGGATATTTTCGACGTACCAGCATCTTCAGAAATTACTCCTTCAATAGAGAAATATGATGACCTTAAATCCTTTAGAATTGTGGTTTGCCCAGTTTGTGGGCAGAACCTTGTAAAATATAACACAGAGCTTTTTATTTACCAAATGGTTGGTTTCACCAAATTGTTAATATATGTGTACAACAGGCATTGCCTCTAGCTACAATTTTTAGAGATTAAGTGATTCGAATAATCATTTCTTCAAAGGACATGAATCGTGGAAATGTGGAGATTCTTATATTTTTGTCAGTCTGGGACCAAAATCTTTCCAGAACACCCCCAAAATCCACATTTCATCCTGTCTTAATAACTCCAGGGAGTACAGCATCTCCCTCTCTCGACTAGATCGCGGTGGCTGTTCAGCAGGATTACCACAGCAAGGCTTCACCATTAAACATCCCCCTGGTTACTTCTCAGTGCTGTTTTGGATTTGTTGTGCTGTAACAGACAGAAAGGGGAGAGAGACACGTGAAGCTGCTGCAGCACAGCTATCTGGTCGCTCTCCGTGTGGTTTGGAGGCCCCAGCTTTAGGAAAATATAAAAAATGCATGAGTATAGTGACCATTGAAAAAAAAACTCATGCATTCTGAATGGACCACATAGTTTACTGGCGCTAGTTAGACACACGTCGTATAGCTCCTGCATCTATCCCCGGTCTCCCTCTACTCCTCTCTACTTTGCTGAAGCATTGTGGAAAAACTGACGATGCCTTTGGACCGCCTGGAGCCAAAATAAACTGGCCCGGTATAGTCCTATAATAATATATGAGTGCACACTAGCGTCCCGCGCTTTGCTACTGCCAGACTCACTCACAGTGTCTCTCAAAGAACCCAATGTGCAACTCAAATGGGTCTACTGCGTAGCAACGGTTACATTGGCAGCGGAGGGGCAAAAATGAACATAGATATCATATGCCACTACGGAACTGTCACAAAGACTGTTTGCTGTGTTTTTCTGTTTTCTTTTAATGTTAGACTCAGAGAATGGAACACAGTCCGTTCTCCCAAATGAGTACCACATTGAAGAATAAACGTCCAATCCTCAGTCAGTGGAGCATTTAAACCAGACCCTAATTGTTTCTAAATTAAAGTTGTGCGTGTGCACTTTTTTGTGTTGACGGGTTTTTTTCCCCCTAGGTTTAATGATGTTTAATGACTAACTAGTGTGTGTTGTAATTTTGCGATAAAGTCACTAGCTTGGGTAGTTCACTGAGTCACTGAGGTTATGTAAGTGTACAGTAACATCGTGGCTGTTCAGTGAGAAAAACTGAGAGTGTTCGAGAGTGTCTACATGAACTCCAACCACATGAATGTGCGTCACTCTACTCACTGTATGTGCCATGTGTTCCAGATGTGTCACATTACCATAGAATCTGTGTCAGAAAATGTTTTTTTCTATCCCACAGCGCTCACTATGATTTACTCCTGCTTTGAACAACCAAGTCATGGACACATTCAGTAACATATGCAAAGTTGAGTGGGATCCAATTTGTGGAAATATGGGAAATCTGAAACACTTTGCTCCGATACACCTTCGCTTTAATCAGGTTCAGCTCTCCATCCGGTCTCAATTAGCTCTTCCATCTGTGGAAACCTATTTAAAGTCCTCACAGGCAACTTTAATTTTCACAAAGTACAAAATGTTTTCGGTCCTCTGCGGTTTGTATTACTCTTTTTTTTAAATACAGTAGACAAACAGAACCTTTTACATCAATCAAAACTGGAAAGAAAATATATTGACACCGTGCATCAGCCTCTAAGTAAATCTGAAGGCCACATGTCTAACAGCCACCCACTGTTTATTGTCCCAGCATTGTCTCGCTGACTTTTCCCGATCAGTAATGATGATGGGGGTTGTTATTCCAGAAGGATGCCCGTCATATGGGATCCATTTGGCACTTCCTGCTCTCTGAAGCGGGTCCCTCAAATTCACAGCAGCTTACTGGCTTTTGTCGAGATAAAGTTCCAACTGTCCTCTTTGCAGAGATGTATCCGGAGTCTCTGTACATTTGTCAGATTAAAATGTTACATGTTATGCAGATTATTTGATCCAGATAGGACTACAGGATTGAGAAACAACAACTCAGGGTGCTGGGATTTCTCTTCTGTATGCAGAAAGTCAACAGAGTTGACTCGGCTCAGCCGCAGGTGCTGTTTTCCGTCTAGCTCACTTGACACAGGATGACTAATTATTTTGTGCATCTGGTTCCCCTCAAGGTTTTGTCCCACATGGGAGATTCTCCTTGTTCATGTGCTGCTGCCAGACTTTAAGACCTGATTATAGCCTTTATCTCAAAACTTTGAAAGCATATATTATCTGTTTAGGGCAACAAAGGATATTGTGTTTACTGTACAGAAATAAAGGTCTGTTAGAACATAAACGTACTATCTTTTCTCATCTCCTAAAAACAAAGAGAGGAATTGTTTGACAATTTGGGATCTGCCTGTTAAATACTAGGCGATAGTCAGGAGACCGTTAGCTTAGCTTAGCACAAAGACTATAAGCAGGCTGAAACAGCGAGCCTGTCTCTGTCCAAACAACCAAGGGAAGGCGTATAAATAGCATTGCATTATAGTCTTTTCCTCCCACCATCATAATTAGTCTTTCTCACCTTCCATACTACGTCACTTGCTTTGAGCGTAGCATAGTCACACGTATGCATTTATATTGCAGAGGTTGCAGACTACATGACGTAAAATGACAAGAATGGCGTTGTCATTGCATGCTAACTGACAGATTGTCGTGTCATTCATAGACCATTTGGTGAGAGCGGGCTGGTCCAAAAAGAAATCCACCTACCAGCACCCCTGAAGTTCAAAGACACATCATATCCTGTTTGTTTAATCCCTATGAAAAACTGGGCAAGAAAAGACTAATCTTTATGCTAAGCTAGGCCAATTGTCTCTTGGCTAACTCTCGGCAAGAAAATGACAAACCATATTTACGTACCGTCTCACATTATCCGCGAATTGGGTATTCCTGTTTTGTTATTCTAAATGAAATGGATGTTTCTCACAGTTGGAATAACCTAAAAGATTTGAGTAAATCAACTTTTGCTTTAAAGAATAATCCACATGTATTGTGTATGGAGATAATAAGGGATAGAAAGTGATATTAATGGGAATTTTCTGCTTTCTGTAAAGTTAGTGGACTAATGAGAGACAGATTTATGAAATATTCAGGGTTTTAGTCCCAACGGCATATTATTGTTAGATTCTCCCTGTCTAGTAAACACCCATGTCTCAAACTTCACTTTGTAACGCAGTTTTTCTGTTAAAATGTTTTTCAAATTTGTAGTCTCCAGACCTCAGCTGAAATAATAAGATCCCCCAGAGCCACAAAAGACATTAAACATTATGTTTTCACAGGCTGAGTAGCACACCAGATAATTAGTAAAATTACTATTATGATTAAAATTATTTGAGTTCCCTGTGTCAGGGGACGGACAGCTATCTGAGAAGATATTATGCTCCAAAATATTTGAATCAAATTGAGAATTTAAGAATTTCAGATGGCAACAATGTCATGAATTTGGGTTTCTTCAGGTAAACCAGGATATGATGGCTAAAGCAGTGTTGCTTTAGAGAAACTGTAAAATGTTATACCAACGTTTAGGCCCACCCAGCCTCTGCCTATTTCATGTCGTTTCCTTCCATTCAGGTCTGATTCAGAATGGAGTGACAACTGGATCTTTTTTTTTTATCTTCCCCAGCTGAAACTTGGACACGTCTACTACATGCATGACAGCACCGAGAGCAAGGAGGACAGTTTTACACTCTCTGCCTCGGCTTATGAGATTGAGCGCCGGAGCCTCCCCGTCACCATCTCGGTGACTGTCACACCAGTCAACGATGAGCCGCCAAAACTGACGCGTAACACAGGACTGGAGGTAATGTTTTGCTTTTTGAAAGTGCATTTGCTGTTACTTTGAGCTGTCCTCCAACATACTCCGGCAAACGTTGCTGCTGTTGGAAAATGTTATAAAAAGTAAACTTTCAGTTTGTTGGATACTTTTTATTTTCCTTTAGTACATTTTAACTGATGAGAATTGAAGCTGGCCACAAATGTCACTTTGTGTAGGGGAAGCAAAGACCAAACTTTTTACTGCGACCTTTCAAAACAAGGGAGTACTTTATACTAAGAAGAAGAAACTGTGGAAAATATCTTGCTTCCTTCGAGGTTTATGTCAGTTGAAGTTTATTTCACGTTACCTTTTGCTTTTATTTGCTTATATTTTGCCTTTTTAATATGTTTTTTTATTTTTCTCCTGAAATATTCCGGAAAGAAGAACTAGTCCAACTTGTGCATGTGATTGACAGGCTGCAGGTGTTACCACCTGTTCCAGACTTTGCATGATTGGTCCGATGCCCAACCCACACAAAATTTGAGAAAATGTCAGATAAATAGCTTCGTCATGGTAATGAGAATCTGTCTTGTTGAAAAGAGGTTGATTTATTTAAAAAGTACTACCTCATAGTGCTTCAAGCTTTTTAACGCTTTGCGCTTCATCGTTATTTCCATTGATTCTCTGACAGAATTGATGAATTTAGTGTTTTTCTGCCAATTTAGAAATCCCAAGATATGCAAACAATCAAAAAGCCTTTTGTTTGAAGGAGCTCTTTCCCTTTAAGGGTCAAACTGATATAAAATCGTAATGAACTCTGAACTCTGAATGAACTTACTCGCATCTATAGCTTGAACTGTGGCTACAGCCCGCTGTCATGAATCCTGTATGAAGTGAGAGTTAAATTCACTTCATGCTGCAAGTACAATGAATGCAGGGAATTTTACTTAGACGTTGAAGGCTACTGACCTCACAGATGATGACGCACGCTGCAGCAGTACAGCAGTGGCCTCCGCAGCGTATTGTTTTTTTTATGAACAGCCGTGAAGTAGAAGTGAATTAGCATATTCTTAGCTTGACGGCTCCAAAATGTTGCAAATGAATCATGTACGCCACGTAAGTACAAGAAGACCGTGATTCATGAAAGCACTCAGTGCTGTCTTATACAGCATCTGTATGCATTTTAATGCAGTCTCAAATCTGCTGGTATCCAGTTTGCACTGGAACGGAGGGAACTTAGTATTGTTATCAAACTGAAGTATCCATGCACCTCAAATATTCAAGACTCCATACTTTCAACTTTCATAAAAATAACGATGTTTTAAAATGAAATATGTCTAATTTGGAAACATATTTCAGTTTGTATTTGGCTTTAGTTAATATCTTCTGATTTATCGTTGTCTTTTCACACAATATAACTGTGTAGCACTCTAACTGAGGAGTTTTATTTATCACAACGGGATTTCCCAATCTGACTTGCATTATTGCCCATCCCTAATTACCATAGTCCTGTAAAACACATCTGTTTATGTTAACTCAGCTTTGAAAGGGACATTTCATTCTCATTGTCAGGTTCATCGTTGTGTTTTCGGTTTCTTATTGAGCATGTTTAAATGCTTTAATATTCAAAAAACACATCATTTTTCTTATACCGTCTGTCTGAATATACCTGTATTCACCGTCGGTCTGAAACGCTTTGTTTTAGCGCCTGTCTCTTTAAGCCCACCTCCCAAAAAAGCCCAGTCTCCTCTGATTGGCTTGCGAGAAAAAGATGGTGCACCTTTGATTTAGAAGTATGTTGGAATCAATAGATCGACTCCAAACTGCATATTTACTGAAATAGACAACGTTTCATCCCTTGTGGGATCTGTCAGTTTAAAAGTGGAAACCACACTTTATATCAATGGGTTGATGGCTGGTGACAGGAGCGGTTAACCATCCAACACACGCAGGGTGATAAACGTCTCAGAACAAGTCCACAATGAAAGCTCTATCAAAATGCTCAATCTAACAATCCCCCAAAGTGGAGTTACAGAGACAATAATACATAAAATACATCGAGTTGATCCAAAGAGAATTCAAATGTATCTAAAATAATTTCCTTCATTGTGGATGGATCTCACTTATATTTCCTCTCTAACTAATAACACTCCATCCGTAAATAATTTCCCCACAACTATTAACCTTTGATGCAAATAGACAGATCTTCATTCAATCACCTTTATGTAATTCTCACATACAGTAGTTTGAGAGTGTGTTCGGGACACGCTTTCTTACTGACTCAGCCGTGAGAGATGAAAAAGTTTTGAAGGATCAACTAAGTAGATTGTGCTGTAAGAGTAGGCAGGCAGTTGGAAAGAGCCAGCAGTAATCAGCTCACAGAACTGGAAACCGACTGTGTCATTCAGCCCTCCCTGCTCTGCCTGCGGCTCCGCGTCTCCCTGGCAACCCATATTTTTGGAAAACCAAGATGGTCGACGAGACCACAGCTTTCTGGCAGAGCGAGGGCGGCATCCAATCCCTGCGCCTCCTCGGCTGCGGCTGCAGAATGTAACATAATGATATGTGGACGTCTCCCCGCACAGAGCCGGGGCTGGCCCAGCAAGCGGCACTTGGCTTGATTTAAAGCAGGAAGTGTGTGTGTGTGTGTCTGTAGTGACCTCTGCAGCAGATGATCAGACATGATGACGAACATGGCCGTGATCGGGCTCTGTTGAAGCTCACCGTTGATCCCAGTTGGCCCAGTCTGTAGGATGCAGCTGGTCTCGATTAGGGTTTACACTCGTCTGTGTGTCTGTCTGTCTGTCTGTCTGTCTGTCTGTCTGTCTGTCTGTCTGTCTGTCTTTATATATATATATGTACTGTATTTATAGCTCCATTGATAAACTATCGTCCGTCTTGTTGTTGCCTTTACTTCCCCACTCTCGAGTATAGAGTTAGAAAACACTCTGGTGTCCCCTGTACTTCCAAAATCAGCCAATATTTCGGATGCCCAGGCAGTGTGGGACCCAGCTTCAGACATCTGGCGCCCCTTCAGAGTCTCCAACATTTAAAACATGGTGGTATCCTGTTGAGTCATCAGCCAACTAAGTCATTCGCCTATGGCAGCTCCTTCATTACTGCCTCCAAAATGAAATATCAGCCATTGTGTCCAATGAAATTGAATTTGCAGCCCATCCTCCTTGGTGCTAAATGCATTGATTGTTATATAAACCATCAATTTGCAAGGCCATTTTCAGATTAGCTGGCCTAGATTGCTGGGTGCCTCACTGGAGTGTAGAGTAGGCTGATGGGGCCATCTAGTGCCTGGGATTGGGTTTTGCACTTTAAAAAAACTATTATAATCAGAACTTGTAGACAGATGCTTGAAACTAGGGTACTGTAAAATATTGAAACATTTGTATTATTTAAGAAGGCTGTCTTTGGTTTTTCTGTTTGGGAACTATTTTGTTTATTTGTTTGTTTATTGGTTAAGAACAATGTGCAAAACATGTATTGAACCAGATATGGCTAAAAGCTCATTGTCATCTGTATCCCCTGGGTGGAGTGCTGCGCAGGTTACGGATATAGAAGATCAGTTGTATCAAAACGTTAGGCTTCCTTAAAAGCTGATACAATAAAACACGGAAGAAACAAAACAAAAATTCACACCCACCATGAAACAACCAACAGAAGAACATCACTAAATGCCCACTAGGGAGCTCAGTCTCAGTCTCAGTGTCTCTTAACTCAATGACTACAGACCTGACTGTCCTTCAACCAAGTTTTCATATTTCTTCCAGTGAAAGGTGCATTTCAGCACAATAGCTAATGTCGGCAGTGTTGCCTACATGGTGATTATTATCCTCCTCAGCATGTACATCACAAACCAGTGTCATCATTTGTGTCAAAAAGAGCTATGAGAAAGCACTGCCTCATCATCATCAGCTGCTCAGACGTATTCGTCATGTTTTGATTATTAAATGGAAAGTCATTTATAATAGCAAGAAGCTACAAAAACAGTCAAAGGCCTTATACTGTAACTCTGCTGGCGTTTTCAACCTCCATGCACTGTTTGGTATATTTATTTGCCATTAGCTTCAATGTAAATTAACTATTGACAAATTATTTGCACAAAAGCAATTCAACGATAGAAATAGATGCCATTTGCCACATGCTCTAAACAGAAAATTCTAAGCGGATGTCTCTCTTGTTTAGGCTATTGTGCATTCTTCAGAAAATGAAGTCATTATCTGCAGTTGAGAGTGCCTGTGGTAGACAGACCGTTCCTTTATATTAAGATAGAAGAAGAGAATAGTATTGGATTCTGTTCATTGCAATTAGATTGAGAGCTTCTCCCGAGCTGCTATTTCTAACTCATACTTCTCACCAAATGGAGTTGGAGTTCCTCATGTGCTGTGCTATAAGAACATACCCAGAACTTGTTGGGTCTTATAAGTGCTGACCTGGAAAATGCTGCTTTTTGATTTCTTACACCCGGAACAAATTGCAGAATTCCCTGATTATTACAAAAAGAGAAACTTACTGTAACACCTCAACGTCTTGTTCTAGCAAACCCCCAGTGGTTTGGCTCCTGCGGTGATGTACAGGTGCTCTTCACTTGACATCACGGCTGGAAGTGGTTGCAGGTGCTGCAGAGCACACCTCTGACCACACCGAACCACTCCCAGCGGGGGTGCTGAGTGTGGTCAAAGGAAATAGGCTTGAAACTTTCAACTGGCGGTGACAGCGACAAACTGCTTTTCAGACTTGTTTTAAGTTACTCTCTTCCAGGAATCTGACAGAGAACCTGATTTAAGTTTGTGATTATATTTTTACTCTTAACAAATGTAACCATGGTGGAGGTGACTAGAAGCTTTTGTCTTGAAGCTGTGGTGTTATAAGTTTCTTGAAATGAAGACCATATTTTCTGTTGCCTGTTGAAAGGAGATTGTTCCCGCCCTCAGTCTTCTACAGCTTCTGCTCTGTTAGTATAGTGGTGGGAGAATAATGCTTCTTAATGCTGAGAAATTGGCCAGGTGGGTGACACAGTTATCAGCGAAGTCATCTCTGCATATCATACCACCTTCTCACATCTCTCTCAATAAGGAGGAAGGATAAAACAGAGGGAAGGGAAAGCATCGGTCTTGTTTATGGTGCAATAGTGGGTGTCCTGTCTTAAAAAAAACAGATCCACTTCCGTCCCATGAGTCCAGATTTGGCTCCAATTGCTCAACTCATTCTCATTGCAACTCGTCACCTATTGACGCTTTGTCAGACCCCTTGGCATCACATTCTATTGCACTGGGTAGCCCAGTGCATGGTTACAGTGAACAAAAACACTTGCTTAAGTTTTGCCAAAAAAAGACACTTAGGTAGGTTTAAGAAAAACATCATGGTTGGGCTTAAAATAAGTATGCAAACTAAGTAAAACCTAAACAATGTAACACAAGTACAGAAAACGCATCACAAATATTACTTACATAACTGTGGGACACAAAAACCGAAAGTCCTGCATTTTTTTGACACATCCTCTTCTTTCCAAAAACGATTTTTTTTTTTCATTCTTTATATTACGTCATCACACTCCCAGAGCACTTTCTCTGATCGTCTAATAATGAGGTGGATGGGTTCAAATTGTAGTTGCTTGAAAGCCCGGCGCGTCCCTCACAGACACTGAAGGGTGCCTTGTGTGTTGGTTTCAGACGTCGAGCGGCGTGACAAAGAGTCGACATATGACTCGCTGGAAATGAGAACGAGCTGAATTGTTTGCGTTCAGTCTCCCGGGTGTGCTCCCAGACAAACTATCAGTTTCTGCTCCCTGACATGTAAACTGCCTCGAGGAAGTAGGGATTCTCCAAGGCCTGATATCACAGGTTCTCAGGAGGCTTCAACAACAGAGTGGACAAAATGCTACCCTGTTTGTTAATGTAGGCTGGTGTGTTGCTGTTGTCAGTTGTGCAAAATAACTTTGTAAACTATCAGTGGCTTTAAGTGATGCAGTAGGATGATGTGATTCTCTTCCTCTGAAGATAAAACGCCACCTATACCGAGCTCATCGACGCAGGTTACCCCCATTCTGTCATGGAAGTGTCTGACACATGAAAGGTTATTGTTCCCAGAGGTAACAAGTCTCTGCGGGTATCTCGTGTGCAGCAGCTCCAGTGGAATCACGGTGTGAGCTGCTGACATCTGGTATCAATCTTTCACAGATTCCAGCGAAACTCTTTAGATACAGGTGATGCACTCTAGGAGGGCGTAGCTGGGGTCCCAGCTGTCTGGAAATACGAACAGCAGGCCTCAATCCCCTCCAAACTGATGGTCCAGGGATAATCCCAAATGTAGCTGCTTTACCTCCAAAACATCAGCGCCTCTGCTCTCCACACCCTGGCACACAAGGTGGCCCAGTAAAGCATTTACAGTAAATGACTATCGTCAGTGTAAAATGGGGCTAAATACACATTTAATTACAGTCGTTTAAATCATGATGAAACAACTGATATATGTCATTTAGGCTTCTAAAAATGTACCTTTCAACCAGATTTAGTCTGGTTAACTTAGACCTCTCGACATACTTTAACCTGTGAATCAGTGCTCATCCTGTGTGAACAAGCTTGTACACAACAGTCACATTTGATTATCCTCATCCTATTTTTTGCTGGAACGCCATGCAGCCGATATACTGCTACATCCAACCAGGATGGCCACAGAGTGTAAGTGGTTCGCATATAGTCTATGTTACTTATGTGTCTTTTGTATACAAACTCAGCGTGCACACACATGAAATTCCGAGTCAAGACTTTCTGAGGCTACTTTAAATTACCTCTGCAGGCAAGACCATTTAGTACAAGACCACGCAGCAGCAGAACCTCTGTGTAAAACAGCCCTTCTTGTCTGTAGAGTCATCAGCAGTCATAAAAGTTCTCATTTGAAAGGAACAAAGGCACAAACTACCAGCAACAAAAAAACACAAAGTGTGTTAGGGTGGATTATGGCTTTGAACTGTTGATGCTGTGTCATCGTGATAGATCTTTGATGGAGTGTCAAACTAAATCGGAGGAGCAGCAGGGGAAACTAAATTATACACAATTGTTGTACTGAAACAGTCTAGATGGGTTTAAAATACCAGGGACGACACAGAGGACCCAAAGAGACGGCAATTGTGTTGCTTTCACAACAACTCCGGAACATAAAGAATAAAGAGAATGTAGCTCACTTTGAAAGTGAGAAAAAAGGAGGGATGTCTTTCCGACCACCACTTTGGTCAAGAATGGAATACCTCAACAACTATTTACTAACTTCTCCACTAGCGCCAACATCTATGGGGCCCATAATCGAAGCATTACTGTATGCAAATGTGGTGGAGTGCTGTGGAACTGTTTCTCAATCTGTGTGTGCATAATCTGTGTGAAAAAGAATCTTTGAATGCGTACTTAGATTGGTTAATGTCTACTGGAATCTGCAAATGTGTATTCAAATCCGCGAATGCGATTTTTGATTCCCCTCCTTGCTATCTTGGTACTATATTGCTTTCAACTAAATCATCACTTTCCAGATCTATGTTTAGATCACATAGCCTACAGTGTAAACTCAAATACTAAATTAAGTATTTAGGCTGCTATTACAGGAAATTACAAAGAAAGCTCTCCCTAAAGCGCTTGATCGCTGTAGGTGATGTACCATCATGTATTCTGGCTTGCTTTTACTGTTTGGCGGTGCATTTTCAAATTCCCATGGAAAACTGAATATGTAGGCAATGTGACATCACACACAGGTGTGGCACAGCTTTGATAACAGCAGAAATAGCAGCGACATTTTCTACAATTCAACAACACGTTTTTACGTTTTTTTTTAAGCAGCTTAACTCTTGCAGTTTAGGAAATTAGTGAGAGAAACTGGACTCACCAAATAAGTCAATTATACATGGATGATGTGTGCTCGTGTGTAGCATACATGGCATGAATTAACTTCTAAATATAACTGGCTCTCAGTGATTGACACCTGAAGCTTTCATATCCACAACTGAATCTTCTGCTCCCCTCCTCCTGCCGGAAGGCTTCTTGCTCTTCACCCTGAGTCTTGAGAAAGAGAGAGGTATCAGAGGTCGAACGGCTTTCCGGATCGATATGTGCCTCTTATTGTAGGGCACCCTCGGCTCAGTCTCCCAACTGATTCCAGCTATTTAAGAATGTCTTTCTGGGGATCTGGCCCATTTCTTTCAATTAATGCTCCTTTCAGCCAGCCGACCATTAGAAGTCCATTATAGCCCATCCACCCAGGGAGAGTCATTCAGCATGCGCTGCTGTGCTCCATCTTCTGATAACAGGAGCGCCCTCGACTGCCACGGAGAAATAATTAACCTTTTAAATTGTTTCTTTGGGGGTGACTGTTTGTACGGTGGCTTTTGTACTTATCTTCTTTTTATTTTAATCATTTGTTTTCTTCCTTTTGGTTGGTTTCTTATTGTCTGTTTCTGTTTCTTCTGCAATGGCTTCAGACCAACATTAATATACAGCATCATAATGTCTTTTATGCACAACGCATCTCTCTCTCTCTCTCATATATGTGCCACAGGTTCTTGCTGGTGAGGAAGCTGATATCACCTCCAGCATGCTGAACACTGAGGACGCCGATACTGTTGCAGAGGAACTGGTTTACCACGTTGAGGTGCCAACCAGTGGTATGGTGGCGTTGAAAGAGGCGCCCGAAGAGGGCATCCTAAATTTCACACAGGCTCACATAAACAAAGGGGAGGTCATCTTCATTCACGAGGGTGAGGCCACTGAAATGTTTTTGTTTTTTTTCTTATTAGTATATTGACTGTAAGTCGGCCTCTATATTGGACTGTTGATATTACAACATCATTGTTTAAATCATGTTCTACACAAGAAGAAGTCACTGCCAGTGATCAACTACGGTTCTGAAACCCCCCAGAGGCATGTTGTGTCACATCCAAACTCCTCTGCTCTTCCAGGTGAGGAGTCTGGTGGTTTCAGCTTCACGGTGACAGACGGCGAGCACACGTCTCCTCTCTACCGATTCGTCGTCACAGCCAGGCCTCTCACCATCACCATGGTAACGCAGGAGGAGCTCATGGTATTTCCAGGTAAAATGTCAAAAAATCCTTTGAGATGTCAAGCCCTGGAGACGGCAGTGATTGGAGGATTGTGACGGATTAGCGGTCAATAGTTCAGCCCAGTCACTGCTACAGCTCCTTTTTTTGTGTCTATGTCAGATAGAAAACATGGTCAAAGAGAAAAAAAGAAGCAGAAAATGATGTAGTTTGTCCAATGCTTTAAGTGCAGATAACAAAAACATAAACGAATTTGCTCTCTCAAAATTTTCTAGCCAGTTGTTTTAAAGACATTTATTATGTTTATCTGAAACAATGGTTAAGTAGCACAAGTAGAGGAAAGTCATAAAGCCAGCAAACACTCTGATTAATGTCAGCTACACAATATCTTTGCTAAAATAAGCCACTACAAGCTAAACACAACATTCAAAGTTGGCCCCTCCTCAACGGCATGTGGCCAGCGTTTCAAAGCCAACCCCAGATTCACACCGGTATCGGAACCAGCTTTGCCCGATTGGCGCTTTGCCTCTTTATATTTGCGTCTTTTCAGAGCTGCACTTTAAATCTGTATAGCTTCCATCTCGGAAGCGCACTTACGATACGGCACCTGGTACAGGCAGAGGTAGATAAAGACACCTCCACACACTTCCAGTCGGTCAATACCTTGTCTTTAGGAAAATCTTCCGATGCACCAAAGAGAAGTTGTTTTGTTGTTAGTAAATACTGTATTCTTAGAGGATAACTTCCCCAGATGAAACATTTGACAAGTGAAACTACTTCCTGAGTGTCAGCGCAGACTATAACCTCACCTCTATTCTCAACAAACTTTACTTTCACGCATGATAAAGGAGATGAGTTGTCACATTTTTGAAACCACGAATATCATTTTGGAATGAAACTCTCCCCATCAGGAAGCTCTTCTGCACAGTAATGTGCATGAATTACTGTAACCGCTAAAGCTTTTGGCAATTCTAGACTCTGTTCAATTTTACAAGCTCAACAACACTTCCAAGAGGCCATTTTCCACAGCACTCAGAGGACGGTGTGTGTGTGTGTGTGTGTGTTTTCACAGGAACAAGGCAGTCTATCACGAGTGCCAATCTGGGGGCTGTGA
Source organism: Anarhichas minor (assembly GCF_050575085.1). Lineage (NCBI taxonomy): Eukaryota > Metazoa > Chordata > Actinopteri > Perciformes > Anarhichadidae > Anarhichas > Anarhichas minor. Next base: position 13,164,899 of record NW_027466457.1, read on the forward strand.
CCAATGAGGATGGCAATGAGATAAGCTACTCTCTTATCCGCCCACCTCGTTTGGGAAGACTGATCCTGGCCAATGACAGGAACCAGTATGAGGAAATTACCCGCTTCTCACAAACACAGGTAATTACTTTTGTGCGTGTGCGACGCTAAATGTGTGTATTTCCAGGATACATTTCCTTTAGGAGACATTTAACTAATTTCCCCCTCCACCCTTCATAAAAGGAACGTTCTACATTCGCTTTTAATGATTATATTATAAATTATTAGTTATACGGTAAAAAGTCAAAGAGTTGAACAGATTAAAGGAAGAAAAACAATGTGAAAGAATAAAGAAATTCCAGGAAGAGCAAAGGAAAAAGCATATTTTGATGGATTTTTTTTTGAACAGTCAGTTACATGAGGGAGCACTGTAAAGGCAACTATTACTCATTTTCTTCTTTTTAAATAAATCCTCTCCTCTTTCACATTTAGCATTCCTATTAATGGCAGGTTTCTTTTACTAAGCAGACGTAGCTGTTCAATGCCCTCCAGTTGTCCTCTGCAGAGACCATCAAACAGACATATGAGAAGACATAATTCCACTTTTATGCATAAAAGTGAAGCTAATCCTCCTTTCAGCACAAACTGGTGCTGAAGATCTCACTTGTCTGAATGTCTCAATGTTGTACATTTATATGAGGCATCAACATGTTCCTCTTCTTCACCAGCAGGGGGCCTCATTGCCTTTGTGGCATTGTGATGTTTAGGGTCAGCATTAGCATCAGCTGCATTCATGCTGATAAAGGTTTTGAGTTTTTACCCTGGAGGATTTTTAATGTATGTTAAGATTGTGTGACTGCAGTCTTGCATTTTATTTTATTAATGTTAAATAAATAAATCTCTGTCTAAACTGCTGAAGGTAGTGGACAGGGTTGGAGACGGTTTTAATAGACACAGGGGGCGCAGGCACTTTATTGAAACATTTTTTATTTCTTACACCACATTTGGCAAAGTAACCTTAAAGTAAGTAGAAATACTCAGATTACATGCAAGAAAAAGAAAAGAATATTCCAGGCACTCAGAGTCCTGGAATATAATTAAAGGCTTTATGTTTTTAATAGTTTACGCCAATTCTTTTTCATAATCCTTCATCATAGTTTTGCCCCCTTATTTACAAAGACTTTTGTGTTTTTAGTGGAATTTTACTTATTGTCTGTGAAGCAAAGAGGCACTTCTATTTCAGTTTACTCAGATTACATAACCAAATATCCAGATTATGTTAAAAAAAAAAGATGAATTGATGGTATTTTTAGCATTTACTGGATTTGGTTTAGGATTATGACACAACATGACCTTGTAGTAGCACTACACATTGCTTCATAGGGTAAGTGTGTGTCTGCCATGGCAGCAGTGTGTTCTCACTCTCGTTTCTGTCTGATTTCCATCGCTGACGTCTGACTGTGCTTGGATGAGCATGAGAATAAATTCTTTCCCTGCAAACTGCTCTGTTTCCATTGTGACAGAAGATCGAACACTAAGTCGAGCTGAAAACATGATTCGATGATTTGAGTTATTCAGTTATTGAGTTAAGCATGAACGCTTGGTTGCTTGGCATGGTCGTGTGTGTGTGTGTGTGTGTGTGTGTGTGTGTGTGTGTGTGTGTGTGTGTGTGTGTGTGTGTGTGTGTGTGTGTGTGTGTGTGTGTGTGTGTGTGTGTGTGTGTGTGTGTGTGAGAGAGAGAGAAGAGTTGAGTTTAGGACACAGAGTGACCTCAGAGAGCAAACACAGGCCGTCATATTCCGGTTCTCAAACCCGGATCCCAGTATACAGCTCAGCCAAACCACTGCTGCAGTCATTAGAGTTCCCATCTTACTGAGGTTCTTACAAATTTCAGAGGAAAAAATAGAAAGAAAGTATTAAAGCGAACTAAGAAGTCTTTGTCTTCCAAATCACTCAAGTCAAAACAAATAAAAAGTAATTAACAATCAAGCTGATATTGACCAGATATTGAAAGATAAAATCCTGTAGTTGATGATATAGTAGAAAATTAAGAGTTTTGAACGGCTCATCATCTTCTAATTTTGTTTCCCCTGACACACAGCTGGAGTCAGGAGTGGTCTACTATGAGCACCAGATACCCGAGGAGCCTTTTTGGGTGGTGAGGGACTCCGTAGACCTAACCCTGTCATCCCAACCGGCCCCTGATGTCCGTCACATCCTGCCCATCACCATCTCTTACTATGCTGCTCACAGAAACATCTCCTCACAGCTGTGGAAGAACAAAGGTACAAGCTAATATCGAAATCTAAATACATTTCTAAATGAACTGTTTCTCACCTTTATTTAACTGGGACATCCCTTGAGGTATAAATCTCTTTAACAAAGGGGACCTGGCCAAGACAGCACACAGTTTAAATAGAAATAAAACACACCAGAAAGGGAAAACAAATCACTGAACACACAAGGAGGAGACTGAATACGGCTCAAATAAAGCAATTACATGACTTGAAATACAGCATGGCTTGAACACAATTGTTGTTATTGTGTAAAGATTTCCACAGATGTTGAGAGGCAGAGATGAGTGGCTAAGCCAAGCCCCATTAGAGGGCTCCACCTAAAATAATAGCAGTAGAGTTACAATGGTGAGATACTGTTTTCACCAGCTGTAGCCATGTTTTAAACACGTCAGATCTGTGTTTGATTATTTATTTATTCATACAGCGTTGATAGGCTGAGCACACATTATCTTTCATACTTTGTTAACCTGCTACAGTACAGTTTGGGTGAAGTATCACTTTCAATTTCTATAGTTTTATTTATTTTGACCCCAAAAAGTTGTTTTTGAGGATACGTACATTTGCCAGGCTGTAAGTGGTACCCTTGATAGAGTGGTGCAGGGATTTTGTTGTTTTGGAGGCCAACCTGGATGTTAGCATTGCCCTGGTCCCCTCGACAGAAAGCCAATAGGATTTTTCCATTGGATTTTGGATTATTGTAGAAAATAACCTCTGTGCAAACAAAGGTTTGTTATACTTATGCGACACATTTAGTTCAGCAAGATCATTTTCACAAAAAACACCACTTTCTGGGAAGCGTAAATGTAATCATCATAAGTACAAAGCTAACGTTAGGCTATGAACAAATTGCAGCTTCCAACTTTCGATTTCACACGTTTACCTTTTCTACAAAAGCCTTTTCTCTTAGTGTGACCTGATCTAGCTTGTGGTCATGGCTGTGTCAATTGCCAGTCTCAAAATCTAAATCTACAAGTTGGAAAGTTGTAGTTTGCAAGAGCACAACAAGGCTGTAAAGATTATTTTTGGTACAATATATGTACAATCATTTCTTATTGGCTGAATAGTCGACATAGTCATACAGGGACTTATTACCTCTGCTTCCTTTTGCTGCCTAAACAATACGCCCCTGCTCTGTCTGTGTATCCTATGGTGCCAACAGCATAAATGTACTGTGCTGCATTATTAAATATCGACAGGAGACAGCCAAAACTAAAGAGAAAGTATATTTGAAAACTGAATTATTTATTTTTGTATTGTTTCTGCTCAGGTTTGGAAATTGTGCAAGGCCAGAGGAAAGCCATTGATGAATCAATTATCGATGCCTCCAACCTTCTGGCTAGCTTACCTGAAGTTGAGCGGGACGATGTGGATGTGGTTTTTGAGATCAAGCGTTTCCCTGACCACGGTCGTATCACCCTGGGTGGTCAGGACCTGCCCCGTAATGCCCCATCCTTCACGCAAGAAGATGTTACACGAGGAATGCTGGAGTATCTCCACGATGACTCAGGGGCTCCTTCTGACAGCTTCTCTTTCAGAGCCCGTCTAAAGTCTGAGGGTCAGGGTTTGGCCCCACCTGCCGACGCCGTGGTCCTGGAGGAGATATTTAACATCTCAATCAAACGGCGCGGCTCTGACTCCCCTGAACTAGTCACTATAGACATGCTCTTGGAGGTTCTTCAAGGCTCCATGACCCTTTTGTCTCAGAAGCATCTTAACACTCAAGACGAGGACAGTCCGCCAGATGAGGTGCACTTCAAAGTGACCAAAGCCCCCACCAACGGCCGACTGGTTGACTCCCTCACAATGGACCCCATCTCTGGGTTCACACAGGAGATGGTCAATCGTGGGCAGGTGGGCTTCTTCAGCGATGGCAGCCTTGCCGGTGGCTTTATGGAATTCATTGTGTCAGATGGAGAACACCAAACAGAGCCACACACGCTCCACATCGGCGTCCTTGCTCGCACCTTGTTTCTTGACAAAGCTCCTGAGATCAAGGTGAAGCAAGGCGATGATGAGACCCTGGTGACTGAGGAGATGTTGAGAGCCACTACCGGGGGCCCTGTTGAGGAGGACATCCTTTACAAGATCACAAGTGTACCTAAGTATGCAGCTGTCATGGTAGATCGGCAGCCTACATCCGCCTTCACCCAGACACAGATCAAAGAAGGCAGAGTTAGTGTCCGCTTCGTTAAGTCCACTTCACCTCGAGACAGTGTTGCATTTGTAGCCCGTAGCAGGGCTGCTAATGTCTCCTCTGTCCTCAACATCACAGTCCAGCCTCTGGCCAACATCGCTCAGGATCCCCTCTTACCCCAAGGTGCTCTTGTCCAATTGGACAGGAAGCTTCTGGATGCAACTCCCCTGGCAAACAAGACCAGAACCTCCCCGACATTCACTGTCATCCAACAGCCCCGCGGGGCTCGCTTTGTGAGGTCTGGAGGTCCTGATGCAGGTCAACCAGTGGACACATTCAGCCAGAAGGAGCTGGACGAGGGGCGAGTAGCTATGGAAATCCTGAATAGCGCTTCTGGATCACGAGGCAGTGTCAGTCAGGACGAGGCCCGCTTCCTGCTCAAAGCCCATGGGGTCCCTCCAGCAGAATGTGTGCTTTCCTTCCAGACCGGCCCCTACAATGCTTCTGGGGTCTACCCTGCCACTCTGTTGAGGATTCCCTCAGAAGCCTCACCGAAGGACAGTAATGACCTCCCTGGCGCTGGGTCCCCTCGTTCCACTTCCGCTAGCCCCCGCTGGAGGGGCAACATGGACTGGCCCCACGGGGATGTACCCACAACAACATCTTCAGGCTCTAGATCCAACGGGAAATCATATGTTTCCAGGCGCAGCAACTTCTGGTCTATTCTCATTCCAATCCTAGTAATCCTTCTCCTCTTGCTGCTGGCAGCCATCTTGGCCTACTACCTGATCCGTAAAAACAAGACAGGCAAGCACGACGTCCAGACCGCAGCATCCAAGCCTAAAAACGGAGAGGTGGCCAGCGCAGAAACCTTTCGCAAAACTGACCCAGCCAATAACATCCCCATGTCCAACATGGACTCCAAAGACGCAGACCCGGAGTTGTTGCAGCACTGTCGGACAACGAACCCGGCCTTGAAAAAGAACCAGTACTGGGTCTGAGACACTTTGAGATAAGACACAGAGGGAGGTGATCCTCAAGTGTTTGGAAGTCACCTCAAATCATTCCTCTCAGTATGAAAGACCTCTTGCCACACCAGTTCAAATGGAAATTATGTTTTGACACCATTTATTATGAACTTATCTCAACATAGCTGTGGACAAATTCTCAGGCAATGAAACACTGAATACTTATTGGCAAAGAAAGAGGCACTTGCTTATCTAAGGTGGGTCAGGCCATGTCTATTTATTTTAGTTTTATCATTCCTCTTGTCAAAGGGCACAAACAAAGACATAAACATGCCATGTGTTTGCAAACTGTATCGTGGGAGTGCTCTGTCATTGTATTCCATTTGATAATATAGGCCAATATTATTCATTTCATTGGATAGGTGATATAAAGTCTTTGTGATGTTTTGAATTTAGTTTTTGATTCATCGGGAAAGTTGATAAGCCTTGTACATAGATGATGAGGTAAATATATGCTGTATTATCGAGAAGTTGAAAAACATGCCTCTTTGTATTTTCTCTTTTATTTTCTCAATATTTTTAAGGTACCGTTGGATTATGTTTCTCAGGGCTAAATTCAGTTTAAAGGAATAGTACAACATTTTGGAAAATAAATGAATTCACTTTCTTTTCAGAGAGTTACTGCAGATTAACAGAATTATTCCACTCCAATATTTGTCTGTTACACTCAAAGCTACAGCAAGGAGACATTAACTTAGCTGAATCTAAGGGGGAAACATCGAGGCTGGTTCCATCCAAAGGTAAAGAATATCCACTTTCAAGAGCCTCGAAAGCCCGTTCTCACTCCCAACTTGTCAGATACTGCGGCTTGGTCAGTCGTCCTATGCATCAAAGTATGACTCTTAACGCGGCCATAGATATGGCGGGAGGAACTGAGGAAGTTAGGTTACGCAATATATAGAGCTACAAACTCTGTTTGGGGGAAAAAAATGGATGGGTCAAACAAACACAGAGCTTTCACCCAGGAGACTGGTGTTTACTTTAACGTGTTACCACAAGGCAAAGTATTATGGCAGTAAAGTTGTTGTTTTTAATTGAATACTGTAGAATACATTTTTTTCAAAATGTCATTTATGAAAATACCCAAAATGAACTGTTAGCTGGCTAAGAATGAATTATTTAAACAGCATTTTTATTGGAATGATTCTTTTCCGAGCTATATATATATATATATAAGGGTTTGATCACTGTACTTGTGATCACTAAGCCGCTTCCATTGTACTTTTGTTGCCTAAACCTAACAAAGTTGTTTCCTATGAAAACGGAAGTTTGTATTGAAAGGACAGTGTATGCGCTAGAAGGGTACCAAGAGCTGAGCTGGGAGTGAGAACGTGTTGCTAAAGCTCTCTCAACAACATGTTATGTCTATTTTGCATAATCCGCACAAAAACAAGAAGTTGTGGTTTTGTGTGGGGTTATGTACCAGAGTATTTTTTGGCTGGACGCGGTGACTTCCTGAAGCTGGCCAGCTGAAACAAGCTGGCTGTCTGTCTGTGTTTCTGCTATCCTAAGCCAACTGTCTCTTGGCTGTGGCTTCATATGTAACAGACTGATATGACAGTGGTATCTTTCTTCTCATCTAACTCACCGTGAAAGAGCAAATAACCTATTACTATTACTTTAACGTCGTCACCCAATAACATCTCAGTAGTTTTGCTTTTGTATAGAAACAGGAGAACTTAATACTAAAAACTGTTTTAAAATGAAAAACTTGTTGCGACAACTTGCTCAGGTTTGATTGAATTTAGCTCAGAGTTATGTCATCATCTGTCGTATGTTATTATTTCTGCATACTTCCAGAGTGCTTGTAAATATTCACTGGACTGGCACAGCACTGACCGTATAACTACACAGTACGCAGTTTGTAGACCACAGGCAGGAGGTCATTTTGGTAGTGTTGGTCTTTAACACATCGTATTGGCTGACACTGAAACACATGGTGAGGTCATCTCAAACTGGGATGTTTCCAGTTTCCAAGTCTGCAATTAAGAATTCATAAAAGCTGGTTGGTGCTGGGATGGGGATAATGAATACAATGTGTAGGTTACATTGATGAAGAAAATTCAGATATTTACAGTGTCTTTCTAAATCTTCACAGCTATTTTAGATTTGAAGCATTCCATATGTAAGCTAAATATACAAACTGTCATATATAAAAATTAGACTTGTTTTGTATGTTGAAACTTCCTGTAAATCAGTGTCCTTTTGTTCCTCTCTGGACGTCTTTATCGTCGCTCTGACATGTGAGGGTTATCTGGTGGATGAATGTTGAATGAAGTACTGAAGGTGACGTAGAGAGTGTACAATGAGAAAATCAGATGTGTTTTTTTGACCCACTAAAGAAAAGAAAGACTCAACTATTTTGTATTCTAAAAGGTGTTTGACTATTTGCTGTACATTTCTTTTCTCAAACTGTAGACCCCATGACACCTTATTCTCTGTTAGTCGTATGCTGAATATACAATAGTTTCTTTGCAGTATTCATCGTCTATTGAACTTGTATTTTTGTAGCGTTTTGAGAGCAGGAAATGTGGGTAACGATTTTAACACACAGCACAGAGCTCAGGAAATGATGTGTTTCAGGAGACTGTGTATTTCCAGTGACACCTCTTACAGATAGCTGAAATAAAGCTATTGCTTTCTCCTTCAGGATATCACATCCACATCTTACCAGTTTTATGTGTAAATATTTGTTTTTTGAGTAAGACTTTTGGGCTTGATTAACATCTCGAAATATATATCATGTTTTGTACATGTAACCACATTTACTTAGATTGATCAACTACAAAGTATGCCTGTCTATGTTTGTGTGTCTCTTTTTGTGAGTGTTTGTGCAGGTGCCCGTCACTCTTCTCCTGTCTGCTTACCGAAGGCTGTGTTCGTGGCAGAGTTTCATCACCTCATGTTTCCTTATTTATTATTTCTGTCACTCCCCATACATCAAAGTCATACTCAAGTTATGTGCTTTGTCAGAGATTAAACTGTAATCTGTAAACTGCAGGTGCCTTTAAAAGTAATGATAACACAAAGCAATGTTTAGATTCTGGAACAAGAGAAATGTCTTTTGCTGCAGAATGCCTCTGAGCTTGATCTCGGCACTAATGGAAATAAAAACGTTCTTGCAACAAAACCTTCGTTCATTGTTTTCAGTCGGTGACTTTGTTGTTCGACTGTTCAACGCTCTTCTAGTTCTTTAAACATTTCTTAATTTGCATGTTTGTACAATTAAGAAAAGTTTCAAAGATCAAACATGTTTTATTGCTAAAAAGTGGTGTGAAATGAATCCATGTTTTTGTGCCCTCATGCCTGGATTACTGTAATTCGTTATGGTCTGGAGCTTGAGTCTGGTGTCTTCTGAAGTGCAGGGAGCACATTAGTCTTTATTGCATCACAGTGAGGTTCAAAACTAAATGTGACATTTTAGCTATTACCTCACAATGCAAAATTCAGAATTGCTCTGCCCATATAGTAACCTAAAGTCTCCCATGTCGGTTAATCAGTGTCACTGGATGTTTACAGAGCTTCATTTCAATTAGACGGAGACTTTTCATTTGCGGTTTTTGCCAGTAAGCTTTGGAACCATTTGCATCTCACGATCTTCCAAATCTATTGGCAATTTTTAAAGAGATGTTTTTGCTCTTTAGTTTTATGTAACTTTGAGAGGAAATTAGAGACAAGAGACAGAATTAAATACAATTTCCCAGAGAAAGACACAGGGTTGTCTTATGTTTTAATTATTTACCGTAAAAGAAAGTGCTGAATCTTTCCCAGGGAAACATCTTTTTTGTCAACCTTTTGTTGCCTTCTCTCTAGATGCTATGAGTGCTTTTGACCACCAGGTGGTGTTAGGTTGCAAACATGCCCTTATAGAACTCAGAACAGGTCTTGCAGCCATTCGTCAGCATTTAACAAGGATCTCTCCGTCCGTCATTCTTTCCAGTGAATGGCCTTTGCTTTCAGTGTTTTTCTCAGCTTTGTACATTTCTTTGCTCTCCTGTCTTCTCCCGGTGTCACTAGTTTCCCGGTGCTCCTCTCCCGGCCGCTCATCTTGCAGGTTTCATAAACTGCATTGGCACAGCTGTTCCTCCACATGTGTCTGCTTATGTCATGGTCTCTGAGCAGTCAAGTCTCAAGTTTGATATATGTGGAAATGAAAGTAACAAAAATACTATATACTGTACTGTAGACAAAAACAATTAAATTGACAATACGATACCCAATAAAAAATGTCTCTAGCAATCCTAATGAACAGCACAGATGTAGGACAATCTGTATCTAGAGGCAACACTATGAGTATGTCAAAGCTGAAATGATACTTTGTTTTCTTAACTTCACCAGAAATAAGAGATGAGTAATGAATAGATGTGAATGCCTGATATGAAGATCAAACATTGATCTAAGTACTGGAAATGGTGCTCTATTTTGTAAGAGCTTGTATTACGAGGAGTAAAAAACAACTTGTGAAAGGACTTCATGTTCTGACATTGAAGGAGTGTTTGTGGTGTTGTTCATCTTGAGGAAGGAATCATGTCCTTCTCCTGATACTGAATGGACACCTCCCACTGTCCACTCCCACAGATGTGCTTGCATATCGGTGTTGGACATTTCTTTGTAACCGCATTGCCTCTCATTGGATCCCAGATTTCTGCTTCAGATTCTTCTTTTGGACTGAAAAGTGTTTATTGACACAGGACACGTCTTTAATGTGTTTGGCCTGGTTAGAACGAATGGCCCGCTGATTGGCAGATGCTGTCCTCCTAACTCCCTAAAGACCAAGAGGAATGAAAACACACAAGGCAGGGAGGAGGAATCATTTGTAAGAACATCATGGACTAGACAAAGTATCCTCTGATTGTTTTGGCTTTCATTAAACTGCTTTCAAAGTTTGTTGTAGTTCTCAATATGTCAGTGAAAGAATGTATAATTGTCTATTTGTGTTTGAGAATAACATATTTCTAGTTGAGGATATAGAGCAAACAAAGGGTGTCAGAACTGCAAAAGATGGTGTCTTTTTTGGCAAGCCATTTGGAATAAAGTATCCAAAAAATAAATCAACTCTGACAGATGTTTCATCACATCTGTGACACACTTCACCGTACAGGAAATGTTCCAGATATCCCAAGTTAATTTTACAAGCAAAGCATCGGGCAATTAAATCAGCATTATCTCCATTCTCTGTGAGCTTCAGAGCATCAGTTTGCTTGTTAACCTTCAATATAAGTCTGAGCCGGGTTGTGTTGACATTGGCTTCAGCTCTTACAGAGTCAGCCTCGTTGGAAGAGAAATGCCTGTCTGCTTTGGACTTTGCTCTGCCGCGTTATCTACAGACTCCATCAGCTCTCGACATGCAATAAGTGGCATTCAAAAAGGACAAACCTCTAAAGCTGGATGTGTTTAGATGCATGCTGTTCCCACCTTCCCCTCACATCTCTCACGTCAGTGCAGAAGTCACGTCCTGAAAATAAATCCTCTCCGCCTGATTGGTGCATCGCCGCTGTCAAATTGAATCCTCCACGCCATCAAATTCTCTCCAAATGATGTGACTATCCGCAAGTTCTGCTTTCTTTCTCATTTTGCCAATTAAAACAGTTTAGAGACTATTCCTGTCTACTTGTCTACCACTACTACAATTTTAAAAGTTTTTTAAAACATAAAAATGTGTGTCTGTGATCAAATCACTCTCTCCTGAGATACACAATCATAGCCTAACTGTCATACAGATACAATAAAGTTGTATGTAGGCCTTGCATCCTATTGTTGACATTATGGGCAAATATACTTTCTATGTGTCCATAAAAAAGTACTTAATGTGTATCTCTTTCAGTCTGAGTCAGAGGATCAAAATGTTTGCATGCAACAGTAACCAGTAAAACAACAGATGTTGATGTTTTAATGGTTACTGTTACTTGGTTTGAGTTTATTGGGATGATAGCAACAAACTGAATCCAAGTTTGGAAATAAAATGCACCAATCCCAAAACACTGGTTACTCCATTATTTTTAATTGAGTTAAACTATATACTGTAAAAGTATCCTCTGACATTTATTTCGACCACATGTAACATCCAGTCTGTGTTCACATGCAGCTGTCAGAGAAGGTTGAAGTTGGGTCTCCGGGGCCATATGTTGGGGTCAGGAGAGCAGTGTAATGTGTTGGTATGGGGCCATGGTGAGAGTCAAGCCCTGTCGCTGCAGTCGGGCCTGGAGAAAGAAAAGGCTTTCAGACAGAAGGACACACACAGACAGCTGGGAGAGGGAAACACGTGTGTTTCTGTGTGAACAGCCTGTTGCCCACTGTACAGTGTGTGTGTGTGTGTGTGTGTGTGTGTGTGTGTGTGTGTGTGTGTGTGTGTGTGTGTGTGTGTGTGTGTACTTTTCCTTATGAATGGATTTGGTTCACTCTCACAGCTCTCATCAGCAAATTCTTTTTATGGTGATACTATGTCAATGTTGTGTTTACAGATTGTTTCAGCCATATGAGCCGGTCATGACATAGAAATCATATGGATGGACAGCAGAGAAGTAATAATATATTGTTTCGATTCTTTTTGTTCATTTTATACTATTCTAAACGTTTTACAGCCTGTCAAGTCTGCAGGGGGTGAGAATTTGATACTTTAAAACATGGATTTTTAGATTGAGTATCATTTTAATGAAGGTATTGGAAGATTTGCCTTCAGTCAGTCGCACAGGCCACCATCTTGCACCCTGGTGAATACTTCAGGAAGTAGCATTACCCAATGATCTAATCTGAAGATTGATTTATCTGTTTGAATTGTCGCTTATTGTTTAATAAATGTCTTGTAGCAGTATCGATGGCATGTCATCATTTTTGTCACCTAAGCCTTCCAAAACATCCCACTGATCTTTCGTCTGTTAACTACAGACATGTTGTCTTTTTGGGAAATCAACAAAGGAGGTAGAGGGAGGATGACATATCCCGTATGACAAGCTAATGAGAAGCTCTAGGTTATGCTGTTTTATTCTGTATTTTGACAACCGCAGGCACTGTAGTTTGTGTGACTCCCCTTGACCTCGTCTCCAAGCTGCATTCCACTGACAGTAGGCTTCTGACACCATGTAGTAAGGTTAGGATCGTTCTCATCCAGCGTTTGTAGCTATACCATCTTCCACCCACAGGATCACTGTTTGTTCCACATGTAAAACAAGAAGTCAACGTTGATATATTTGTCACAAAACCTGCGCTCTTTAGTAACGACACTTCCATAGATATTTGACCCCAAACGACGATCTTTTCCGAAACCTAACTTAGTAGTTTTGTTGCCTAAATCTAAGTTAAAGCTAGTTGTTTCCCGTGAAGGCAGGAGTTTATTTTAAAAAGCTCGTATGCATGCAATGTATGAGGATACGTTGAACTATTGCACAGCTTTCCTGACCTTTCCCATTAAAACCCTACAGCAACAAGTGGTTTCTACTGAATAAGAGTTAATTAGCACAATTCATTCCTCAGCTTACCACAGACCCCCACATACTGAGCCACCTCCCCTGATGGCTGCCTAGACGCCAGCTTGCCTCTGAAGTCCTCGCACGGCTTATTTGGTTTTGTGGCCTGACCAGCGGAGCAGATGATTCCTCGGGTCCGGTGCTAAGCGAGACTTTCACCCTCTCCTGCACTGTGAGAAATGCACTGTGGTCACCCTGCTTTGTTACTCCCACTGGCTGGAACTCTATTGTCATGGAAATATCTGTTGTGTTTTCCTTGTGTGTGTGTGTGTAATACCCTGCAGTGGGGTGGGACAGACTACATAGACAGCCAAGAAAAACACAGCACTCGTCTAATATCCTCCTTTCATCCCTCCATTGCACCTCATCTTTCTAACCTCCTTCACCACCCACCCACCCTCTATCCTCGCCATTTTCATACGTTCTAATGCTCTCCAAAAGTCATGAAGAGAGGCCAAGAGTCTGGACTGGGCAGGAAATCCCCAGGGTGGACCCCGGTCACCCCTCCCTGGAAGCTGAGGGGAGTCATGCCCTCAGATCTGGTTTGTGTCGTTTCTCCGTCCAGCTTATAGGGTGGAGCTCTCTTTCCAGGGTTTATTGTGTCAATACAAAACAAATTGCATTAGTTTGAATGCACACATGCATGAAAAGTGCAAAACAGTGATGATGTTCTCCAAGTTGGCCGGCAATTGTTTTCCTTTTACAATTTGCCAAAGTTTCACTCCTTGTTATTTTTCAAAGGCGGGTTTGTGATTATGGCACAAAGTTGTGCAAGTTCTCCCTGTTGATTTTGGACAAATGAGGGCACCGAACGGTAACATGACCAGAGGAAGTGTGGATGAGGTGGTGGTCAGATCGGGGCAGGCCGGGGTTCAGCGCACACAGAGACGAAGGTCTGCAGGACCTAACTGGGAAGTTATTTTGAGAGAAAGCCCTTCTGGAAATTCACTTAGAGCTGTCTGCCTCCGCTGCTTTTCATCACCGACGTTGCTATACAGGCCACCACATTGCAGTTTCAAGTCATACAGAGGATGGGGGGAAATCTGTTCCTCAAAACATGTTAAATTGAACTTAACAATGTGTACTTTAAGTAACCAAATAGAACGAACTGAAAATTCGACTACTCCTTGTACTCTAAAGGAACACTCGACTAATTTTACATCTCAAAATCCGTGTACTAGTCATGGCAAGTACAACGCAGCCTGTGAAAACAGTTGTATAATAACTTCCTGTGGCTCTGGAGGAGCTTTGTGATAACTTAAGAAATCTTTGCTTGGGCTTGGAAACTATTTTAACAAACATTCTTACAGAAGAGTTTGAAAGATAATCGTCTACGCTCTTTACACGCAGTGTCCTCCGGAGTAGCCATAATGGATTGTTGGCTACTCTGTGGCAGCTAAACAAGCTGTAAACATAACATTGACTTATCACCTAAAATAATTGCTATTACAAGCTTGTTAGCAAATACAAAGTAAGGAAAGCAAGAAAAAGCTTACGTGAAGAAAAAGGAAAAATTGTATTTACTAAACCTCAAATTGACGTATGGAAAAAGGCGTGTTGAAAGCAAGATACATCAATTAAAAGCTTCTTAGTTAACGAGCATTGTCTTGCATAAGTTGACAAACTGGATCAAGGCAACTGTGGTATAACTTCCATGGTGACAGACATGTTTGTGTCTGACATGACATAATCGCAGCATCTGTTTTGCCTCATTAGTGCCTCTAATGAAACGGTATTCAATATTCACGAGAAGATGTATTTACACTTTTTCTACTGTAATAGCTCTCTGGTCATATACAAACACTGGTAATGTGATTTATTTACAAATTTAGTGGATGTTTTCTCGGCTGGTGTGGAAGATTTACTGGGATCTGTCTAATTGCTGGTAATATCTGTTCACAGCTTAGTCTCCAACCATCCAGGAATGCTTAAAACCACAGTCAGAGGGGGCTGTGGGGAAGAAGAAAAAAATCACAGAGCTGCAGACTAGAGGGGAAAAATGTTGGCATGCCTCCACAGCCGAACAACCAGAGCCTTTTTTCTTCTCTTATCTTTTTCCCTTCGTGCTCTGACATTTGCACAGGGCGTGATGTGAGCTGATTAACCGCTTCAGCCTTTACACTTCTGTGTTGTATGCCATGCTCTTATTTGTGCACTGTTTGATAATGCTATCTGGGATTTGTATTTTCCTACTTTAAATTTCACCTTCAAAGTGACTCCTGAAATGAAAGAGCTATTACAGTTGTGGGCAGGGCAGCAACTTCCTTTGTAATTCTTGTTTTTTTGGTTGTTTTTTGGCATCCTCTTTATCAAGCGGTGTTTTCAAAATCAGTGGCTGGGTGTAACTCCTATCTGGTGAAGTAATAACATTAACTAATGGAATACTTTCTCTTAAGAAGATGACCTCAAAGTGAGCGCATTGCCTGACAGAAATGACCAATTACCTCTCAGATGCTAACAATCAGGGCTCTGCCTTTCTCTCTTTCATCATTATAACGCAAATAGGCAAAATGTCTCATGCAATGTTTGTAAGTATTTCTTCTCACGCATTTTGACCTAGCTACTAGCTGCCTGGATTAAGCTGACTGGAACTCTAATTCTCAGATTTTGAGTTTAGTGATGGATTATTTGTCTATGAGGGGATAAGCAGATCTTCCTTCCAACGTTAGATCAAAGCTGAGTCACACCCTCACCAAAACACTGTGGGCCATGGAAGTTAAACTCACGTAACATGATTGATGTTGTACTGCAAGAAATCATCTCTTCTCTGGAAATATTTAGCAATATATACATTGAATCACAGTGCAAGGACGTCTGTGTTGTTGGATTAAAACCTTTTAAATACGCCTGGCTGTGTACTGTCTATAATCTGATGTTAGTTCTTCAATATTCCTGTTTTAAGTATAATTGAAGGCGAAGACTCTTTAAGTGACAGGTGGGTACCATGTGGTAACTGGTCCCTCTGGTCCAAGATGTGACGGCCAAGATGGCGACAGCCAAAATGTCTCAAGGCTTCAAAATGGTAATCAATAATCAATGGTTGACGTCACGATGTCTACGCCCACTTTATACAGTCTATGGTTAAGGGTTAACAAGGAAATGTTACAAACATCATTAGAGAGAATGAACGTCACTCATTATTGTACAGTAAGAGAAAAGAGAGAGAGAGAGAGAGAGAGAGAGAGAGAGAGAGAGAGAGAGAGAGAGAGAGAGAGAGAGAGAGAGAGAGAGAGAGAGAGAGAGAGAGAGAGAGAGAGAGACTTTTGGACTGGGAGATAATGGATTTTTGTCCCAAGTCAGGAATGTTGTTTACAGAGATTGGACAGTGTCTCAGGAATGCAGACTGTGTTCTGAGGAAATGGTTGTTGTCTCCAGAGGGACAACCTCTACAGCCCGACTGCAGACCCAGAAGGGAGAGGTTGACGGGGACTTTATGTATATAGCACAGGGAGCATGTTGAACTATTCATTTCACATTAACAAACAATGGGATGATATAACTTACCTGTTTATAGCCTCTCACAGCCAAAATACAAGTTGAGTTTTCATCATGATATTTAGGATTGAGAATCATTTGAGCTCGGCCTGATACGGATCAGATCATCTAACCATGGAGAATGTCTTAACAATGACACGACTTGACAAAATCTTGCCATATTTATTGAGACACTGATTTTGGTGATTAGTGATGTTTTTACAACTTTAAAATTGGAGGCAGCACCCGTGATCATCCAGTTAAGTGAAGGAAGGGTTTGTGTTAAGTGAAGAAGTAAATGTCAACCCTGTGTTGTTCAGCCATGCTAGAAGTTACACCAGAATCACCCGCGGTGAGCAGTGCTTCAGCTTCTGTGGTGGAAACAAGTGGTTGTCATTTCAACAGTGCTTAACCTTCTGTTGAGGGTCCTTTCAAAGCAGTTGGTGGATGGATGAGAGTGGTTAACCGGTTTGCTCCTCCATATTATTGTTAATGAGCAGTTAATGACTTTTAGAGACGATGAGGGTGCAAGTGTTTTACTGATCTGAATTCTCCTTAACCCAGCGAGTATAGAGAAGTACTAACAAAGCCCCAAACACTTTATGGTTTGGTGCCTTTTATTGAGGTCTATTTTGAACAGGGTGCTTTAATTCCTTCCAGATTTAATGTTTGGGTGGTTTTATTGTGTTTTTTTGTATCTCAGTTGCCACTAAAACATACTTGTAGCAATCTTGAAATGATTGTGTTTTTTACATCTTGACTTTATTTGCTAAACTGCACTCTAAAGCATATATTTAGATATTACTCCAACATTACAAGTCAAAGGATACTGTTAAGAAGGAGGATATCATTATCCACCTGGCTCACAAACAGTGAAATTACCTCTCATCTCCAGTCAAAATGAATGACAGTCACTCCCTACTGTATATTTCATATTTGCAAGAAGTAACTTGCATCTTTCTCTCTCATCCTCCATATTTTCCTCTTGTAGTCACTGTACTTTGCTCTTTACAAAACGCTGTCTTAAAATCCTTCTTTTCTTCCTGTGTTTTTATTCCCATCACCTCTTTCATACATGGTCAACTAGGGTTACAGTTTCAAGCCTAGTAATTTACATCCAAAAAGCAAATTTTGGATGGAATGTCCTTTGAACTCTTGTCGGCAGTCGCGTTCGCGCAACACTTCATCTCCTCAACAGCTCATTAGATGAGCAATCTCTGGCAGCTGCTCAGAAGCCTTCAGGTTGCAGGATGTGAGCTGAACTTTCCACAAGTTCAAATCTTTTCTGTTGTCAGCAGTCTCAGCAGTTGTTGCTAGAACAACTACTTGTGCTCTTATTTGCTGAAACACTTTACTACATGAATCATCTCAACTCAACATGAATGTGATCCAATATACATGTACTGTAACCCTTTCTGGAGGAATTTGGGTTTTTGTTCCCTCAGAATGAGCCGTCGAGCAGGTCTTCTTCGTGAAGTCCGCTATGTTGCAACGCCATCTTAGCCCAGAATGGACAAACCAAACATTGGCTCTAGATAAGGCCATTTGCTTTTTTGCGTCGGCCACCATAGTTCTCCAACGCGGATGGCACACAAAAGCAAGTTTCAGTCGGGTTGCGATCTGCAACCTTAGCACTAGATGGCGCAAAATCCTAGATGTGATTATATTGGAAACAAAATATTCTTTTTGAAGCCTGATTCATTTTCAAATATGGAAAACAAATGTGTCTGGAGTATTTATGTATTTTTAAATAACGAAGGTGAAAGAGCATTGATGACAGCTTTATATAGATACAGAAGTGCCCAGATTAGAATTACCACCGCTGCAGTTTCCATGCGATGACACAGCAGTGCTTTTGTCTTGCTCAATTAGAGACTGTGGTGTAACAGCAGAATTTTGTGTCCTGGAATAATAGTTTACAGGCCTTGTATTTGTCTGATCCAAGCCTGAGCTGTTCTCTTTATTTACCCAGCTGCCCCTGTAATTTCCACAGCTACCTCGTGCTTGCTATCTAAAGATGTTTGGATTTCACAATCTCTCTTCACTTCTGCAGCAACAAGACTGTGCCATGTGACGCACAAAAAAATGAATTACCTGTTTGGGCCTGTGGCAAAGAAAAGATGTCATCATTTTAAAGAAAAACACACATAGACACACGTATACATTCACAGCCCTTGTAGACATCTGTTAAGTACCAGGATTTTTTACATATTTTCCTCCCAGCTACCAATTGTGTAAGAGCAAACAAAGTCACAAGGATTACATTGTGAATATGCTCTCAGCACTTTAAATGCACTCCGATGTTAACAAATAAATGGAGTGGAGTAAAACGTGCAATATTTTCCTCTGAATTGTGTAGAAGTATCTAGTTGCAGAAAATGGAAATACGTAAGTGCTGGTACCTCAAAGTTGTACTTGAGGTGCAGTACTTGAGGGAATGTATTTAGTTACTTCCCACCACTGGATGTCACATACTGCCTCACAGAGAGTGATGTGTGGTTTAGGACCATTATCACAAGAACAACATGATGCTGGCTCATAAATTAGCATGATGAATTCATAAAACACTTTCCTATTCATTATCTGTGGAGCCGCTCCAGGCTGTACATCTTTCTGACTTCTTGGCTCTCTTTTCTTCATTTCTTTTCATTTTGGCAAAGAAATCAGTCGATTAATGCTGAGTAGACTACCCTGAGAGCAAATTGATGTGTCAGCATTTAAATGTCTGTTTCTGTCGTGCAGCAGAGAGAATAGAATTTTCTTTTTTTTTAATAACACATTCTGTCCTCTGTGGACACATCTGATGTCACCCAGCGGTGACAACTATGTTGAGGCTGTTGTGGCCTGATTAACATGTCAGGAGATTTTCTTGAAAAAAAAATCCACCAGCAAAACCTTTTAATTGGGACTTTCCCGGAACAATGTGGAAGTATTTCGGGTCCAACCCACTGGAATGTCCTCTCATGTAGCCAGGCAACTGTAAGAGACCGGCCTGGCTTTGGATTGGTATACAGAGTGTTTTTGGCATTTGTACTAGATGTGTATAAGAAAAGAAGTGCTAATATGAACCTGAGGTGGATACTTTTATCTACTTTTATCCAGAAAAAGTGACCTCCAGGAATACATCATCAAACATTCATTGCAACAGTGGAGCCAGTGAAGATGTGACCTTTAACCTCAGTGTTGGCCCCTTTGATCTACACAGAGCAAATGGATACTGGGCTGTAGTGTGTGTGTGTGTGTGTGTGTGTGTGTGTGTGTGTGTGTGTGTGTGTGTGTGTGTGTGTGTGTGTGTGTGTGTGTGTGTGAACTAGAGTTTTAATTATATAAAGCCAAACAGTCACATACTATATCTAACGCCTTCACCAAGCCATTTACTGATCATTTAAAGACTTCAATCTGGAATTCCTACTAGGCAGAAATAACCACTTCAGCCTCCTGAAATACACTTTTCTGATGAGTCCGGACAATAAGATTCATCTGGAACCAGTCAGTCCAAAGTCTGGGTCACCCCTCCCCCTTGGCAATGCCTGAGTGGAGACAGAGAGGTGAAGAACGGTAGTCAGAGAGACAGAAAGACAGACACTAATGCAGAGATATACGAAAAGTGTACCAAAGAAATTACTTAATATCATGCACATTAAGTAGCTACTAAGAGAGAGCCTTTTTTTGTGGAGCATGTCTATGTTTTCTCAGCCCAATGTTCCTTCAACCCAATGTTCCTTCAACCCTTTGTTCCCTTGGCCCTACCTTAATCCTTTGTTCCCTCAGCCCTGTGATCCCTCAATCCAATGTTTCCTCATGTTTATGTTCCCTCTGCCCTATGTTCCCTCTGCCCTATGTTCCCTCTGCCCTATGTCTATCTGATGGCTCTACCAATGTTTCAGAAATGATTTCCATAAAAACACGCCTTAGCTCTATAGTGGCCATGTTTTCATCAGCTTCAAAACCCTTTGGCTTCTGTATATTTGTTGACATCTATTGATTAAACTATTTGCTGACATGTCAAACACTGATTGGATTTAGGCAACACAAGTTATACTGACAACATCTGTAAACTGTGGACTGTTTATCCTGAAATGGCTTTGATTCAGAATGAATGTTCAAGCTTTGAAGAGATATGACTCATCGTTTTCTTGGGAGTCGTACTTTCCCACTTCCCCACATATGTGTCAGTTTATAATAGTTCATAAATAAATGTTTTATGGGAGTTTTTTATTTTAAAACTAATTCTCACATGACCTGGGTTTGAAATGTAATCTGTAATATATAGCCAGAATTTTAGTTTTAAACATTCAAAAAGTAAATTAACAATATCAACAGAATATGAAGAAGTTACATTGTTGGCAATATGTTAAATACATCTATGTATTGTGTTGTAGAGATATCTACTGAATTTAGCATATAACTAACTAGTGGGGGGCCTTACTTTCTTGTAATACCACTTCTGCCCCGACTCCCCGTCCAATAAGCAAACTTTCTGTGATTCCCACCACACACAGATGGCTTAAGTAACCTAGAAGACGAAGCCACATGTGAAGATCATAAGATAACAGTGTTATTTTGACCGGCTCTCAGAGTTTCATCAGTTTCTGTAAAGTTTGACGTTGCCCTGCTGTTAGTTAGTAGTTGGCTTTTTTATATAACTTTTATACTAACTATGATTGTACATTTAGATTATATAGACCCAGTAGTAGGGATGAAATGCTTCCCCCTATTTCTTTGGAGCAGGTGGCTCGGTATTACACGTTGCACATTTAATGGTCACTAGTAGATATTGCTTCATTTTACGAGGTTACAAGCTAAAAAGGTTTGGAACATCTGCAATAAGGAGTTATCTGGATAATCCTATTTGTCTCTGCATAAAACTAAATGACAAAAATACTTACCATGACATCTCTGGAAAGCTTGAAATAACACTTTTTCATGATTATAACTTATATTGGTAATTCAGTAAAGGGACAATAACTACCCCCAAAGACTGGCAGCGCCAGGATTCCTCTCCCAAACGAACACAAATCTGGTCTGAATGTTGGCTTTTGGCCCTGCTGGGACGTTGGCCCCAGCAGCAAGCAGGAGAAGCAAAAGGAGGAGGGATTACCAAACCCACCATGTGTGTTGATTCGGCCATCTGTTGCCTTTGTTTCCTCCTAATGCTCGAGGAGGAGCAGGACGCTGTAATCCTCTGCAGCGTGGAGGTCAAGACCATGTCACTCCAGTCAGTCCAGGAGAAAGACAACAATCCTGTCTGGTCATCCATGAAAGTGATAGTAATGACGAATTTAACTCAAGAATCCTTTATACTGCTTTACATACAGACCAAATACGTGAGGGAATCTTCCGTAGAAATGACTGGGAAATGTGAGTCTTTGAGTCTTGACATGTTTGAAAAAGTGTGATTCATGTCTGCAGTCAAACAGTTAAACCTAAACACATTCGCTTCTGTGCTCATGCAGCTCACACTGATTTTTCATTAAGGGAAACAAATGAGGACTCTGGGTACGTCGTGTCCTCTGAGGCATCCTGTCCAGGGGCTGGAGGTGCACTTTTCCTCCCCAGGCTATGCAGACATGAAACTGCTCCTTCCCTTTGCTCAGCATCTTTTTTTTTTTTTTTTTTATTCTTTTATGGACATCTGCTGGCACTTTGGGCCATAATGCTTTTACCATGTGCCCGAGCAGCAGCATTGCAGACCTGAAAGAAATCTACACTTTTCCCCCTTTAGACGAGCCAGGTGTGTTGCATTGAACGTTACGGGCATGAAGACGAATGTGCTAAGTAATGTAAATGTGAATCGCAACATGGCACCCAAGCATGACCAGACCAGGAGCAACAGGGTATTTTGAGGTTTTTTTTTAATGATAAAACAATTGTAGCACCAAGCTGGAGCAGTATCAACAACTGTTCCCTTCTGGAAAAGAGGTAGTTAGCTCATCCAGGCTTCAGCTGTGTCTGATGGAAAAAGCCTAAAAGGAGGCAAAGTTGACCGGTTTTCATCTCCCCACTTCCTCGCTCACACGAATTGGGTTGCTGCAGAGAAGTGCGCTGTTAGCATTACTTTGGCAACAACTTAAGGTCTTGGAACTTTTTCCAAGGTGTCATTTTACTACCATTGAGGCCTTTTTGCTGCACTAGTACTCTGTGGTGTACAATATAGAAGTGTGTGGAAGGCAAACTTAATTCGTCTGAAAATACCGTTTAAATCTGCTTTCATTAAGTGTGCGGATTTATGGTTCAAATTTAGATATTCGCTCGCCCGTCAGTCTTGGGTTTTCTCAGTGAACTTGATGACGCCTCCTCCTGGCACATATCATGAAGGTGACATCAACCGTGTTGCGTACCAAAACCTGAGAAAGCCGGAAACATTACCATCAGACCCAGGCATTGGGTTCAAATAGAAACATCTGGATTCTTTTTTCTTTTTAAAGTTGAAAAGATTGGACGTGCATCTGTAAAGTACACCTTGTTCTTGGCAAACAGTAGAGCAACTGTGATTCTTTAGCATCACTAATATATCAACGCGACGGAGATGAACTGTTACTATCATGGTACAAACCAAAGACACCTGCTGTTAGGGTTGAAACAGAAGAGGGAGCTCAATGTTATTTAGATCCATGCCAACGCCTCATTCACTTCAACAACGGAGCTGTTGATTTTGAGCTGTCCAAATGAAAAGTTTGCTTCCGAAACATCTGGAACAGATTAAAGGGGAAAGCCGGGGTTTCTCTTTAACATATTGTACTAGATTACAGTTTGGCATTCATCAGATGTATCCACGAGTTAACCCAGCAGGAGAGCTTCACTCATATCAGGAAACCTTCAATAAAATATACATTGACAAAAATGAGCATATGAGGATGTGTGTTAACTGTTTCTTGGTGGGTTTCGTACACATCCATACAGCTAAAGAACAGGTTCTGTTTTTTATGAACAAGGATAAACATATGCTATCTCATAAGTTTAAATAAGTATACTTAAAAATACGAAATTTCGCTTTGGCGCACTGAGAGATAATGCTGTCACTCTCCCTCTGTGTGTGTTGTTATACGAGCCTCTCTGTGCTTTTTTAACACAGCCGGTCCGGCCGCGTGTCCGTGTTAGTGAATGTGAGTCCCAGTGTGGTTGCCCCACCGGCTAGCTAATCACCATCACTCTGTACTGCGCTCATACGATGGTTACTGCCAATAACGCCGCCCTGTTACTTGCACTGTTCCTTCTGTTAGCAGCCGTCGGTCCAGCTGTCGCCATGTTAAAAATGAATTAATATGAAGTAATACTGAGAGGGTGCTGCCATGCAAGCGACTCTGTTAGATAGATAGATAGATAGATAGATAGATAGATAGATAGATAGATAGATAGATAGATAGATAGATAGATAGATAGATAGATAGATAGATAGATACTTGATTCATCGCGCAAGGGGAAATTTGTTTGTTAGGCTCTCCTCAAAGGGAAACCTGTATTGCTATTTATCAAACTAGATGGTTTTGCCGTTAATTTCCTAGTTCAGGGAATATATGATAGGGGACAATATGGCACTCGGCTTGTGGTGCTCAAAGCAACAAAAAATACATTTGAAAAATTCAACAGCAATGTCTCTTTCCAGAAATCACGACCCGGTTACAATCCTTAGACCTTGTTGTGAGCAGTTTTATAAAGGAACTATGGTTGAAAGAAAATAGTTCCAACATGAAACTGCTGTATTTTGGATTTTGGGGTTAGCTGTCACTTTAAGTGCTCACAAAAGTTAGAAGAATGCATCGTCTAGGGACCATGAATATCAGTAGCAAATGCCAAAGTAATCCGTCCAGTAGTTGTCTAGATATTTTAGTCAAAACCAAAACGGTTAACCTCTCTGGTGGTCCTGGAGGAAAGGTTAGGGGATTACAAACCTCAGTAGCTGTGGGGAAACATGAGTGTCTGTACAAAGTGTCATGGCAACCCATCCAATAGCTGTTGAGATATTTCAGTCTGAACCAACTGTCTGACAATGCCAGCCACAGCGTTACCATGGCTAGAACGCAGGAAGAAATGCTTTCTGGTGTAAACATACAGATAATAGACCTAACAGATTGACCACTCCAACCCAAACTTGAATTTGATGTCAAGAATTCTGCTCTATTCAGACTTCTGGCAAGATGTGCGCATTGTGTGTGTCATTCATTTTGGTACGTCAATGTGTTCTTTTGTTTTGAGTGTACACAGAACTTTGGATAGCAGCTCCTGGCTTTCCCTGTTTTGGTTATATTCAGGACAAACTGTTTGTGTGCATCATCACATCCCGCTCACAAATATCCTCGTGTGCTAAGTATGGGAAGAAATATGACAACAACAGTACGGAAAACAAACGCTCATTGGCTAAAGCGGGTGAATGTTTCAGTGTCCCAGATGATTTTCTTCAGTGTTTCTTTGGTAAATTGTTGTTTATGCTTAAGAGAGGAGTTGTATGGGTAACTGTAAATAAAATATGACGCTCGCATGTTCCAACTATAACACAGAATACTTGAGTGGTCCAGATATAACGTCTGCATGGAAACAAACTCACAATATTGCTGTACAAATCCACAAAGAAGAGACAGACAGCATGCGATCACCATCATTACTTTTATTAACATTTTTAGGTCCCCATCCCTTAAATCAAGTGACGAATTACTTACGGAAAATCACCATCTGTTATTTCAGAGACTGAAAGTAAAGAGTTCCTGCAACTCACCCGGTCACGCATCCATGTCAACAAACAGTCACCTGTGTAAAATGCCTGGCATTCAACTTGTCATGCAGCTTTGGAACATGAGGAAAATGTCATTATGAAACCTAATTGAGCATCTCTTTGAATGTTTTTTGTTCTTTTGCACCTTGCACGTCTTTCATTTGCCCAAAATCTGTCTTCTCATTTGGTGTTCTTTACAGTTTCTTTGTGGAATGTTTTTTTTTTTTAAACGCTCCCTTCACATTTTCCTCAGAGTAGAACAGATTCAATTACAAAACCAGAGAGCACATTCAATTTCACTTCAACCTAACAGAGTAAAAAAAGAAAGGAAGCCCAGTAGAAAATGTCTGACTTCTTTGGTCTCGGAGAAACCGCGATGAGTGCAAATGCTGACAGAAAAATAAAAAAATGCTGAAGTATGAAAAGCAAAGGGTTGTTCAAAAATAACCATAAACAACACCACATTTAGACAGCAAAGAGTTAAAGGCTGCAGATGTGGACTGAACAGTACCGCTAACTGAGACACTCATATCTGAGTCACACACACACACACACACAGACCATTTGTTTAATGAGAAACCTGCACTGAATCAGCACTTCTTTGTTGAGAGAGAACCATAATAAGGCTCTAACTTCACATTTTGAATCTCACAAACACCCGGCAGAGATGTCACAAAGATAATGTTTCTTTTTCACGTTTCATCCACATCCAAACACACCACTGAGAGATCAATCCCTCTTCCATCAAAATGAAGAATCAGTGTCCCACAACTGAGGAATAAACACTGGCTTGAGGAGAAGCGTGTCAAGCTCACAAAAACATTCCCTGTACTTCTTGAGCTAATGCTTATAATTGCAAACGCAGACTCCACATAAATAGGTTAACACGACGCTTAAGATAGTCTCGTCTAACCGCAAGTTGCCATGAATTTTGTTTCTCTCTTGTTAAACAGGATGAGTAATGTTACTGGAACATCTCTAATTTAGTTATAAACATCTCATTCAAGCAGTGACGAGTGGGACTCGGTTCCTCACAGTCATTTAAAACTCAAGTGATAGGCCTACATCACTGTGATGACAGCTGGAAGGAGAGCATTAAGGTATTATTAATGAAGGAAAAGTTCAACATTTTGCTGTCTTTCTTGGCTTGTTAGCTTAGCTTAGCATAATGCCTGGAAACGAGGAGACTTCATTTTTTAAATCCATACAAAACGCAAGTGTAAAAAATGACAAGTTGCGGTTTTACTGGGTGTAAAAAAACGCATATTGAAGTTGTTACACTCTGTTTTTTGTACAGGTTAAACAAACGAAATATAACATTTTTAATTAGTGAGTATTAGATAAGATTTGAACAGAGCCAGTCTTCATGCTAAGCTAAGCTAACCATCTGCTAGCTGTAGCTTTATAATCAACGGACAGACATCAGAGTGGCATCGATCTTCTCATCAAACTCATGGCACGAAAGCAAAGAAGCGTCTATTAGTTATTATGGCTACAGGGTGTATAGATGATCGGAATGATATAATGTGGTTTTATTTGTGCATTAGATGTTGTTTTAAAATACTTGATATCAACATTAAATCATTCTGTTTTTTGACCCAGACTACATTGATCACAAAACTCTAATAACAGGAAGAATTTGGTGTTGTGTTAACTAAACGATTTAAACACTGAAATGTCAACTTGATGTTCTGCCTCACGAAACCACTTAATACACTTCAGCTGTCTGACTGTCAGTTCCATAATAGTTGGCTCGATAAACCTGCTGCAACATAAAAGAATATATATTTTTTTGTTTTCCACCGTGAGAAAGGGAATTGATCAGCGCAGTAGTTGACTCATTTCATTCGCTCACCCAGACATAATCACCCCTCCCCCCCCCCCCCCCACACACACACACAAACTAGTGTATGAAAACATGTGCAAACTTGTTTCTAAATGCAACTCATTTGTAATAATTCCCCCAATAAAACGCAAGCCATTCTACAGACAAATGGCCTATTTAAACATATCCCATCAGATTGCTTCAGATTCTTAAAGGCACTTAATGCATGGAAATCGCAAGAAAACAAACTGATTTGTGCGGTTTAAGTAAGTCTTCCACATGGTGCAAAGTTAAGACAGACATCTGTGACTTGTACTAAGAGTATAAGTCACAGATACCAATTTCAATGCAGTGAACACTTGAGCAAGGTGAGCACTCAACAAGGCGATGGTGAAAGTATGCCGTGCACTAGTTTGGCCAGAAATACGATCTTTTCAAGGTCCAATGAGAAAAATCTGTGACTGGATTGTTTATCAGATGTTGGTAAATGAAACAAAATATATCGGGGGGGGGTTAAAGAAATTAGAAACAAAGTGCATGATGTTGGAGAGAAGGGGACAATTTCAAAACAGGACCCGTTTCATGGTATTACACTTTAGAACAAGCAACGACAGATTCGCTATGAATCCGGAACCTATATTCTTATTTTATTGTTTCAAACACCTTAAATTATGTCAAATTAACCATGTGCTGTGACATTGCCTATGGGATGTGTATTTCAGGAATAAAAAGGTACAGTAGGTCATGAAAAAAAAAAGTGACTTTGAATCCATCAAAGGGAAAGACTGACTGGCTTTGTATGTCTTTCTACTAACTATTGCTTAACTTATCTGCAAGTCTTTTCCAACTGAACCAAACATGACGAACACAAAACGCCTTGATAAAAGAGTGAAGACTTGGATCTTCCTTTCTCGTTTGTGTTTTTTTTTTTTTGGCATCTTGAACTGGACAGCAGTTCGGCGTCTTTACAGACAGTCGTACATGTGCAGGGTGCGCTCCAGTTGCTGGACAACACGCTGGTAAAAGGCGATCTGCTCCGTGAGGTAGGCCTGCATCATGTCTTTGAAGTCCACCTCTCTCTGCCGGTGGAAGTGGCTCATCTCTGCCTGGAGGGCGAACCCGACCGTCCGGCAGCGTTTCCTAATGCCGTCGGCCTCGTCCTGGTCCATCTTCCCTTCGTCGCTCATCCGCTGGCTCTCCTTCACCTTGGCAAAGGCACCTTGGGTTAAGAAGAAAAGTTATATTATTCTAAAAATCTGTGATATTCGAATCACAAAAAGGCGGGGACACTTTTGGTAAACTGTTATTGCAAAACCATTAGGCTGTTTAAAGGCCATCAAAATGGCAATAAATAACCACCCAGGTAAGTTGCAGTCTACAGCCATATTTTTGCAAAATACCATCACTTCATGATTTTATCCTAATAGACATTTATGTCAAATTGGCATAATCTGCATATTATTAGATATCATTGGCGCGGAGGCATAAAAAACTCGTCACATTTATCTCGAGTGGTATGTGGTCATTAAGATAGTTTCGTTTTTACTTGCCCAGTTTTTGAGATATCCATCTTTGACGTTTGTGCCTCCACCCACATACAACAAAAACATGTTTTACTTTTATCACATGGAGGTATCTAAGCCATGCAGGTAGTTTTACTTCTTCGGTTTCCTTTTGACAGATTTCTGTCTTCACCCCAGTACAAGGAAGGTACATTATATTTGTGCTGCCCACAGCATTGGAAAACTACATTTAACAGCAAGGTGTCTTTACACAAACATTGAGTAGTAGTTGCTCTGAATTATCCACAGATCGCCCAACCGTTTTCATAAAGGGACTGCTTTCTACAAAATATAGTTGCTGAGAAAGCTGCAGGGCATTACACAGAGCAACAAGGACACTGACTGCTGATTTCTGTCATTATTTTATGCTGTGAGCCCGACAAACAAATTTCCGTAGATTTGTTTTCATAAGTATTAAAGAGGGAGATAAACTGGGCAAATAAAACCATCTGAATGGCCAGATACCATTAGATTTCAGTGAGAAATTATGGTGTTTTTTTGTGTCTAGTTGGACTGATTTTTAAAGTCACGTCAACTAGAAAGTCACTATTTTCAGTAAAACTTTTAGAGTACGTCCCAATAAGCTGTTGGCGATGATAAGATGACGTGTAGACTTACTGAAAAGCAGTAAAACTGTGCTCCTGATGAAAGCATACAAATAAAAACCCTGTAACAAAAGTTGTAATAAAAGTTCAGCAGAGTTTAAAAAGATTTGTATCGCTCTGTTGGCTTTGGGTGGGTCTGTATTACTCTATGTTGTGATATATGACCATGGCACTCAGCAAGACCAACAGTGTAACTTTTCCCCCAGAAATTCACTCCTGTAAAGCTGTACAGAAACAATTACTTTTTGTTTCAGTTGCATACCAAACGTCTAGTTTCAGTATGTTGTCGACAAGTTGTAACCACGTTCACCCAGACTGAACATGACGTCACTTTCCAAGGAAAGAACATGGCAGACGAATGGCATGTCGCCACACTGCATTTCCCACCGGATTAGTGAGGCTGCCTCAGTCTCATACAAGCTGAGCTCGATAACAGGAAGACTGTCATGCAGTTGAGCTTGCTAGCAGAACCTAGTTTGCACGCACTAGATGTTTTTACGGCTTTAATGTATCCGCTGCAGCCTGCAGGTTTAATCCGTTAACTGTATCTGTGAGTTCATGCCGCCCTGGATTTCGTATGGAATTCCTGGCAGAAGTCTGGGAAAGCATGAACAGCACTTTCAGTCTGTTCCAGCAAGGAGGCGTGTGGACTATAGTCTGTGGTGGTGACCTACATTCATGTATTCTGTTTTCCACATGAGAGGAGAATGTGCATCACCAGATAGCATGTCTGTGGGACATAAAGGAAAGGCGCTCATGGTTGTGTGTGTGTGTGTGTGTGTGTGTGTGTGTGTGTGTACGTGCATGATGATGGGGAGGGGGGTTTGAATCTTTGAATTTTTGGGATCAGCTAATGCAAAATGTGCTGTTCCTCGCAGCTAAATCTGCTCTCTAAAATTACGCAAAACGATACTATTAAAGCCGAAAATACAAGCTACAAAAAGACTGTGGCCGAATAAAAAGCAAAGCCGTGTGAGTTTCCAACTATTATATAAAAACAATCCCTCTTTCCCACTAAAGGCTTTCTGCCTCCTTTCACCAAGTTGATGTTATGATGGCCAGTGGTCTGGAGAGTCGCCGGATTTGTTTATCTTGCCCAACCAGACTGGCTACCTCATGTTTTATGGCTGTGGCCAAAGAGAGAATTAAACTATTTCACATGTGACAGCTTCATGGGTCTGTGCTGGGTAGATACGGAGGGGGAGAAGGGGACAACAGTGTGCAGGGGAGCTAAAACACAAACAGGGCTTTCTAGCAGGCCGTCTGCAGGGCTCGCCAAGTCCAATTTGCGTAAGACCTTTTTATAGCCACATAGAATGCAAATGTAATACCTGTTTCATGATCATACCAAAGTATGAAAATACAGTATGTGTGTGTGTGTGTGTCAGACAGAGAGAAAAAGAAGATCGTCAAGATTAATTATGGTCGCAACCCTCCGGGGAACTGAACTCAGGCATCAGCTGGATTCCTCATTCCCACAGCCCGAGGTCACTGCAGTGATGAATTCAGGAAGTGCAGCACTTCTTCTCTACGTCTTCATCTGTCTTCTATCCATTTGACACAACTTGAGAGCGGAAGTCCCTCTTTAAGATATGTGTATTTGTTTACAGTGAGTGTTGCTTGCTTGTGTTTAGTGTTGATGACATTCCCCACTTCAATATAGCTGAGCTCCTTTTCAGCAAAGCCAGCGTTATTTTCTCTCCACAAAACTGCAGATCGTTCTAAGATCCAAACATTTGCAAACAGCAGTTTCAAGCGACGTGTGTCTAATTTGAACTCATTCTCATCCGGGACCATGGTTTCAAGTCACAGCTGATTAAATCATTTCTTCCTGTTTAATCCCAAAGTGGAGGCATCATTAAACTGGAGTTGAGCCTCTTTAGTTTGTTTTAATCCGCTGCCCCCTGTAATGTGCAGGTCCAATGTATTATACACATAACACGAGCTGATGTGGTGTGCTAGTATCAACTTTTTGACAAGGAATTTTACTATAATTGGTGTGTAATTAAGCTGAACACAAGCTCCAACTATGGGAAACTTTGCTTATTGCTTCACAATCTTCTAGAGGTGTGTGAGTTTGTGTGTGAACAGTACTAGGTCTATATAGCCACTGACTTTACTGCTGCAATGCAAAATCCCCATTTTTTCCTTTAAGACTTGTAAATATTTATGAAGATAATGTGTCATGGTTTGGTAAATCAAGTCACTGAAACAGCTTTAAAGTCCAAATACTGACAAGAAAACACGGTGTAGTTTTCAAATTTGCGTAATCAGAATGACTCATCAGTCTATTGTAAAATAAACTAACGTGACTGAGTAAGATTAGTGGATGTTACTCACATTGGACAGACGAGTAAACAGAAACATTTTTCAACTGAGGACAAATGAGGCTTGTCACCACAAAAACACGAAGCATTAGTGAAGGGCTGTGCGTGTGGAGGGGGCTGCTGACGTCAGAGTCGAGCACCGCGGTGAACTGATGAGGCGTTTGTTCCCTGTTGATCTCTCAATGAGTAAATGAAAATAGCAGCGACAACAAATAAGGCTTCTACTGAAACATATTGCTTCTTGAACATATTGCACATAACAACTTTCTGTAAGCATTCATCGCTGTGGAGAAGTTTATACTCTGACGGAGGGAGATTAAACTAAAGTGAATGGAGCAATAAGCCTTCTCCCTGCGGCGCTCCCTGCCATCAAATGTCAGCGCTGTCAAGACAGCAGAAATTTCAAAGTTCCTGAAGTTGAAGTTGAGGCTAAATAAAGTACATATTTACATCTACCCCACAGTTTAAATTATTAATTGTGGCAATTCCAAAGAAATCAATTTTGTGATTTGAAATGCTGGTTTAACTGGGCCTTTAGTAATGAGAAGGCAAAGTAAATACTGACAGTAGAGTTTGATAGACAGTAGAGGAGAGGAAAGCTGACAAGGAAAGGAAGGAAAAAGACAAGACAAGAGATGTACAGAAGAGCTGAACATACAGAGGAAAGGGAGGCTTCAGAAGAGAAGCGAGGAAGACAAACTGAGGCACAGCTTCAAGAATGCACGACGGGGTCAAAAGGACCGTCAGATCTGACAGTGTTTAATGTGGGTCTTAAAAGCCCTGGAGATACACAAACATGAAAGAGCCTACTGCTGAGTCAGCTGACAGTAGGTAATGGTGTTTACGCCAGCCAATCAGATACACCGATAAAAACAGAGCTGGAGTTTATGTCCTGAGCTGGAATGTGCTCACAACCGATTTATGCCATCTCAAATATCCTTTTCCATTCATCGTTGGGGCTAATTGGCTACGGGACACAAACAAATATTTCCAATTCTTTTTTTTGTTGTTACTTCAGGGATGAGGAATGTTCAAAACAGAACCACCCTCTCCAGCCTGCACAGGGAATTAGTTACCAGAAATGCTTAATCTGCGATCGGGCAATTTCCTCTGCTCGCTCGATATGACTTTGTGCACATCTACTACTTTTTTGACTGCAACTGTTACACTCAAAGAAATAGGACATTAAGCTTCCCAAAGCTGTTAATGTAAGCCATGCAAAGAAATCTTCGACAGATGTTTTTTTTTTTTTTTTTAATAGGCTGCAGAGAATCTCATCTAAAACTATTATAAACTTCACTTTCACACAGCTGGTGTTACAAATCCACGCTCCTCAGACATGTTTATTAAGAGGGATATGCTCAGCGCTGATCTTGAAGGGAAGTATAATCAATCACCACTAATAGCCCAACATTCATCTGCAAAGGGATTTATTTCATCCCTTTGCAGCTTATGTTTCATGCATTTTTATGAAATATTCGGTGATGTCACAGTGAAATAAAAAGTTGGACTGGATATGGATACAAAAGCTGTTATGTCATCACACATCAAGTAAAAGAAATGATTGTGCAAGGGCAACATTAACTGTTACATCACAATTGTTTTGTGTAGCAATGATCCCTCTGGGTCGAAGAGCGTTCTGTTAGAGTTCTGATTGTGACAATTAATCTAAAACAATCTTAGCTCTTTTGCTACAAAACAGATGGATGCGTTCCTGTGTTTGTTTGCCCTGTAACGCTTGTCTACCGAGAAGTGTTGCAATAACGTTAGAGAGGCAGCTCAAATCTAAAAAATGCAAGATGTGCCTCCGATGAAAGACGTTTGGCCGATCCTACTACCAAATGAAACTCTTGGTCAAATAACGAGGGTTTTCCATCGTCCTGACTTTTATGATGCGCTTCTTCGTGACACGGGAAAAGACCAGAGAATGCAACAGCTAACAATGTCCTCTCCTCGAAGGGAATGCCGTCTCCATCTTGTCAGCGCTACCATGACTACAGCTACATTGGCAGACAACCCAGAATCCTTCTGACAGTTAAAGCTTCATTCCTGTCAGGGGAGGGAAAAGATTAGGACACTAAATGCTCCCTTTGAACGTGACAAAGATTATAAGTTTTAGTTTTGGGGTTTCTTTTGCTGCACTGGAGCTCAATGGACAGAGCCAGAAAAACAATTAATCTGTGAGCTAACTGGTGAACTTGGTGCCAAAGAATAAATGGATGAAAACATGCGCAAATGCAGATGCCTTAGATGACTTCTATTTTCCATTGATTCATAACAATGCAGGGAGAGTCAACCTCCATAACCTCTTTTCCTGTTCAGGCTCGACAGGGACTAAAGCCTATCCCAGCATGCATTGAGTAAGAGGTGTACAACCTGCATAGGTTGCCAGTCTTTCACAAGAAAAACATTTGGACAGACAAACACATTCACATCGACAGGCTTTCTTTGGGCCTGAGGAAAAACATGCAGACAGAGAGATCATGCAAACTGCACACAGAACGCTTCCAGCTGTGAGGCTCTACTGCTAACCACTTCGGCAACAACAAAAAATATTACCAAGTTTATTTGTCTAATTGTTACAAGATATCTTATAACAGTTAATATGACATACAATCACCTAACAAGTAACATGTTAGTGAGGTATAGGAACTTGGACAATGTAGACTTAACTTTAGACAATGCATCTTGAATATCTTGTTAAAATAATTCTACTTGTTGTATGACACACACCGTTTCCAAATGCTAGTGAAATATAGCTCAAATTGAGTTTTCTCAGCTTATTCCAAGAACAATTTTTTATCTTGAAAGGCCTAAATATTACTTTCTATTTCAAGTGAACTGTCACTTACTTATTACGGGTAAAAACACCATGTATTCAATGTTATTTTTTTTAAATTGCCATATTTTTCCCAGTGCTTTGTCACGCTGAACATGGCCTTAATAGCTACAGACTACCATGCCTCATTTAAACTTGAGAAGTCAGCTACGATAGCAAGCTATCACTGACACTCCTTTGTGAACACAGCTTTTGTTGACACAGTGTTAGAGAAGCGTTACAATCTGTTGTAACTGACGTCATGGTTGGCGGTGGTGGTTTATTAGACTGCGTTGTGCACTGAAAGGTATCAATGCTTTGTCCAGTTCCAGTTATTATCATGAGCGGGACAGAATATCAAAACAAATATGTAGAATATGGCACTATAGTCTTTTCAAAATAAACTAACTCCTCTCTTACCTCATGCCTTATTCAGTCTAATGACACTTCACCACATAATCTGCAGTTCTCAGTGAGTAGGAGGGGGGGAGGGGGTCGTGGTAAAGGCCGAGTACTTGGAGACATCTGTAATCTCCTTCAGTGTGAAACAGCAGCGCACTGGGCCAGCACAGACAGGAATGCAGAGGCATGTGGGATTGACAGTTTGTGTGAAGATGAGGGCCTTCGTCGAGATTTATGAGTAAGCAAAGAGGAGAGAGAAAACGTTTGCTCTCCATTGTCACCACAGACAGCGACGGGGACCGTAGCCAACGCAATGACATACAATCAATGTTCAAAAGGTGCCACAGCTGAGCCACTGCACGCTCCTTCAACCCTCGCCTGGTTTCAGGGATTGAGGTTTTGTCTACCTGCTGACAGTGCGGTTTTTCTTCTGTATTGTAACCAGTGTATGGAATGTTAATCTGCAACACGTTTGTAAGACAATATAAACACGGCATGAGCTCCTGGTCATCCCTTTGAGAAAATTAAACGATATTGAGAACGGTTGAAGATAAAACGCACAAAGACGTTCGTGTGTGCACAAAGGCACAATAAGACGAGCCCCTGTTGCAGATCAAGGGGGCGTTCGGCGCACACGTTTCCTCAAAACTGGCAACTACATATCTTTTCCTTCAAAACGGATGGAGCCTGCATGTGGTGTTGTAATGTGTTGCCGTATGGAGGACAACTAACCTCTTGTCCAGATTAAAAGTCTGGCTGGTGGGCTGGGGAGCGTCCCAGGGGAGCTCGCTCATTCTCAAAGTGAATAATGCTCCGCTCTGGGGTGGATCAGAGAAGGTTTTATCCCACTGTCAGCTACAGCTGAAGGGGGGGACTCCACTTTTCTAAATGCCAAAAAAACAAGTCGAGATAGGAGAAAAGATATGGTCTGATGCATTTTATTTTGAAAACACTGCACATATGTCATGACTTGTTCCTCTTGGTTTTATATCATTTATAAACTTGTACTTTTAAACTGCAATTATTCCAGTGTGGCCTTTTCTAGCTAACCCACAATAATCATCACTTTTTGGGGGTTATGCACAAGAATCCAACCTCAATTGTTTGCCTTGTTCTCCTCAACGTGTCATTCTGGGGACACCGGTGATGCAGATCCAAATCGCATGCAGAGCCAACGCCTCACATTTCGTCACCAGATCAGACTGTTACCCAATCCGTGGGGCGGGTCGGTTTCACTCTATTGTGAACTCGTTTGTGTTTGGTCAAAGCTACATGAGGTGGTTTTGTCTCGGATTAGAGTCCCGGTTGTTGCCAGGTACAAAATCTACAGAACATGATATCTGGCTTTACTCTCACGAATACCTTACATGTTACCACTGCTGTCAATGTAACCTCAGTGGTTACACATTTAATATTCAAGACCAGCTTGATACCAGACCAGCACAGCTCACTTCATGATTATGTACAATAACACAAAAGAGACAGTACAATACATTTCCAGGATTACCAACAACTAATTGTTACAAATCTGCCTCTCGCTCTAAAAGCTCACAGGCCCTTTATTCTATAACAATGCAATGTAATTAACCCCGTTCATCGAGATCCCCCTGGTATTCAAATGAGATCAAGGTCTTTGGTTAGTTTTGGCAGAGGTTCAAATTACAGCAGACCGCTGTCAGGAGTCCAAGCCTCTGGACCAGACCAGATTTACTTTCTCCATTATTGAAACCAGGGCTGATGGTAGATTGAGCAACAGCAGAGACCAAAAGACACTTAAAATCAGTTGAGTAAAAGTCAAAACAGGACAGAGAAAATGGGAGAAAGAGATAGTAAATCCCTTTTATCAAGGCCGCATGCAGTCCCTGCCCAACACCACGTCTCAAAGACAGTTAACATTCCTGAAGTTCACATGCTCACCAGGATCACAGTCAAAAAACCTCCTGAGCTCCTATAGAACTCAGTGAAAGGGCAAAGTCAGGCAGGAAAGAAGCAATGAGGACATGAAGAGGAGGAGTAGTGCACCGGAAAAGGTTGACCTCAGTCCTGCGTGTTCTGAGTGTTGCCACAGCTGTATCTGGTTCAGCAGAACACAAGTCACATCAAGGGGAGTTATTGGGCCGGCAGCGACGACTCCGCGGCGGGAAAACGTCTCTGCATTCACAAAAACACTGCTTCACAACCTCCTCGCGTACAGTAGTTGTTGTCTCTTGGCTAAGGTTAAGTACCGGTACACATATTTTTATACTGTTTCCAATAGAACCTACAATACACCTGAGTTTCAGTACAGATTACAAAATGATACTATTGTTTAAATGCCTTGCTATGAGGAATACAAGCATTTTATACAAATCCCCTTTTTCAATAACAAAAGAAATCAAGCTTCTCAAATGTCTAACACAACCAGATGTACAAAAACTTGACGTGCCTAAAACAACAAGATTGGAATCACAAACTATTTAGTTAAAGAGCAAGTAATTAATTGTCTGTTGTTGTCTTTTAGTCTGAAACTAACCACAAAACCAGGCGGCAACCTCCAGTTCTGAAAAGTGAAGCGCATGTGGAAGTGCCTTAAACTTGCATTCTTTCTAATGGCCAGCGGGAGGCGACTCCTCTGGTTGCAAAAATAAGTCTGTATAAAAGTCAATAATAAAATGACTGCTTCTAACTTAATTTATTACCTCCCGCTGCCACAGCGTTGTCCTGTCTGGGAGTTGTCCTTGCTTTTCAAATCCTTTCAGTGTTTCCTGTTCATGAGAGTTAATTGTTACATTTTGGTCACCTGAAAATGTCTTATTCAGCGTTCGGTTGTACTTAGCTCTACCTTCTTGTGTCACTTCTAGTTGCATAAAATAAAAGGACAACGGGAAGGCCAAAACCAAGATGGTGACGACCAAAATGCCAAACTCGCTGCGCGTTCCAATACCCATACTACCATACTTGTTAGTATGCCAGATAAATATTAAGTATGTCCCAATACATAGTTTTTCTGACCCACAATCCTCTGCAAGAGGGTCAAAGTTAAAGGTGCGCTGTTATGATGAAGTAGTGTGTCCCAATTGAATGCATACTGCATGCAACAGAACGTACTTTGTTAGGACAGCTTCAGTATGTACTAAAAGTAAAAAGAAACAGTATGCGAGTTGAAATGCAGTGTCAAGGCTTCAAACCCGTATTCCACAAACCAATGGGTGACATCGCTGTGACTACATCCACTCCTTATATACAGTCTATGGACCAAATGAGATTCAGAGAGATATCAAGGTTCAATACACAGCCCTACTCTTGGCAAGTAAAGTCTAGAATAGAGTACAGCTCAACTACAGAAACAAAATATGTCAAGCAATGCATGACGTGTATAAAAGTATGTTGAAGTTATTAAACTTAAGGTAAGTTATCCTATTAGATGCTGCAAACAGTTACTCTAGAATTTGTTTTATTGGCATAAAGCACATGTTTGTCCTCCGCACAAGACCCGGTCATCTTCTTAAAAATAGTTATCTTCATCCTTTTATGGTAAAAAAAAAATCCCTTGGTGATGTTAAAATGCCAAACATGACTGCAAAAGAACATTGAAATGAATGAGTATACTTTCTCTCTTTTCCTTTCCTCCTAGTTTTGATAATATTCCCTTAAAGTGAAACACAATGTAACTTTTGATTAGCAGTGTGGCTGCATGCGACAATTACAACATAATGGTAAAACATTCAAAATGGTAACAGTAGCACAAGTAGAAAAAGAGTTATAAAGCCGTACATCTGACTCAGTAATGTCAGTTACACAGCAGTATGCAGCTTCAGCCAACATTAAGCACCATAAGCTTGACTGTGTTGAACCGAGTGTGTGTTATTGAACATCTTATCTTTTCTTTTAAAATGATTCAGGTCAGTCGGACAAAATTACAGATAGACATATTTTCCTACATGGTGGTGCATAGCCAAGCAGGCATTTTGGGGATTTCCACCTTTATCAAGCCGATATAATGGGGGTGAATGGAATTTCCTCTGTGGTGCTCCGAGCATTTAAAAATGATATTTCAGAGCCAGATATCTCAAAACTTTGACACGTGAAACCGAAACTATCTCCACGATCTGACACCGCCGGGGTTCAATAATAACATCATTCATTTTGTGATTTGGGTGGACTGACCATTTAACATCATTCAGGTGGCTTTGTTTTTCACATTATTTCGTGGGTGGAGTGACTAACTGAAACTATAGCCGAACTGTATCACAAATGACCTCTGTGATAATGATTGCCAGCAGTTTGAAGGAACGACGATAACATTTACCGACAGCACATTTCCTCACTGGCAGCAGCCCTTTCCTTCCAACAGCTGATACAGTTATTTGTTTGATAGCTGACACAGAATACTGATATGTCCGTTCTCCCACTGTCTTGGACCAACATCTAACAGGGCTCGCAGGAGAAAACTGCCCGAGTTTGCCGTGCAGAACTGAGCAGAACTAATATTTCACCGTGAGGTTTATGGAAATCAGCCGTCACAAACACAACCGTCACAGAGAATTCAAATCAGGAATGTGAGTTAGAGTTACAGGAAAATGGTCACTGATTAACCGCAATTATGCTCGTACATGAGCAAGGGTGTCACCAGAATAAAATTTTTTAAAAAAGGATTAGTACTTAAATGCTACTTAAATTTGAAATTCAGAGCATTTAGCAGCAAACAATTATTTACGATGTAAATATATAGTGGTGTTATGTTTACCTGAGCAGTAAAATTAAGTCACTTTCCCTCTGTGTGTGTTGTAGTTCGAGCTTCTCTGTGCTTTGTTTACGGCTGCGCGTGCATACAGCGGTTCCTGCCGATGACCCATGGTCGTGGAAGCGGCCATCTGCTTAGCTGTTAGCGCTGTTAGCGCTGTTAGCTAATAGCCACCGGCTCAGCCGCCGCCATGTTGAAAGCCGTGTCGAGGCAATCTCCTAATCATAGATACGTTCTGAATTTGGAGTTCAGCACCTTTAAGATGAAATAATAAATACATAAAATGATAAAAGATGACTTATGCATAAGCCACTCCCTGCCCATGTCACCCAGGTGTCATCATGGCTGTTGGTTGTAATATTACACTGCAACGACGCTCTTGCCTATTTGTCTCATCAAACTTTGAACAGAACCCAGAGAGCAAGAAAAGGAGAACCTCCAAACCAAAAGACGCAGCCTAATTGTACACATAATGAGTATTAGTTTTGTTTGATATCACTAATTCTGTAATGAATTGAATTATTTTCAGGCTCTAATGACAGTTATTGTTGACACACTTTGTATGATGTCAGTCATATTAAAGAGAGTGTGGAAAGTGAGTAAAGTGTGTGTTTGTGTGTGTGGTGTGTGTGTGTGTGTGTGTGTGTGTGTGTGTGGGTGAGGGTCAAGGAGTTGGATCAAGTGACCTCAGATGCTGCTGGCAAACAGTCTGACACATAAAACTTACATGTGTGTCATTCTCAGGTTAAAACATCTTATGTCTGCATGTGCATGTGTACGTGTGTGTGTGTGTGTGTGTGTGTGTGTGTGTGTGTGTGTGTGTGTGTGTGTGTGTGTGTGTGGTGTGTTTGAGATGATGGGAGATGCTGGAGGCTAAATTTGACCTGACCTGTCATCCATAACAAAATAAATAGCATAAAAGGTGATCACGGGCCATCAGCTCAGTTTGTTCCCATGAGCAGAGAATGTGTGTTTTATTCGTAACAATTATTGAAGCCTTTGAAACTCTCACAGCTGCTGCTCGTCTCAATTGAAGACTGCTACAGCGCTTGTTACAAAGTAGTAACGAGTATTTAGGTCCAATAATAATCTGCTTGTGACATGAAGAGCCCATTATGTGGCCTGGTGTCTGGGGGGAAGAAAAGTTACTGTATAGTCATTTCAATATTGTAATAAGAAGCTGTCTTTGGACATTCAGTTCAAACATGAATGAAGCTGCAGGAATTAAAATCAGATGGGAGGCCGAGGATACATCCATTACATCATGGACGTAATCATCATTAACATTTTTTAGCATGGTTACATTTATAGTTTGCATACATAAGGACATCAGAGAATTCTCTCACAGATTAAAACTATTCATGGATGATTTTTACCTTTCTGTAGATGAATGATGTCAGGGAAGTTGGCGAGCAGGCCTTGGTAGAGCGACAGCTTGTCCAGCATGTGGAAGAGGTCGTACTTGGGTTGCTCTGCAAACATCTCTCCAATGTTCTCGTAGGTGCGGCCTGTATGGGAGATGGCTTTGTTGAGGGCCTCCGAGCTGTGGGGAGGGTCCAGCATGAAGGCCTGGCTGATGGACTGGAAAGAATTTCCCAGCCGCTGGAACTCCTTCCTGAACCCGCCCAGGTGCTTGCGCACTAGCTCCGAGGCAACGTGCGTGAGCTGCATCACGCTGTCGTCCATTTTCTTGGCGAAGGCCTTGAAGGTGTCGATCCGCTCCTCGACATCCTGAAGGTCCTGGTGCTCGTTGGGGATCTGCAGGGTCAGCATGAAATGGGCACCCACCATCTCGTCCTTCTCCGCCCGCCTCTTGCCCAGTTTCCACTGCTTGTCGTCAGCACACATCAGAAAGTGCTCGAAGCCCTCGTACTGGGAGAGGACCGGGTGGCTGGTCATGTGGTTCATCCACAGTATCAGCCGTCTCTTGCGCTTCTCGATGAAGTCCTCCTCAAATCGCCCCGTGGCCTGCTTCTCAGGCAGGTGAGGCACGGAGATCACAGTGAACTTGTGCAGTAAGCGGTTGTACAGCCAGTCAAAGTGTTTGTAGCGCCTGTAGACGGGATGCCCCGTGTGGCTCGGCGTGACCCGGTACGAAATGTACGTCTTGATGCCCTTGAACTTTGTCTGTTTTGTGGGGTCCTCGATGGAGCAGGAGAAAGGCTGTGGGCTCTCCTTCCACAGGGGCCATACGGGGCCCATCTCGATGGTGTACGACTCTGCTATCTTCGCCATCATGGGCACGTCACCCAACACAAACGCTTCCACCCCTGAGCGGACGAAGCTGGAGAACCTGTTCAGGTTCCGGCCCACCATGCTGCCCTTCCTGGAGCTGGAGATGCTGTCCTGTCTCTCCATGTGTGGTTTGGCCCGGTAGTGCACATTGGGGTTGTTGGACAGTGGGCTCTGATGGGAATGCCCGTTTGCCCCGGGGCTCCTGATGTGGTCCCCGTCGTCCACCACCGTGGATCTGTCGTCCCAGTCGTCCCAGTCGTCATCGTCGTCATCGTCGTCGTTGAAACTCCGCTGCAAATGCAGAGGGGTGTTCGGGGTTGAGGGGAAATAGGAGGAGTCATTTCCCAGAGACCCTGCCGGGCTTATGGAGCAGTCGGTCACGTTCGAGTTCGAGCGGGTGCGAATCACTTCCACATAGGACGCGGGGAAGAGACCCTTCTCCCCGCGGCTGTTCTCCCCCTGAAACCAGCCGTCCACCGACTTATCGTCGAAGATAACCAGTTCCTCGTTCTCCCGGATGCTGATCTCCTCTTTGTTTTCACTCAGAAAAGTGTAGATTGCTTTGGCTTTCACTGACATCTTGATACTCCAGTGGGTCCAAAAGCAAGCAAAAAAAAAATAAAATCTACATGCACATAGTGCCTAGTTTATATTGATGCTGCTGTCTTGATGCATGCCGTGTTGTAAACATCTGACACTAGCTCACTGTAATATTTAAACTCATCTCAAATGACATGGCAGCTGTTGCATGAGGTGTGCAACAGCACAGTATAACTTATGTAAAGTTAATGATCTGACACTTAGTAAACACAGGAGAATT
Organism: Anarhichas minor; assembly: GCF_050575085.1. Taxonomy (NCBI): domain Eukaryota; kingdom Metazoa; phylum Chordata; class Actinopteri; order Perciformes; family Anarhichadidae; genus Anarhichas; species Anarhichas minor. The sequence goes on from NW_027466457.1 coordinate 13,207,300, forward strand.
TAACAGTTTTGTAAAACTATTACTTCTATCCGCTCTCCAAAATAAAGTCTAAAATAGACCTACTGTGACCACTTGCATCCTCAGCCCATTGAGGCTATCAATCCATTGTCTTCCTGTCCATTACACTTTAAAGTCTTTCAACTTTAAACTATAAATGCTCCATAACACTGTGACTTCCTCACAACAGAAGGACTCTCTTCCTCCTTTTACATCACAAACACAACACACACAAAAAACTGGTTTCACCAGAGAGCTCCTCCAAAAAGCACCGTCGGTGGTTTTAATCCTCAGAAACAGGACGGCAACCTCGCGTGGTGTCGAACACTTATTACGGAGCCTAAAAGTGATCCTTGATGAAAATATCTTCAAGACAAAGTGGCCCGGCGTGAAGGAAGACAGAGGGATGAGGATCCCTGTGCATCGTGAGCCTGCTCCGCATTCCCTCGGACTGAAACTTGCTGAGTTTTCCTTGTAAACAGGTCCCTGCGCATCTTCAGTCGATCCTTTGAATTCAACCCCCCTCCAACCAAAAAAGGAAAAAAGCAAAAACAGCAACTAAACAATCTCCTTATACATATTATCAACTCAGACCACGGGTCAGTGTTGTTTCTTTGGGTTTATTCCTGTGCGCGCTGCAACAAAGTAACTCTTTCCATGACGTTGGGCTTGGACAATTGGAGTTGCTCGTCGTCTTTTTTCTCATCAGCTCCTTTATATTCTTTGCAGAGGAGAAACTGGCTCAACGCCGCCCCCAACAGGAGGAACAGATTATATCCTTCAACACAGATCACAACAGCAGGCTTCAGATGATGTTGATGATAATGTTGTTGTTACTTACTACTATTAGGACCTATTATAGTAGTATGTCTTATTATACACTGCAAATATGCATTTTATACACATATCTAAGTTCTTCCATTTTATGCAACTTTAGACTTCAGCAGGAAGTTGCACTTTTTACTCCACTACATTCATTTGACAGCCTCGGTTACTTTGCAGATTTAGATAATTGATACAAAATATAAAACAACTAATTAATTATTCTATATTAGTACAGGTTAAGCTACCCAGCAATATACAAAGCGGGGTGCTTTTACTATTGGTATTTTAAGTATATGTGGATGCTTTAGTACTTTTACTTTGGTAAGATTTGAAATACAGGACTTTTACGAGAGTATTTATACACAATAGGATTGTTACTTTTACTTCAGTTAAAGATCTGAGTATCTCTTCGAACACTTAATACATCTATGAAGTGCAGAAGTTTGCGCCGTAAAACTCCGGGTTAGTTTTCAGTATTTAGTCGGCCAACTAGAAGTCTCCGTTGGTGGGAAAGATGACAGCGTGACGTCTCAGCAGCAGCCTCCCTGAATGCCCAAGGTATCTATTTAGCTAATGATGTTATTGATGCTAATATCTGACCAAACCTGCTGTCAATGTAGTTATTTTGGGCATGATACTTAGGTGTAGGTAGTAGACATTTAAAGCAGTAACCTAACGCTCTAGGTTCAGTGTTGCGCACAATTGGTCCGGCTAACTGTGTGCTAGCAGGTTTAGCACAGTGCTAGCTGCGAGCAGGTTTAGCACAGTGCTAGGTGCTAACGTGACTAGCTACTAACGTCACTAGCTAGCTTAACTGGCTATACGTAGCAGTCCCCGGGCTTTTTGAAAACTCTTTTATCACCCGTCTGAGAAGACCTCTGTCGTCCGGGTGGATTTATTATGGCTCCATGTGCAAATATTACAGTGATGACAACACAACGTTATATTGTGTTGTGGCACCAGCTAACGTTATTTCAGCGTGTAGCTTCTCTTTACTTTTAATGGAGCAAAAACTAATTTGTGGAGCCACATGTCGAGGGCGCAGACATGATAAATGTAGAAACTTTAGTTTACATAATCTGATGTTGACAATGGCTGTCCATTAATGTGTTTATACACTTACTGTAGCTGTGTTATTGTTAGTCACAATATATTAATGGTGGTACTAAAGCCTAGTGTATTTTCATAATCAAATTTGTTTAGGTCATTTGTGAAGCTTTTATTGTTTGAGCTTCTTAAAAGTAAGGATCTGCAGCTTTTGGCAAAACAAGCAATTTGAAAGTATCACCTTGGACTTTGGGAATTTTACAAATGTTCAAGCACACAAAAGTAATGTCGATGCAAATCTAAAGATTAGGAATTATCAGCAGCATTAATATAGAATTGCATTGATTTCAACAGAGCCCCCATGGATGACCTCACCCAAGCCCTCTCGGCCAGCTTCGCTGTGTCCAAGGAGCCCAACACCACCGCCGCCCCCCACCCTCGGCTGGCCCAGTACAAGAGCAAGTACAGCGTGCTGGAGCAGAGCGAGCGACGGCGGCGCTTCCTTGAACTGCAGAAAAGGTAGATATCGTATTACTTCACAGTATGGAGCATGTCTCTTCTTGATTAGATGTTCTCCGATCTAGAGTCACAGATTACATAAAAACAATGATTCGTAGCCCTTATTACTTCTACATTGCACCATGAACACATGTTTAGAATCGCTGCTACTAAGTGACGTAAAACAATACACCGGAGACCTTTTCTCCATTCACTTCTGCTTTGTACTGTTCCAAGCTGCACACTTAGGACTACAGTAACAGTCGGATACATCCAAGACACGCTAATGCTCTAGAAAGTACCTTTAAAGATAGCTTCCTCCCAGCTTGACATGATTGGTGAACTTAAGAATGCAGCGTGTGTAGATGCACTGATGTGTGATCTACAAATCACATACAGGTGCTCTTTGGATCCTTAAGGTGTACTGTGCTTATTTAATCTTCTGAAGGGCTTATTGCATGAGTGGAATATGGTCTAAAAAAAGTATAAAATGCCATTCTCCTTCAAATAAAATCAAAAGAACCGACACACGTCTTCATCAGGGTGTGCAGTTTTGTTTCAGTGTTTTGAGCGACTGCCATGCCTTACGTACAAGTTAATCACGCCGATGTTTTCATCCGCAGTAAAAGGTTAAACTACGTCAACCACGCGCGGCGTCTGGCCGATGGGGACTGGACGGGGGCAGACAGCGATGGAGAGGAGGACATGGAGAAAAAAGAGGAGGGGGAACGGAAGCAAGACGGCGACACGGAGGAAGAGGGGATGGAGATTGAGAAGAGGAAGCTGCCAAAGCATTATGCGAACCAGGTCGGCGTTTGTTCATAGAGATATTGTTCATAAATGACAGCACATGTGCTTTTCTGTTGCATTCTTCCTCTGGGCCAGCAGAGGGCACAGGAGTCTCTAGAATGGCGGCCTAACAAGCCAAACAGATTTTGACGTTATCATTCTTGGACCGTTTGAATACAGTGTTGATGAAATGCTGCTTTGCTGTTAACAGAGTTTGTCTTCCTCCTTCAGCTCATGCTGTCAGAGTGGCTGGTGGATGTGCCGTCAGAACTGGACACCGATTGGATGATGGTGGTCTGTCCTGTGGGGAAAAGATCTCTCATTGTTGCCTCCAAGGTAAGAACCCGTCACTGCCTTTCTGTTTCACAGGATGTCTTACTGCTGTCCCTGGATCAGCGAGGAGGAAGATGATTATTTGAAGGCACAACATTAATAAGCCACCACATTTAGATCTACCCATCAAAAAAGCTGCGAGCTGCTCGTTATTGGCTTTTGAATTAGTTTCCACCTCCTCTCTTTTTTGATGTCTCATCTTCCAGCCCTGATCAAAAGTCTGTCCACTCCTGAAATGTGATTAACATGAATGTAGCAGCTCATAATGTAATCACTGGGAGTGCAATCATGTGGAACAAATATTTCACACGCTACGTCACCCAGTATATTAAATTCAGCATCATCTCTGGAAAGCTTCTCGGTTGTCGAGGTCACCGGATATTTTGTAGTTATGAATTTTGTCACATGTCCAGTTTGGAACTGGTTGAAAATAACAAAAATATCCTCTTTTAAGTGAACAACTCAACTTGTCATGTAAAACTAAAAGGGTCCCTCTGCTTTAAGAAGACAAGGAGAGTGTGTGACGGTGAGTAGCCTGTTAAGTTAGCAACTGTTAGCGTAGCACTGCAGTGTGTGTGTGTGTGTACAGTTTAGGCTGTCGGAGAATAAACGCTACAAGCCGAGGCCGCTTGTCAAAGTGAAGAGGGTTAGTCAGGCTCACTTAAGGTGGACTGACCTTTTTAAGGTGGACCAGCTATTCTCATTTTAGTGACATCTTTTCCTGGTGGAAAACCTGTGTCATGGTTTTCAGAACATTATTACATTATGAGCTTTGATTTAATTTAAGTTATTACATGATGAGTTGCAACACACGAACAGCAGCAGTCGGGATCTTTTGTAGCTTGAATCAATATTTTGAGAGGGTTGTTGCATAATTTGCATTTATTGCTTGTAAATGTAACCCTGCCTTCCTGGTGCTGGGGAGAAGCGATGTGTGTAATTTCCCTGAGTAAGATGAGCCACCTTGTGTGAGCAATCAATGTGGGCGAACAGTTAGGAACACTTTTCCTGAGCTTGTGACGGAGTTATCGGTAAGTCTGAAGTGATTTCATGTTGATACTGTAAAGATGTTCGCTCATAGGACCATGTCGATCATTGCAGGCAGTAATAAAAATAAAATAATGGAGATGCATTTATAGAGCCACTGCTATATAGTTGTTTTAAACACGTAAAAACATGTGTGTTACATAACTACAACATGATGATGCAAAAAGAAAAAAGGGTTTGGCCGTGACGCCCAAGAAGTGTTGAGACGATATAAAACAAGAAGTGACAAAAGCACGTTGTGTCACACACGAGCGACGCACAGTTTGCGACAATGGAATATTGTTTTGTGGTTTGTTTCACAATCATTAACTTGGCGACCGTTGTTAAAGAGACGATTAATCTGATTCACAGATTGCAATCTGAAGGCCTTTATCCTGCAGTCAACAGCCGTGGCTGCAGCTCTGACAGTCCAGTTTCTTCATTGCGTGTTCTTCTTTGTTGAGTGTGTTGGAGATTGCCTTGAGTTCTTTTGAAACAATTGACCTTAATTTTTTTGCCTGTGGCCCTCTTTAACAACCGCACCAACAAAGTTGTGAATTTTAAAATTGTCCATCGTGGCAAACAGATTTGGAACTTTTCAGTTTGAATCTACACTGTCGCCATCTTGTCAGTTGTTGGGTTGAAAGAAAATCCAAATTTGGAACATGAGTTGGAGCTTCTAAAGTAGTTTCAAAATCATCATCGGTACATAAATAATACTCGGCTCTCAATAACTTCTCGTTGATGAACTTTTTAGAACTTTGGGGGTTTTCCGGTTTACCTTTATGACATCGCATGTGGTTTCTCCTGTGGTAGTGTTCCGTGTTAAATCATTGCTTCATTTACCTCGTATTGTATTCTTTTTGTGTTTAACGAGTAATGAAAAGGCTCGAGGCAGCATTAGATGACTGGTAGCTCTGCTACTACGTGCCTGTCCAGTCATACTGGCCCAAGGCTACAGGGTTCCTCTCTCAGCACACACTAGAGTCACTCCACACCCTTTGATGCAACCATCTATTTCGTCATAGTGACAGTCATCTGGATCCTCATTCAGTATTTCAGATCCTGACCTCATTGGCGACAGATCTTTGGAACACCGCGGCACAGCGCTCTCTACGAAAACCGATGGTTTGAGGATAACTGAATGAGACGAGTTTCATCACAATCATTTGTTACGGTTACCCAGCGTGACTGTTTTATCTTCAAAGTTCCTGCTGTGGAAACTTCAGGCACTAATGCAACAAGTTGATTCATAAAATATCCAAATGCATGATGGTATATTTCTAATAAAGCTGGGCAATAATTCAGAAGTGATGTCCTCATCATCAGATTTCTTTTTGGTTTCCTGAAGGGCTCCACTGCAGCGTACACTAAAAGCGGCTACTGTGTGAACCGTTTCCCCTCCCTGCTGCCCGGTGGGAACCGACACAACTCAGCCATGGGGAAAGGTAGGCGGGCCTGTTGTGTGTGTGTGGAGCGCAGTGGTGCACTGTAGTAGATGCAGTGCATTGAGCAACAACATTGAAAGAACTTCAAAACACTTTAAATGTAATTATCACATACAGGCTTTTTAGAAGAGGGAGGGGACATCACAGGTTCAACAAGTACCAAATACATTTACAACAGAATATATGAGGTCCTTTTGTACTACGAGGCTGTAAATGTATTTCTGCCTTTTTATTTAGTAAATAAGAGTTGAGATAGTAAGTGATTATAAATAAGTTTTATAGTGGTGTATTCTGTATATCCGTAAATGGCCCTTTTGTACGTTCCCCGTGCAGACTACACGATCCTGGACTGCATTTACAGCGAGGTGGACAGAACGTACTACATCCTGGACGTCATGTGCTGGAGAGGCCACCCGGTCTACGACTGCCCGGTAAGACTGGCGTCTAATTCTCCAGCAAGCGATCCGGGAATGCTTGTCTAATTGCTTATGTAGCAGAGTCTGGGCCACAGATGTGCTTTTTTTCTTCTTCTTTTTTTGGGCCATGTTGCCCATCTTATTTGCTCGGTATGCAAAAAGGAGCTTTTTTTTGTTTACAGTACTTGTTTCTCATCAACAGACTGAGTTCCGTTTCTACTGGCTCCAGTCCAAAGTGCAGGAGACGGACGGCCTTTCAGAAATCGCCAAGCGCAACCCTGTGAGTAACAGGAAGAGAGCCGCTTCACTTCGTGCCCCATTTTGTCCTTCCTCGCTGCTATTTCAGATACTTCAACATGTTGATTCAATCTTGGCTTTCTGCATGTTGTGTTTGTTGTGCTTGCTGCACCTTATTTACACATAAGGGATAAATAAAGTCCTGAACTTGAACCTTGAGACAAAGGTAAATTAAAGGCAAACGTCCATTACCGTCTTCGGTACTAATTGTGCACTAAAATGATTCTTACACACAAATCTAGATGATTATGGGGCTTCAGGGAAGCCTGAGCGAACATTTGAGTTCCCCCTCTTAATCTGTACGTCTGCGTGGTACGGCCAAGCAGGAGCTACATCAGGCTTAGTCTTTGAGGAGTAAACTCACCATTGGAAAGCATGTTTCTCACATTCGACAAGAAGACAAACTGTGTTTGGAACTAACAACGCGGTGCTCTGGTTTTGTTTGGTCCAACAGTTCCGGTTTGTGAGCCTCCAGAGCATCGACTGCACAGCAGAGCTGATTCAGAAAGCCCTGGCTGCGGAGTACGGCTTCAGTGTAAGAGAACTTCTCTTTTCCTTCAACTCTTGTGACAACTTACTGCTGCTCATCGCAAGTAGTGTTCGAGTCCGATAAATCATCTTTTTAAGAAACGCATACAAACTTTTTGTTTGCTCCTCATGGTGCTTTGATTAGTTTAATTCTGAGTTTCCTGCCGCAGGTGGACGGTCTGCTCTTCTACCACCGGCAGACACACTACACCCCCGGCAGCACCCCTCTGGTGGGCTGGCTTCGCCCCTACATGGTCACCGACATCCTGGGCATAGAGGTCCCCGTAGGACCCCTCACCACTAAACCCGAGTACGCCAGCCAGCAGCTGCAGCAGATCCTGGAACACAAAAAACCATCAAGTGAGGTCCGCCCGGCCAACAGCAGCGGAGGCTACGAGTTAGAGTACCTGTCCACGCCGAGCCAGGGCGGCGGGGACGCTGTCAACTTCTTGAACCAAAAGCCAATACGGGAAGCCACCATGGAGAACTGAGTGCGAGGCTTAACGAGATGCAAATTGCTAACTCTGTGTTTCTGAGTCGTGGCGGCCCACATATGGCTCTTTAGAATGTCTGCTGAATGGTTTTGCCGATCTGGACAATTGTAAAGCATGGCTAATTCTAATCCGGCACTGCTCGGGACGCCCTCAGAGTGCAGAGTAGCAGAGCTATGCCGTATATATGCGTTTTTTAAACTCTGCCATTTACATCTTGTACCTGTTGCAGAACTCCGAAACAGATCAGTGTCTTTGAGAGTAATTGCACAGTATTTAGCCACTAAAACGACTTAGTGACGCAGCTTCCTTTCATAACACCATCGCATACAATCAAAAAGGACGAGAGGTTTCTTATGTGAGATGCAGATTACGGCGAAGTGCAGAGATAAATGTTGTGGTGAAGTGCCACGCTGCACTTAAAGCGAATAATGCACAAGAAACATCTTTACTGTTGTCAGTGGTTTGCAGACTACAGCTATCATCGCTGCGAACCCACCCAAAGAAATACAGAAATCTGATTTTTGAGCAGCCAGAAGGGAGAGTGGCGCTCTGTGTTTTGGATGGCGAGGTGTCGCTGACTGGCCACACCCTGTAAGTTGCGATCAATGCAGAATGGCAGCAGAGACGTGGACTTTTACAATTTAATGTTGAATTTCAAAATTGTTTAGAAGATTTTTTTAAAGTGTGTGTTCTAAATAAATGTTTTTTTATTAGCCTAAACTGTGCACTCTGTTCCCACGTTGTTGTTTTTTTTAAAGGTATATTTCTGAATCGGTTCAATCCTCTGTTATATTATTTAATATTTCTTGAATTGGATTCTGGTTTCTCAGCACTTGTTTTTGGAACAATCTAATTTCAAATGTATACATCTTAGGGAATGATTATGTAAATGTCATTACTAAACAAAGCTACATACAAAATGATATTGGATTATAATTTACATAGTTTATTCATACAATAAAGTGGAAAATCATCTAACTGATTCATAAAACCCTCTGCAGGAACACCTCAGACTTCACTGCACATGCACTGTCGATATAAGTGCACGCTGCTGATGTTCCAGTATATGGTAAGACGTGACTCATTCATTCTGCTGATAGCAGCGCACATCAGCACTTCTCTTCCCCTCTGCCCTGAGCTTAGTGTGCCATTTGCGTAACTGAAGAGCTGGGCGGAAATTTTCTGGCAGGGTTGTGAACTTAGTTTTCGGTGACATGAGAAGCAAACACCTGAGATCGCTGCCTCGGGTCAGCAGATCTGAGCTGCATGAAGTAGTTTACAATAGCTTGGCAAGGAAGCCAACCTCATTTTCTACTTCCTTTTTGTTGCACGTTTTTTTTTTTTTGTGATAATAGTTTGAAGTAAAGTTGCTTGTGGAATGATTAGTCATATGGTTTTAAAGGTAGCTGAGTAGTAGTGTTAACTTTAACTCTCCACCCTTTGTGTTTTTGCGACTACTCACTTCATCTTCGCTGGAAAATAAAAAACTTGTTTTCTCCTTTTCTTGCGCTTTCGATGGTATCGCTATTGCTCTCACCACCTACACGGAACATCGAGGCGCAGATACCACATTCACCGCCCCTCTGTGGGGGACTGTTGTAACTTATTCTGGGAAACGTAGGAGATCTCTGAAGTAGAGGGAGGTGCACAACGCTGCTGAAGGAAACTCTTGGTAAACCACAATTACAATATGTGATCACGCAATAACTCCTGGAAAGCATTAAGCATCACTGATCTAAACGGTAAGTGTAGCAGTATTTAGTAGCTGGCAGGTTCTTGGTCTTTTTTGTGAGATTTCAGTTATACTTAAAAGTAGAAAATTGATAATGTCTGCAAAAAGGGTCCAAAGTATTTGACTCTTCCAGACTTTTAGTATTTGAGAAATGTTTGACGAGTAGATTTCATCGAGTACAGTCGGATGTTTTTTTTCCTTTCACATTCAGTCACCGCTAAGCCGAGAGGGCTGTCGAAGAGAGCAAAGTCAGGCATGTGGTTACTGCAAGAAACCAGCTATTAGTCAGCAGCACCGATCGCTTTCCAGGAACTGAGCACCTGTTACACTTGTCAGAGCACACAGTCTCCCACACATAAGTGTGTACACACACACACACACACATTGTTACTTCAGGCCTCTGATCTCTATGAAAGCCGCCGTCACAAGCCTTCTAAGGAGGTAGATTTGTTTCTCCTGCAACTCTCCAGACATCTGATGTTTAGCCTGCGTGGTAACTTGGCCTACCTGTACCTCTAAAGTTCACCAATTAACAATCTAGTAAATTGCCTTGTTTATTGTGTGCTAAAACCAGAGTGTAACCTGTAAAACCACAATGTGTTGTTAGACTTCTGTTTTTATTAATTAGTGAGCTTTAGAGGGGCTTGTAATGGGATTGTTTTTTCCCCCAAAACATTTTCTCTCTCTCCAGCTTTTAGTAACCAGTGCAGTGAGTTAAATCAGGCCTTCATCTCTTACACGTTTGATTTTTTTTGTGTGCGGGTGGACATAACGTGGGCAGTGCTTACTTAGCCAATCACATTTCCCAACTGACATGATGTCAGCTAGTTTGACAGGAAGCCTATTGTTGTCCGCTCCCCTTTCCCTTTACTTTTCAAGCGAGACTTTCTCACGCCTTATTATTTACAGTTTGCCTATTCTGGGATCTATTTTTATTTATTTTTGTGGAAAGAAAACATAAACGGCATGTGAATGTACCTATAACTTCCGACCTCTTCTTACAAAAACACTTGAAGTCAGAAGGCTTTTCCTTATTTAACTATAACAAGATGACGCGAAGGTTAACGCAGCATTGAGGAATCTTACCAACTTCTCACACACACTCCCTGTTTTGCATCAGATTACTTTTATGACCCCATTAAAACACATCAAGGTATGAATTGAAGGGCTGTCAATAGTCCTGCAGGAAATGCAATCTCCTGACTGCACTTGAACTTCCCTGCTGAAAGATATTTGCAGCATATAATATTTCAATGGAGACCCGCAGTGTGTTTGTTCGTGGGTCATATTGCAGCGACTTTATCGTACCGTTCGGTGTTTTCTGTTTCCTATGATGTCATGTAATTCCTGTAAGGCGTACTGGATTATGATGTAGCCTGGGGGATGCATGAGTCGAGTTTCACTAATTAAATTGCTATTCTTGCAACCAACTATTGCGGAAGAGCCTGCTCCTATTATTAGTTATTTCCTCTCACTTTATTTCATGCATTAGTAATGTGTAGTGATAGTTTGGAGAGTGCTTTGTGATGTACATGTAGGTAGGCTATAGCTAATGCACATAATGTGCACAAAAACAGTATATTTTAAGTATAGACTACAATGGCTGCATCAAAGAAACCTTCCTGACATGTTTTAAGACGTACAATGCATTTGTTTAATATGTTTTTTTCCACTCTCCCTCTTTGACAAGAAAAGTGTAGTAAATATGCAAATCTTTTTAGTTTCCAAACATTTAACTGCTATTTTCCTTGAAACAAAAGTCCAGTCGGGCTGGAGCCCTCGAGTACCAGCATCCCACCTGTTTAAGTTTCGTATTTGTCCACAGTTGTCTTCCAAACTTGCAGTGATGTCCTAAAATCATGCTTGATAATGCACTTCTTAAACTGAGATGAGACAACAGTCCAGTCAGGACTGCAGAGAAAGTCATTGGTGCCGGCCTGCCCTCCATCCAGGACAGAGTGAGGAAACGGGGACGGTAACATCACTGCAGACACCTTCACACCCTGGACACAACCTATCAACACTTCTCCCCTCTGGTAGGCGCAACATAACACTGTACATGAAAACAACCAGACACAACAAGTTTCTTCCCACAGGCCATCACTCTGATGAACACTTAAATCAGTCCTACACTGTGAATACTCTTCTCATACCAAAATATCCACTGCAGCCTTTATAGATTGCAATTTTCTGTGTTTAATTCTTTTTTTTTCATTATCTACATATCTATTACTCACAATATAAAGCCTGCGCTATATATATACAGTTTATAGACATCTTTACGTGTCGGCTGCCTACTGCACATAGTAACCCAGTCCATGTATCCATTTAGTATTTGTTTATTTGCACTATTTGTCTGTTCTTTCACTACTTGTGTGATAAGATTGATAGCTCTTCCATATGAAGCTGGTTAGCTTAACATACATATAACATAGGCTTTGTCAAAAGGTAACAAAATCCATCTACCAGCACCTCTAAAACTCACTCAACAACATTTCATTTTTGCTTGTGTAATGTGTGTAAAAACTTTATTGAAAATACAATTCTAGTTTTTTTCAGCTTATGGGCCTTACTAACTTGTTACTTCCTGTAACCTTAGTCTCGCTGGTTAACTAGCAAGTTGCAGAGCCAAGAACTAGTTTGCCACATAACGTTAAGTACTCCGTTATTTTCGTTGTAGTGTTTGTATGTGCTGTATGTCAGGAGTCCTCCTCGACCCTCCAAGGTGCAAACTGACACTCAAAATGGTGATTTTCCTGTTTGGTTTCCTATTTTTTATTTTTTTTTTATGAATGAAGGCGGAGGTCGTGAGCTTTTGTCATTTTCTGGTTTTACCCACCAGGGGGTGGAGCAACATGCAGAATGAACAGATCTCTCTCTCGCTCTCTCTCTCTCTCTCTCTCCCTGTGCAGGGCTGAGTGTCTCTCACACAACATAAAGGCGAGGTTCAAGGGTAGAAACTTGCAATTCCTGGCCCGGAGGAGTCAGTGGGCTGAGCAGCAGATCATGGTCTGAACCCAGCTATCATCAAGCCGAAGCACAGCCTCGTCTAGCTGCTCGAGTGCTGTCCTCTTTTTCTACCTCTTCCCTGTCCTCTCTTTTTCTTTTTTCTTCTCCTCGGTGAAATCTGATACAACCATCAGCGGGTTTTCTATGTAGTTTGGGAGGCAAAGATTTAAGCAAATTGCCCCCTCGCGTGTGTTTCGCAGTCATAAACGGCTTCCAGAGGAAAAGAAACATTCAGCTCATTACTGCAGCGATTCAGATGCCTTCCACTTTGAGCGAGAGGGACAACCCCTAAACCCCGTTTTTACACGAGGGACAGACACACAGACATCTCCGCCATCCTCCACTTCATGAAAAAGGACGTGTCTCGGTTAGAAGAAGAAGGTGACCAGAGAGCTGACGGTGGGGGATCATGGCAGCTACTTTATCGGCGGAGGAGGAACAGGTAGGCCTTTTTACAGTCCTTCCACTTCTTCCTTTCTGTGTGTCGTCGCCCTTAATGTCCCAGCCTCGGCCCTACCTGGAGGTATTATCTTTTTTTGTTGGCCCCCCGAGCGTTTGCGTGAACGCGCTGCAGCGATGGCCGTGCGCAATGTGGGTTTGTTGCGAAATGCAGCCCTGAATGCGTAGCGGAAACATTGTATCGATTTCTTGCCGATTGTTATTGCTCTCGCTGCATCAGTGTCAGTTCCTCTCCAGCGGCTTGAGCTTGAAGTGTTGCGAAACAGGCCGATATCAGCCTTTATCAGCCTCCACACATGTGAAATGTTCATTCCTGGTTGTCGTAGCGTTGTTCATTCGGGGGCACGGGCCGTGTTATTACTCCGGGAACGAGTTGGAAACGCTGTCTGCTTCCACATTAGGCTCATTCAGGAATGTACACAGTAGAAACTTTGTTTCTGCCGTGTCTCTAGTGATGTGGCTTTGAAATGGACACACGTGTAATCCAATTTCAAGAATGGGAAATGCATTTAACTTTATTTTCTTTCTGGTCCTTTAAGCCTAAATGAGTTTCATCAATACTTGCTATAATGTGAAACGTTTATGTAAGCCTAAACAAATCTCTAAACTTTAGTTTTGACAAGTTTCCTTTTTGTAACATCCTGGCATATAAATATTTTGGAATAAAAACTTAAAGTGGCAAAAAATAAAACTTATGCTTTATACATTCTATTCTATCTTGTTCATTAAGTTCATGCTAGAAAACAGCAAATATTCACATTTGAGAAGCTGGAATCAGGGAAAAGTTTAACTTTTTATTTTTTTAAAGAGTTGTTGCAGATGAAGTGGTTTCTACTGATCATTAACTGAACAATCATTTCAGATCTAACATGATGTACCTCTATTATGCTTCATAGATTCAGGCCCTGAAGACTTTTAAAAGAGCCAATCAGTCTTTCCAGCTAAACCTGGATTGCTAAACTTGTATGTATTGGTGTTCTCTAAATACAAAAAAAGTAGCAAATATATTAGGGTAGGCTATCCCGAGCTAAAAGAAACTCGGTCTATTAAAACAGTCCTGCAGTAAGCCCTTCCTTCATGAACGTTATAATGGTTGTAGCTGTTTTTTCAAATGTATGGTCATTTTGGAAGCTGTTTAATTGTATAGTGGTATACTGAGAGGTGTCTCTAATATTTTGTCCATCTCATTTATATCAAGGAGGGTAGGCCAGTTAAAGTTGCATTGACTCCTTTACAAAAACGTAACATTATAACATCTATGAAGATGTAATGTAGGACTGTTGTTTCAAACTATTAGCCTTAATAAGCTGGCAACGAGTGTAGCTGCATTTATCTTGATTTGTAGTTCAAACATGACCAGTCAAAGCTATAGTGGCATAAACGGTACCACACCATAAGAAATCCAACATGAGCAAAGAGACTGTAGTTTCTGTTTCTGTACATTGTCAGTTATTGTGGGGGAATAAATATCAGTTTGTAGTATCTAGATTTTGAATTTGTAAGTCTTCTTTGGTGCTTTGGTCTCGTGTGTGCTCTTCTCCTCTCATCATCTGGCCAGCAGAAAGCCTTATCTGGCTACTCCATTTCCTGTGTGAGCCAGGGCCCCCGCTAGGGTACCGGACGCCCTCATTACATCCACAGCCTTGTGGGGGGTGTTTGGTTGGATTGTGTGTGTGTGTGGCAGGGTGGCTCTCTCGGGAGCATACACGGGTGTACTGGAACTTCATTCTAAAGGCAGCTGTTAAAAGCATTTCCACTAGACTCGGGGGAAGGGGGAGTTTATGAGTTACAGAGTGCGTGTGTGTGTGTTGTGTGTGTGCGGTGAGTCTACTCCCAGGAAGCAGTGAAGTGAGAGGAATTGGGGAATAGGGAGAGAGTGACGTCATTGACTTCCTGTTTTGGTATTGACTCGTGCCAAATGGGACTCACTGAAGCAGCAGCAGTCCCACATTTGTAAATAGGTTAGCATGGCATCTGTAATCAGACCGATTTTTAAAAAGACAATGTCAAGGTCAGCCACGAATCCTCTCTTAAAATGTAAAGATAAAGAAATGCATTAAGATCTGTAATCATGACGCTGCAGTTACCCCCCCCCCCCCCCTACTTTCCATCACCCTGTAATAGAGTTTCTGTCTGCTGAGACAATAACACAGTCACCGTGTACATTATGACTCGTGGCTGGAATGTGAGTACAGTAGACAGTATGTCAATACTCAGACATTAATTCCTGTAACAAAGGATCCTGATTGTAGTCAGTAAAACAATGTGAAAATAATCTGTGTGTGCCAGTAAGCCAGTGCGTACAAGGCCATTTCCGTGGCACTGACGCATCTAAATGAAAGGCAGCTATTCATTGATATACACCTATATTTAACATCTCAAAATGGGCACCATGAGAATGGCCTATAAAGGTGGATTAGTGGTTGGCAATATGGTCAGTCATCTATCCCACTATAGGTGGTTTTAAATCATAATAAACAAAACCTTCTGAAAATTCAGTTTAGAAACGTTTTTTGCGGACAGGGGATGTATGATGCTCATTTTCAGGTTCATACTTGCATTTTGGGTTTCTACTAGAACATGCTTTAACTTTTGAAAACTACATTATTTTTCTCATACTGTTTGTCTGAATATATCTGTTTTCCCCCTCTGTCTGAAACGCCCCGGTTTAGCGCCTGTCTCTTTAAGCCACCCTCCCAAAGAAAACATAGCCGCTCTGATTTGCTTGCAAGAAAAATAAGTTGCACATTTGCAAAGGTAACTTTCTCAAGACGTGGGTGTTTTTTTGTTTTTTTTTCTAATTTCCTGCATGTGACATAGGAAGGGGTGCAAAATCTGAATGGCTGGTTGAATCACATGTTTTCTGACCCAAGCAGACCACAAAAAAACTGACTGGGTTGTCTTATTTCATAGTACGTGGGTTGGAAGGAGCTCCAGATACGCAAATGTATGTGCACAAGCTCTGGAAAAGTGAGGTTTTTTGTGATATGTCCCCTATAAATATTTGAAAGATCATATAGAGCTGACACAATTAGTCAAACATGCGGAAAAGTCACTGGTTCCAGCATCTCAAATATAAATAATTACTGGGTTTCTTAGTCTTTTGTGATAGCTCACGGAATATCTTTACATGTGGCACTGCATGGAGCTTGAACGCATCAATATGTACCTCAATGCGACCTCGCCTAACGATAGCTGTTAGCGCCGTTATTTAGCCGAGCAGGACTGTGCTGCCCACCCGCTGCTAATAGCTATTGGAAGCATTTCTGATAGCGGTATCGGAACAACTCTACTAGGGAGCAGTAATTGACTGAACAAGGGAGTGATTTCGGACACTGACGCCATTTTTCTCTGTCGTAGTTATCTGGGTCAGGGTTTCAAATCTTTTTGGACCCGTGGACTTGTTTTTAGGGCTGTTTGGCAAAGAACCAACTGGAACTTAATCTACTAACTCACAGCACAGCATGTTCCTACTGCAGTGAACCTAATCAACTACCTATCGACAGTCATTGTCAACACCACAAATAAACAACCCTTGACAACAAACTGAATTATGTAATGTCAGCTGTTTATTGTTTAAAATGTCTCTGTCAGCATTTGAGAACTACAAACCGTGGACATAAAGACAGCGGAAACTATAAAGGCTTGTGGTCCGATGGACTAATTTAGTCTGTTTAGATTCACATCAGGCAGTTTGAGCCAGAATTAAGTGTTTCAAGAACTTGGAGGAAATGATCTCCTGCTGTATCAGAACTGGAGCAAGTCAAGCAAATATTTATGCATCCTCCAGGAATTGGAATAAGTCACTCCTCCGCATTGAGTCTTCCACTGCAGTCTGGTGGGCTATCACAAAAACAAACCGGTTCATCCTCAAATTCCACTCTGGCGGATATGGCCCCGAGTGCAGAAAAACCAAACAAGACTGGCTTCTCCAGGAACAGAGGGTCACTGCCTGGAGTTGGCAGCCTCTCCTTAAAAGGCTGAGAGAGCGAGAGCAGCTGTCAAACCATTGAAATCGTGGAAACCCGAGTGTACCTGACAGCGACCTGACAGGAAGTTGTCGTTGGCCGACACCGAAGGATTACCGCTTCACAGTGCAACAACAACAAGGAGCCGACGGCCCGCGTTAGGTGGACCTAGTGGACTTTCTGTTTACTTACTGTTGACTTACTGTGACAGTACCACAGAATTTGACAATTCATCTGGTAAGCGAAGTCCAACACATTTTTGTGACCATTACCAACTCTAAAATAGTGACAACGATGGGAATACTGCCTTTGTAAATCTACAGAACTTCAAAGTACGAAAACAAACTTTTTTTTTTTTTTTTTTTTTCACACAGAAGAAAACCTCGTTAACTTTTCACCTTGTTGACATCCCGTTTAATCATTTGGCAGTTTTCTCTGAAAATAATTTGCAATAATAAGACAAAGCATTGCTCCACACAGTATCTTACCTCGTCAGTCTTTTTCCATTTGTCTTGTTCGAGAAGACAACAGAGCTGGATTCTGCTTCAGTCCAGCTTGAACCAAACCAACTTTTAGAAGACAGAAAATTGAAGTCAGGAAGTCATTTTGTGAAACTCGTCTTCACTTCTCAGTGGTCGTCTTCAGTGAGTTCAGCTAGCTATGCTTCAGGACTTGCATGACAACATGTGCTCGTATGTTCAAAGATGGTCTCTGGCGTGAGGTGTGGATGACCTCCCGGATCTTTCTCTGGCCCTCCACTGGCTCCTGCTCAATGACTTTGACCCGTTCCCAGTCAACGCTGCGACTGGTTTAGGTCTGGTGTTCACAGACGGATGATGTCGCAACTCTCCATCTGCTGAAAAAGTCCATTAGATGTGCCTATAAACTCTACAACACGTACTGTTCCAAAAAGGAATAAGCTAGTGTATTAGCTAGTGTATTAATACTGGGCTGAAAAGAGACGCCTAACCCAGTAAAGTATTGGTAGAGTTTTCTACAGTATTCTGTCATAGATTACTTGTGAGGTCTGAAACATTTACTAGTTTAAATTGTTTATATTTGATGCCAATATTGTAGAATCTGCTCGAAGTGATCAGAGATCCATTCACTACCGCGCTGAAAAAGCTCAGGATTCACACCGACACCCCCTCCCCATGAGAATCGGATATGAAGCGACCTCGGCCCCGTCAGGTGCAGTCGTCCCTCATCCCTTGCATGTTAAGGCAGCTGAACAGAGCAGAAGCTACCGGCCCCCCTTGTCTGTGAAAGCACTGGATTTCCTGAGGAGAGACAGTGGCGTCCTGTCTCGAGGCTCAGCGCTCCTCACTGATCGTTTTGTATTCCTAAAGAGCCGTGGACCCCCAGAACTCGACTTCCTGTCTCCCGTGCATGCCCCGCCGCCGCTGTGCCTCACCAGAGAAGCGGGGCTCCTGTGTTTTAAAGTGTGAGCTTTCATTGCCTCCTGTGTCGCCTTTTGACGATTCACTGGGTGCTGACTCGCTCCCTCTGCGGGTGCTGAGGGTGGTGGGGGAGGGTTCCTGAGGGAGTGTATAATAAGAGCAGAGGGGAGGACAGGAAGCTCTTGAAAGACTCCCGGCTAAATGCATAAGTTATTTGCAAGATGGGTGGAAGGCCTTTTATGGTGACCACATTTTCCAAATTACAAGTTTAGTGCATTTGATTAGTAGTTTTTAGATTTGAACTAGTATCTGAACATTGTTTGATTTTTAAAAAGTGTAAAAACAAAACACATTTGCAACTTTTTCCTTTTTATTGACTGCTGTCGTAGCATTTTCAGCCACAGCAGATGGCTGTTTTCAGCAGACAAACATTAAAAACCCACTGTACGATACCGCCACTGTACGATACCGCCACTGTACGATACCTCCACTGTACGATACCGCCACTGTACGATACCTCCACTGTACGATACCTCCACTGTACGATACCGCCACTGTACGATACCGCCACTGTACGATACCGCCACTGTACGATACCGCCACTGTACGATACCTCCACTGTACGATACCGCCACTGTACGATACCTCCACTGTACGATACCGCCACTGTACGATACCGCCACTGTACGATACCGCCACTGTACGATACCGCCACTGTACGATACCGCCACTGTACGATACCGCCACTGTACGATACCTCCACTGTACGATACCGCCACTGTACGATACCGCCACTGTACGATACCGCCACTGTACGATACCTCCACTGTACGATACCGCCACTGTACGATACCGCCACTGTACGATACCTCCACTGTACGATACCTCCACAGACCGACACAGTTGGCAATGAGCTGGCGAACATAGAGGGTCATTTTGTGGCTAAAGAGCCAGATTTGGTGAGTTGATGGAGACCAAAACGGAGCCAAAGAGTGAATAAGAGTGAATATTAGACTTGTATTCACCAGGTGGCCAGAAACTGACTCCAAATGAATGCTAATGTTCCGTATCTGTTTACCATTTTACAAGATGATATTTCTGTCATGTTTTGAAGCCCATACACTACATTTGATTTTGTGAATTCCTGATGCAAGCGTTAAAAACCCTTTTATTATCTACTTCAAGCTCACTAAGACTTAATATGAAAGTAAATAGTAAAGCACTCGGTAGTCTCACTAAGTTTAAAAATAATAATAATATAGGGGTCTAATTAATGCCACGTAATCGGCGTTTTTAGAACGTTTCCGCTCTGCTGTTACGGGGCTCTTTCCTGTGGCTGCAGCTACATTTCACAAGAAACTAATTAGCATCGTCACCATGAAACATGTTGGATGCACATGTGTAAGCTCTACCGTCACAGAGTTTGATGGTCAATTTATCTTCTGCTTCCTGGAGAAGAGGAATAGAAAACCAGAATTGGGTTCAACAACAAATCCAACCTAAAACCCTTTGGATTCAATTGTCATTAGTGTCGTATATACACATATATGAACGTTGTTAGCTGTAAACCGGAAGTTTTCTTTTCCTTAACAAAATTCCCTGGTTATCTACATGCTGCTGTTTACATGAGTCACCCCTCAGTTTTACTTTTAGCTCAACCATAGACTGTCCCTTTTTTTTTTTAATGTTTTTGTCCCTTCATGGTTTTCACAAAGTGCCAACGCTCTCCCCAAGATAGCTGCGGTTAACACACAAGTTGAACTAGCATGGTTTTTGGTTTTCTGCACAAATTACAGTTCACACAGTTAATTCCTTACCTCCCTGCGTACGTACAGTCTGTAAACACGCGCGCAGTGAGCAGAGCATACGACTCTTCATGAAACCCGATCATAGCCGTCTCACCAGGCCTCAACATGCTGTCAAATATTCTGCGAAGCCATAGATGGCGCTTCCTCTGAGGAGGATGTATCAAGTTTAAAGCCCAGTTTCACTTCCTCTCTGTTTCACCCTTCGATTACGGGAGTACAACGTTTGTGACCACATCTGTCTCTGTTTCAGGCTACCAGGCAGTTTCTGGAGGAAATCAACAAGTGGACCAGTCAGCATGGAGTGTCACCGTTGTCCAGGGAATTGGCCGTCAAGTTCCTCATGGCTCGCAAGTTTGACGTCCTCCGAGCCATCGAGCTATTCCACAGCTACAGAGTAAGAATAGACGAGAGAATCACTTCAAATGAACTTGCAGCTGCTTACGTGAGCACAACAGCAGAGCGGTGGAGGTGTAGCCCTCTCTGGTTGCCATATTGGAATCTTCATCTGTTAAACAGAGTGGCTAGAAAATAGCTGATGAACTTGTCTATAAAAATACAGTTAAGATGAACGCATTTTCTTTTTATATGCAAGTGAGAGCATCTTTGGGAACAATGGGCCTTGTTATAATATTCTTAATGATTTTTAACAAGTTGGCACAATTCAACTTACTATTACTACTTTGCACAATGGTAATAACGAAGTTTAGGTGCTAATATATATATATATATTTATTTATTTATTTGCCAAAAGAAGCGTTTAAATGTGTATACATCTCAAATACACATTTAATCCCATTTTTCATTTAATACTTTGTGCCAAGGCATCAATTTTGAATAAAGAACTTAATTCATGTTGCTGGGTACGCTCGCTCCATGTTCATAGTCTACATCAAAACATCAAACACGAGTTTAAAACGACAATTTGTTAAAGAAATATATTTTATTGGGGACCTATCAACATCACTGCTTACATGCAAGATGCCAAAAGTAAGTTAGTTTACTGATTTCAGATCAATATGTGATCAAAGGATAAGTAAACAGTCCGACTCATTCTATGTCAACTTATACTACTGGACACTTTTCTATACCTGTCATCGTTTATACTCAGTCATGAGTTATACATGTATGATGTTGCCATATGTCATCACTCTGTGAAAACATGAAGGACTATTCTGTTTGTCTCTTTTCTCGGCTGTGCTTACGATCATGAGTGGATGAAGGGAGACCGTGATGCTCATGGCTTCTCTCAACGTTAGTCCTACCGAGTTTAACAGAAACCCAAAGCTGCTTGCTGAAACATTGTTGGCCAATTAGAAAGTCATAACGAAGCCAGAAGAGTCGTCATGTGAAGGAATAGTTTTATATGAGCGGACTCATCTCACGCAATAACTCCAATGTTTTGGTGAAAACATAGTTTCCGTCTTTGTGAAACCTAAATTTAGAAACTCATCTATCAAGTCTGTCTAAACACTTTTTCTGTTTCAACATTATCGGAGGACTCTACTCGCACACTGGAACAATCTAATGTCATTGTGCTGAATATCAGACGTTATTTCCACAGAACCTGTTGTATTCTATTAACCTCATTATGACGCGACTGCAAAGTCTGTAGCAACTTGCCTCTGACACCAAACTGCAGTTTAGTGCCTTTGTGATTACTTCAGATGGAAATAAGTAAAGAAGTTGTAAGGACAATGAATAAAATCAGGACAACACATAGTCTGATGTTACATCCTATCTCCTCGTTATATCTGCTGCATTCGGTGGGTTTGAGATCGTATTGGCACAAAATGCAAAAGTATTAAAAGTCCTTTTCAAAATAAAGTACAGCAATCAAACAACACAGTTGGAGGTAGAAGGGTGGAGGTCATTCAGAGCATCTTCTCCACACCCAATAGCACAGTAACACCAGGCCTGTTTCATTGAACACATGTCTTCAGAAGCCGTAGCCAAGCAAGAGATCACCTAAACAGATGCACCAAAAGAAACCTGGTGCCAGACACACACACACACACACACACACTCCCGCTGAATTACACTCCGGGGGGATATTTCAAGACGCAGCATGCAGGCTTATTCAGCTTTCCGGAGAGCTTATCGCGAAATAAGTGTTGCGCCGTCATCAGAAAAAGCTCATTGGTTGAGACAGCTGAGGTTATGAGGTTAGATTAAATGAGGAACATAAAGTTTTACAGGGCAGGGTGTGTTGAGCCTGCAGGCTCCACAATATCAAACACAATGATAGCATTTTATATTCCTAAGACAAATGTAAGAAGTGGATTGTGGTTTCTCGCTGCATTAGGTTATTTATTTTCTGGGGCTTTTGGTTCTTTTTTTCAGCCTTAGAGCTGAACAACAGCTCTTAAACATTACTGATCTCCCTTTTGTTTCCTGTTTGTTTGCTATGTTCTTAACCACCGCTCTGGGGAGAACCGTAAATTGAAACTGGACCAAGTTTCAGACGTGCATTGGAGCTAGCTGTATATCTAGAAGTGTCTGCCATAGGGAGGTTGAGAGGCCACCTGACTGTGGGCCACAGCGTAGCAGAGAGAAGACGTCTGTTCACTCCACATCACTGAAATAGCAGTTGGTGACCTTGGTGATATTATTACCATCAAACCGGAAAATGATGATCGAGATGAAACCTCCAGGGCAGCGCCAGTGGATCAGACTGCAGGTCTCATTAACTTTATGATCTGAAAATAATAACGTGATCTAGGCCCTCTCCTCTGGTCACGTAATAACTACCAGGGAGTCGAGGAATGTGTCCCATTTGTCCCTAAATGGTCTATTCTGCTGTAAATTTCATTTTGGCCAAATTTGAACACGCAAAATGGGGTTTATCTGCTCCGTTTGATCAACTGCAGCAAACGGAAATTTCACAGACGTCTCGCACAGACTCTGACCTCCGGGGCAGGATTTCTGCCTCCTACCTTTTTAAGTACCGTCCCTTCAATCACCACGGTGGGTTCTTAATTTCTGCAATGAATAGTTAGCCTGCATTAACGCGATTTGGAATATGGCTGCCCTCCAGCATAATACACCCATAGTGGGTTATTTTACATGTTAGTCTTTCTGTCACATTTGTTTCTCATTACTAATAACGCATGACTGACTACAACAATAATCTTAAAAGATGAAGGAATAAGAGCGCTGCAGTGAGTGTGAAATCAAGAGGTAACTTCCATCGTGGCTTCTTGATCAAACGAAAAAGCTTTTATGAAAACCAAACTGTTAAAATCAGTGTGAGTGAAATTATGGGGGAATTACTTTTTGGTTTGGTGCCTTGTCCTCCAGGTAGGTTAGGTTTGTCCTATATTCATCCCTGGTCACTGTGAAGTGTATTTGTCTAGCCCTTAATCACAGTTTAGTGCCCACATTATTTAAAAGAAGAAGAAAAAAGATAAATACAACAGTAAATGGAAAAGATACCTCCCATGCTTGGCCCTTTTAGAATGAGTTCAAGACACTCCCACACAACCTCCCTGGAGGTGTGTGGGAAAAAAGTGAATGGAAACCTTCCAGAGAGGGATCCTCCTGACAGGAAAGCCAGGCGGGTGGTTCTCCATTGTTCACAGAGAGGAATTCACCTCAAAGTGACGGCCTGTTCTAGTTCCTCCACAGCCTGACTTCACCTGCTGTGATCTGTTTTCTTCAGGAAACGCGTCTTAAAGAAGGAATCGTCAGACTTCAGCCTCAGGAAGAACCTCTGCGCTCGGAGCTGCTCAGCGGAAAGTTCACCGTGTTGGTAAGAGTGCGCTTCATACCTCCTCTACAGCTAAAGTTCAGTCACATGTCGTAATACAAAACAATTAAAGGATAAGGGAGGTCATTATTTGTTTACTTATTGTAAACAAATCAAATGAAGAGACCAAAACCAATGCTGAATTAACCCCAAAGACAAGTATTGCCTGAGTATCCTCAAATACAGCTAATTCCTTTGTCCCATAGTCCTCCATTGTTGTCCACAAACTATTGAGAACATGTGAACAATGAGACGGATTGTTGCACTGTCGCATGTTCTTTCATTATTATGATAGACGGGTTTCGTAGCTCTTTTTTGGGTTGATCCCACATAACACTGTCTTGGTGTCATGCTGACATATTTTTCACTAGAGCACCAGATGTGTATTAATCCGCAGCGGAAAATAGTCCCCAACAAATGTACTGTTTACTCTTGTTTGAGTCATATTTGGTAAAAACTATGGTGTCAGCTCTTTCAGAAAATGACTTAGCCTTTTTTTAATTAAACCATGGCTTGTTTTTAAAGATCCGAAAATAACAAGACAGGTTTAGCTTGTTTTGGTATTTTCAAAGAATTTGAAAAGAAAAATATAAAATTCCCAAAATGTTGGTTCTTCTGGCCTTAGCAAGGACGTACCATGGCTTGAAGATCAATTGATCAATTACTCTCACAACAAAGCGACCCCAACTCACTCATGTGATGAGCTCAGTTCTCATTGACAAAAAAGGTTGAGGGTACAAATCCTGAAAGCAAGTTCTCATAATGAGGAATTAACGGTCTTTTTGGGGTGCAAGTTATTCATTGACTGATGTGCCAAGTGGATATCCTGTGCCAGATAAATTTATCTTTCTGTCAGCCAAATCACAACCATGAAAGATGCACACACACACGCTCCTGCGTTTCCCTTCTTCCTTCCCCGTTGACGTGCCACAGTGGCATTGATGCTGCACATCCTCTTGTCTGACGTCGGAGGTCTCCAGCCTCGGCAGCTGTGCTTCATATCCTGCCTGAGGTATTTTTAGCCCCCGTGCCCGAGAACACGGGCTTATTTGCTTACAAAAGGCTGCTCAGTGCGGCTTCATTCACAAGTGAAGAGCCTCTAGTTCTCTTGACACCAGCAGCCTTGACACTGATCAGGTCTGACAGAAAAAATATGATCCGCGTCCCTCTCAGGATGAAAAAGAGCTGTAAGACCTGCAGCATCATGACAAGTGTCCTTCCCCCTGTTGAACTGTTGGCAGCCTGCCAGTAACCAGCATATGAACTTAAGTGCCCCCCTGTGGTCATTGTTCATTATTTTTTTTTTTTGCAGAGCTTCCATTTAGCTGCCTTGTTGTCACACTTTAAACCAGCAGCAGTTAACTCATAGAAGTACCATTAGATTTGTCAAATGTTGGTAAAAACATTCTTCACAAACATCCTAATTCATACATCTATTGAAAAATGCAATAACTGTTATTGGAGATGCAGGGGAAAAACAACTGAGACATGTATCCAATGCTAATCAACAGCTCAGTACAGTTTGAGTTGTTGGTGAAAAGGGGCCAAACGTATCTCACTAGACTGAGTGCCGATATAACCTGTTAGTCTTGTGTGTTCCAGAGTGTACGGGATCCTTCGGGGGCCTCCATTGCCTTGTACACGGCCAAACTCCACCACCCGAACAAGACAGGCAACCATGTGGTGCTTCAGGCCCTCTTCTACCTCCTGGATCGGGCCGTGGAAAGGTGAGTGGTATCAGTGAAACGTTATCTGACCAACACTGGGCATCCAGTCTCCCCTGGATAATATGCTCTGCTGTAGCAATGGAGTCTGGTGCAGTATTTTACTTAAACTGGAAACCTTCCCAAATACATCACCCAATGTATTTCCGAGTGGGTTAGTTTTCCCTGAGGGAATCCTGAACATGTAATTTGACTTCCACCGGCTGCTATTTGAAGTGTTGCTTCAGTTTGCTGTCTATTCGCTTGCTTGCATAAGTGAGTTATTGTTACCTTACCTGTTTGTTGAGATATCCAAAACATTAACAGAGACGTCTCTCCCACAGCTTTGAGACCCAAAGGAACGGCTTGGTGTTCATCTACGACATGGCGGGCTCCAACTACACAAACTTTGAGCTGGACCTGAGCAAGAAGATACTCAACCTGCTCAAGGTCTGATTTACAGTGCTGCGTTTTACATTCAATTATTTCATACATGTTAGTTAAATATCTGAGAAAATGAGATGCATTATCCTAAACAATGCAGTGTAATAGTCACAGGATGTAGATTTACTTATTGTCCACACGACTAAACATATTGAAAGGAGGTAGGTTGAGTTATCTGCCATTGTTAAAAATGATTCACTCCTCTTCGGGGTCAGGTTAATACGTAACTCTGGAGTTATGTCCTTCATCCTGCGAAGAAAGCGATTGATTTAAACAGGATTGGTGTCTTCTCGGAATTGACTGCCCGTCCAAAGGGCAGAAATAGTGGCTCCACCGACTGGGTTGACAAGCATAAGAGTTATTTAATCCACACACCATGGCTGTGTAATACTCAGATGTAGGCATACTTGCAGGCACCTGCCAAAATAAGCACCGCTCTAAGTGATTTGTGCTTTAAGGATCTAGTAGAATGTCCTCTGGAGTCAATAGCGCAGACACTTCTGTGGCCACATCGGCATCAGCGGCATGTCAGTTGTGCCCACAATCTGAAAACGGACTGTAGCAGTGCTCATCAGATGCAGTTAATATATACCGGAGTACCACACGAGAACGGAAAGCTTCTGTGAGTATTTTGAGGATAAACTATTTTATTTCAGACCCAACAAACTAGCTCATGATTGTCAAAGGGTGCTTTCACACCTGTAGTTGAGTTCATTTCAGACACAAAGCCCACAAAGGAATAAGTGATTATAAGCTTCATTAGTATTATTAGACTGCATGTCATAAATAATGACTGACAGAGAGACGGGACTGTCCTTTCACACGCTCCCAGATGACTGGTGCAAACTTCCTGAGCAGATTTCACAATCGGACGATGGAGTTATTTGTAGTTTAGCTTCTGAAATCCTGCTCAAATCACATATCTGTGGTCCAGAGTCACTTTTTCAGGCGGTCTCTGGTCGGTTGTTTAGTCCGCAGGGTTCTATTGACAGTTCTCACACCAGCCCAAACGTACTCTACTAACTGGGGAAAACGACCTGAATACAACGGGTTACTTTCAAAGAAGAATGAAATGGATCCTGTTGAATCTGATGCACACTGTAGTTTGTTCTAAGTTGTTCTGTCTCTCTCCACCAGGGGGCGTTCCCTGCCAGGCTGAAGAAGGTGTTGATCGTCGGGGCCCCCGTTTGGTTTCGAGTGCCGTAC
Source organism: Anarhichas minor (assembly GCF_050575085.1). Taxonomy (NCBI): domain Eukaryota; kingdom Metazoa; phylum Chordata; class Actinopteri; order Perciformes; family Anarhichadidae; genus Anarhichas; species Anarhichas minor. The sequence continues at coordinate 13,234,472 of NW_027466457.1, forward strand.
AATCTGCTCAGCCTGCTTCTCAAGGAGAAACTTAGGGAGAGGGTAAATGGAGGAGCTCTTTTCCTAACACTTGCGCCATGTTTGCGATGAGTGAGCTGGCAATTGAGTGTCATTGATTGTTGCAAATGATTATTTGATTAGGGGGTTCTCTTTGACCACTAATCCACCCTGCTGCCGCCTACTTCCTGGGATGTTGATGCGTGAATCACAGGAGTCGATCACCCTGCCGACATTACTGCCCCTCAGTCATTTCATTAGTATGGATTTCTTGAGTCACCTGATGGTCTACCATAAATTGTTTCAGGATTATTCATGCAACCAAAGACATATAAATTGTAAAAAAAAGGAACATTGATTACTAATCGGTAATGTCAGCCCTCCACCAAAGGTTTCCATAGTTGGCTGCATGTTTTACCAGGTGAACTTATTCCCATCTGTGGATCCCCTTTCTCTTCTATCTCCAGGTTCAGATGGTGAAGATGGCCGAGCTGCGCCAACACCTCCCCAGAGACTGTCTGCCGCAGCACCTCGGCGGCCTGCTGCCTCTGGAGTCGTACAGCTGGAACCAGCAGCTCCTGGCGGGCCAGAACGGCCGCGTAGACCCGGTGGACGAGCTGGTGGGCATTCCCGTGGAAGACGCCTCCATTCACGTCCCGGGACCCGAGTCCATGCGCCCGCAGGAGCTGCTGACGCACCTCGGCAGGCTTCAGCGCTCAGGCATCCATCAAGAGTATGAGGAGCTCCGTAAAGAGCCGCCGCCCGGAAGCTTCCACTGTGCACAGTGAGTCCACAGCATCAGACGTTTAGAGCACTGGAGTTTCAGAACAAACATGAGATCATTTCTCAAAACAAGGAATTATTTAACAATACCCTTGTTATTGTTATTATTATTATTATTTTTTTTTATTTTTTTTTTTTAAAAGTAATTAATTAAGTTTACATGTTTGCTGGGAACAATTAAGGGTTACACTCTGAATCAATGTCGTAGTTCAGGCTTCTTCTGTTCATGGGGTGAATAGTTATTGTGGACCCAGGCTCACACGAGCATCAGAAGCAGGTGAAATGATTTGTTGTCGGTGCTGAAACAATTCATTGATTAGTCGATTAACAGAAAACTAATCCGCAACTGATTTTTCAAGCACAAATGCCAACGATTTGATGGTTTCAGCTTCTCAAATGTGAGGATTTGATTTGTTATGTCGATGAGAAAATAGAATATATTTGGATTTTGCATTGTTGGTTGTATAAAACGAGCAATCCAGCAAACTGGCTACTGAAGTAGTGTCATTAGTACAGTTTGGTATCATTTGTCTACAGATTAGCTTACAACCAGGAGAGGAATCGCTATGGAGACGTGCTGTGCCTTGATCAAACAAGAGTTCGTTTGAAATCCAGAAGGAACGAGGTGGGGGGTTTATTATTATTTCTTTTAATTTTGTTCATCTGCACATTACAGTTGTCATTCAAATGGAGAGAAAAAGACTGCCAGTTCCACTCTTGATCGCTGTCAGCTGTCCAGAAATGTGCCACGCTTCAACATGTTGACAGGCTGCCACACAGCCAGTGTTCTGATTCACAAGCTAGCTGGTGTTTGTCCACAAAGTGTAACCACATTATTTGACTCTTTTAAAATAATTGAATACTCCATCAGCCCCATGTAGACAACTGAGCTGTACAGCCTCATTCACGTCCTAGCACGAGTCTCCTTTTAGTGTTTGGTTTACTTCGCCTTTGTAGCAAAGCTTTGTTGTTCCCACAGAGATCAGACTACATCAACGCAAGCTTCATGGACGGCTACAAACAGAGGAATGCATACATTGGTACTCAAGGTATGACAACTGTGTATTTATTATTATTATTACTTATAAGTGTTTAAAGAGATACTTAAATTTGTGTGTATAGACGGATACGTGGATGGTTTAAGGTTTTCTCCATTACACAGCTCCCTGACTGAACTGAAGTCATTTTAATGTGCCTTGAATCTCCTGTTGTACTTGTGCAGGACCTCTGGAAAAGACCTACGGGGATTTCTGGAGAATGGTCTGGGAACAAAACATGCTTGTTATTGTGATGACAACCAGGTAATCTAAGTTTATTTTCTTTTTATTAAATTCCAAATATAATTCATACTTGTTCTTCAAATCAGAAAAAGGTGCCAGTTTCTCCTTTTTGAAGGTTAGTCAGAATAAACTCATTTCACCAAGTACGTCCTGTCTCTGTGCTGCAGGACAGATGAGGGCAGTCGGAGGAAGTGTGGACAGTATTGGCCTCTGGAGGAAGGGGGGCAGGAGGTCTATGGCCACATGGCGGTGGTTAACCAAAGGGTGGACCACCACACCCACTACAACCACACCACGCTCGAGCTGCACAACACTGAGGTACAGCCATGGACCGAGAATATGTATTGCAACAGGAAAGTGCAACAATATTCAGGATGTCAACAAACAAAAAAAAAAGCATACCATGTGCAAACATGCAGAGTAGAATCAAAGATATGTTTCAGTCTTTCCAGTTCTGGCCCGCAAATGGTTATAGTTAAATCCATCTTCCACTCTCAAACTGGGTCAGATGGAAGCTTCGTTTTTTCCAACTTTGCACAGAGCCATGCTTGTTTCCAGTCTTTACTTTATGCTAAGCTAAGCTAAACACCTGCTGGCTCTAGCCTTTTATATAGCGTACAGACATGAGGGTGGCATTTACTTTCTCATCTAACTCTTGGTGAATAAGCAAGTTAGCATATTTCCTAAAATGTCAAATAATTCCTTTTTATATAAGCCGTATTTCAAGAAGCATACAACTAAAAACATATTTTATCCATTCAGACATGTGAACAGAGACAAGTGAGTCATTTCCAGTACCTCAGCTGGCCTGACTACGGCGTTCCCACCTCAGCAGCGACTCTCATTGACTTCCTGGGAGCTGTGAAGAGACAACAGAGGAAAGTGGTGAAGAGTTTGGGACTTCAGTGGGCGGGCCACCCACAGGGACCCCCAATGGTGGTGCACTGCAGTGCAGGGATCGGGAGAACAGGTGAGATCCTGAAATTGTTTAAGCCTGAATTTGCATCATATCCTGCGAGACGGAATTACAAATTGTGCTTCATTAGTCGGATGTCGTATTTTATGTACTTATATTGTCTTTGACAGCATGAAACGAGGCCAATTTTAGCTGACATAAAAGAAAACTTGTCCAATTGAAACTAATTCTATATATAGGTTCACCGCTTCACAACCTCCAACATTAATTCTACTGTTTACTGGCAGATTACACACGTGCGTAAAGCGTAGCCTGTACAGCAAACTTCAGATGAAACTTAGTTTATTTGCTCCAAATCAGCTGATGGAAACACACATTTCACATTTCTTTTTTTGCGCCATTTCAAATGCTTAAAACGTGCTTAACAATTGGAATGGAAACACATCTTTAAAAAGTGTCTTTGCTAACGAGCCCTGTTGCTTGCAGGTACCTTCTGTGCCCTGGACATCTGTTTGTCCCAGTTACAGGACGTGGGCTCACTGAACGTTTGCCAGACGGTGCAACGCATGAGAACACAGAGGGCCTTCAGCATTCAAACCCCGGACCAGTACTACTTCTGCTACAATGCCATTTTGGAGCATGCCCAAAGGCAGGGCCTGCTCCCAGCCAATCAGTGAGCTTCAGCCCCCCCCCTCCCCGACTTCCCCAATTAACCCACGAGCCCTGAGATTTCTGCAGTCAAATCTGTTAACCCCAAACTGTTGTGTGACCAATTTGTGAGACCAGGAAAGTAAAGTGGGAGAAGCTGTCAGTTGAAACTATAGGCCCATTCTTCATTGGCAGGCCAAGACGAGACGGTGACAAGAAAAAGGCTTGAGGGTGACATTGTGATGTTTCAATGTGATAACATTCTCGCTTCCAACAATGTGACATTTTGTTTGTGCCGAACATATCTCAGACGATACGTGGTAGCGTGAACAAACTGCTCCTGATCAGGTCTGTGGTCGGGCACATTGAGTGGAGTGATCGAGGTGATGTTTGTTAACCTTTTTGTATATTTATTTTGCCACTTTAAACCGACGGTTTAGGGGACCTTAAAGGAGTAGTTCACCCCAAATTAAAAATTCAATCATTATCCACTCATGCCAAATTGGTTAAAACTATACTAAACTTTGTATGACTGCAAATAAATGACTTTTAATTGCATTTCAGTCAAGTTAACATGGCCATTGTGCACCAAAAAGTTACTTTTCTCCTCACAAGTGAATGGCCAATAGGCATAATTACTGAACACAGACAATATCTTGATCAGATGCATGAAGTTAAAGCGCTAAAGTTATTTTATTTTTAAGAGCTGAGTTGGAACCACAGTAGCTCGCTTATCTTTTTTCTTTCTAATATACAAATTGTATTTATTGCATTTATAATTAACTTGGACAAGTCGCAAGTTACTGACAACAATTTTCATTTTGGGGTGAAATGAGCCTTTAACTAAGTACACCATTTTTTTTATTCCAAATAGGGAGCTTGATCTCCACTGTCACGCGACAATAATGTATTTTTTGTTAGGTTAATAGTTTTTACACCTCCTGTGTCCAGGAAATATTGAGTAGTGCATTTTCAGCACATGGCTTAAGTCACGTAGATGGTACGAGCTAGTCTCAGGAGTGTCCATGAACACATGGAGGTGAAACCGCTCAAAAAAAAAAAAAAATGAATACAGGAAGTCTTTTGCCAAGAAGTTGTTGTGTTCCTTTGAAGTTGCATGATGCATTCTCCTCTGCCTTAGAAAGACAACTCAGTAAAGAGGGGTAAAGCACATCCGATATGATCAGCTGTAAACTCCTAAATGGCCGAAACATCCCCACTGTGATCACTCATTAAATTGCTGTCCATGTGAATTCCTCTTTTGTTTTTTCAAATGTATCCTCTGACCTTCCATCTCACTAAATTGAGATTTTTCTAACGTATAGAGACAGCGACTAGTGTCTTTGTGGCCGCCTTTGCTCACTAGCAGTGCCATCGTGCTTCAGTGGTTGTGGGAATGTATCGCTAAGCGCCCACTCGCATACACACGCACACATTTAGAGCCGTCTGCAGTGATTATGCCATCGAAGCCAACATCTGTGGAAGTCATCGGTTAAGACCTCATGAATAGTGCAATACTTCTTTTTGTGTTTGTTTTACACCAATCATGTCTTAGCACTTTTAGATAACTATTCCCAATGTGCTCTGAGATCAGTCGTCATCATGATGGGATGGGATGACAAATAAAACGTAATTCTGTAGGTCGACGCGTGATGCTGGGATAACTTGATTGTTACATTTAGTAATGCTGAGATATCAAACATTAGTGTGACATTTTGGACTCACTGTAAACATCTGCATAGAGCTTTGTCACGAGGTTTTTTTTACAGGGAGGCCAGAAATGAATGATAGAATAGGTGAACAGGCATCCACAAATCTGTGCCTACACCTTATAGAGTCCTTCTTGGACACTTGAAAGTCAGAAATTTTGTCTGAAGTATATTTTCATTATTATTGTGTTACTTGTTAAGTTCTACAGACTGTGGTTGTAATCAGTGCTTTCATCTGGTCCCAGTATCTTGCCATTAGTATAGAGTACATGTACAAAAACTGAGTGTCTGTGTGTCATACGTTGTATTATGCTGTTGCTGGGTGAAAAAAAAAAAAAAAAAAAAAAGTGTCCTTTGCTACAGAATTCATATTGAATTTGCTTGTGGTGAAGCATTTTTAAGTCTGCCATCATCATGCACTCTGATTTTAGAATTATTTTTCCTTTCAATGATGGATGCAAAATGTGCCCTATTTTATTTTTCTATTATATTCAGCAACTGTTTTCATACGATTACCCAGGATATACAGTTATCTACATTAATTTTATATTTGTTCTATTATAACCTATTACTTTATCATTCGTATGACTATTGAATCAAGCTATACTGTATTAAATACAAACTGTCAACGTATACATTCGTAAAGCTGTGGGGTTTTTTGGCTTACTAAGTTGATTTATCGCTAATTTAAGGTTACTAATTTTCTCGTTTTTTGGTATTTTTAATTTGGCAATCACAGTTTGACTGTCTTGTATAATATCAAACATTCATTGAAACTTCAAGACGGGTATAAATAAAATGTATCGTAAACCTGTTAAGACAAAAAAGAAAGAAAGCAGTAGTTCATAGTATTCTAATAAATCCCAAATCTGTTCTCCAGAGGGGACTTTGATCTTGGATTATTCAAAAAGTACACAGTAAAAGTACTTCATCGTGTTTGTGCAGGTAGTCTCAGAGGGCTCATTCCAAAAATATTAGTCTCATAAACTACTTGTGGATGAAAGGGGTTTTAGCCCACATCAAAGTTAGACAAAAAAGCCTATTCTGGGTCTCTGGAAGGGAATTAAACATTGGACATTGGATTATTCAAAAAGTACATAGTAAAAGTTGTTCATATTATTTTTGATTTTAGTCGAAATAGTACTCAGCCGAAATAACATGCTCATAAATTACTGTTAATCGCAAATACCGTAAACTAAACTACACGCGATCCTTTACTTTGAAATCCGGACCGGAAGTTATCCTTGGCGGGATTTGCGGTAGTTTGAGTGGATTTATACTGTACATACACAGCTCTCTGTATTCCCATTTTATTTTTCTACACAATACTATAATATGGAGATAGTAAGTCTAATAATGAGATGCTAAGTCATTATTTTGAGAGTTTGTCATAATGTTTTTTCATCACAGGGCGGAAATGGGCATCCATAGTTATAAGTTCGAATCCCGTAAAATTATTTTTATTTTAACATTTCAAAGTGCTACATAGTTATTCTGTGACACGTGTTTACCCAACACAGACTCCACTGACGTGTATGTATATTTATAAACTATTATTTTAAAGGGAGGGCAGCTTGCTCTCTTCCTGTTTCTGCACGGTTGACGTTTCCAACGGGAGTGGACTGGTTTCCTCAGAGGAGACTCCCAGCGACGAATCCGGTATGTTTTGATCATAGACTGCATATGAGAAGGTTTTTGACACTGTAATAAAAACAACTAAACAATGCGCCATTCACGAGGACAGCTACGTGTTCTCTTCCTGTTTTCAACAGCTGTCGACAACCACAGACCATCATTAGTCAGCTGACAGAAGAGCCATTCAGACAGCAGACCAGACATGCTTATCGAAATACAAGAAAACGTGAAACAGAATTCAAATGATGGGTCTGACAATAGTATGAATTTGGGTACCAGCACATTTTGGCGTCAAAGGAATTAAATGGCAGATGAAGTAAAGGAAAATAATAATCGCTGCACTAATGTTGCAGTCACCTTCAGTAAAAGAGAAACCAAAAGTATTATTATATTGAAGGAATGGTGGCAGACTATTTTGTGGACAAGAGGAAACAGAACATGTTATTGTACACTGTCAGAAATATGAGCAATAAAGAAGGCACCTAATTGGAAACATGACCAAGATAAAAGTATATTTTGATATAATAGACATGCAAAATAAATCAAGAAGTGATTCCAAATACTATTTATAGTATCTTAGGCTGACTACTATTATTTAGAAAATATGAGCCCGTTTTAAATGTATTTTTTTAAATAAATAAGGTAAATACTACCAGACATCCTGATCCCCACTCCACACCACTTGGTGGCGGTAATGCACCAATTCATTGTTTGCCAACCGCCAATAAACAAAGAAGAAGAAAACAGTCGCAGTGACGTAGTACTCGTGTTGTTTACATTAGCTGGCTAGCAGCTAGCTCACAGCCCCTGTCGACAAAACGAGTTCTCGGTGTATCCCCCGTCGTGGTTTTTTAAGTTTGTCTTTCTTGACAATTCATTCAGATGCTTATGGAGTTGTTGCTGTCTCGAGGAAGTTGTGAATGGCAGACTGACTGCGACGCACCCACAACACCTGTTTGTTACACCGGTGACGTAGGCGGTCTGTAAAACTCTGTCTCTGCAGCCAATGAAATGCTTTCAGTGCAAGTTCACAGTCGGATGCATTTAGTCATCGCTTTAGCACTGAATGAGCAAAGCGTTGTGGGGATATATTAAAGATTTTTATGTTATGCAACATACTTATCATACAAAGAAAGAGATTATATACACACACATATACAAAATCAAACAACAGACAGTCGATTAAAGGAGCAAACGCTATATATTGTTGTTTCCCTAGCTGCTTACCTTTCCTTATATACCTCCCTCCAACCTGCTCATGCACATGCAAAGTCTCCTTGTTTTGCATACTGTTGATCCTCCATCTCTGCAGCCGTCCTTTGGTGACGTAGCTGCTCTGTTGTTACGTACATAGCAGGATGGAGCTATTCAGCACATCTCCTGTGTGTACTATTCTAGGATTGGTGTTACCAGAGAGTCTCAGGACTTCTGCAAACAAAAGTGTAATCAGACACACACACCAGTTTAATCGTATGTCAGCGTGACATTAGCCTAGTTCCCCCAAAAAGTTCCAAAAGTACAACACAAACTAAAACTGACAAGTCAATGAATCAATACGCTCCATGTAGTTCACCTCTGTGAACCCTCAGGCGTCTTTGTGCCACTAACAGCATTGGGTGTTTCATTGGCTTTATTGTCAGAGATCATGGACTCATTTTAACACAAAAAAATGACTGCCACATGCTCAAGAGGCTGATTTAATGGATTCTGATGACTGCCAGTGTAAAATACGGTCCATATGCTTGTTTATTCGCAGGTCTCTCAGCTCTTAGTAGGAGTTCATAATGAAGCGGCGACGGGAGGATCGGGAAACGTTGTTTGCGTGCCAGCAGCGGCGCAACCTGGAGGCCTCTGCACAGGGCCAGCAGTTCCAGAGGCTCAAGGTCAGTCAGCCCGTTTTATTTTGACAGATTCTTACAGTCCAATGGAAAACCTGCAGATGTCAAGGAATGGTCATGCCAGAGACTTCAGTGAAAATAAATATACAGACGTTGTTAGAGGTTTTAGGGACATCTGTGTATTTTTTAGCCCGTAAGTTGATTTGTTGGTTGCTGGTAGTTTGAGCACATTTTCGTGTAGTTACATGGCTGGTTCGCCTGTCTCACACAAACATCAGATTTGCACAGGGAAGCATTTAACCAAAAGCATGCTGTAGTCGATACTTTTAATGAACATTTTAAACTGTGGGTAAATTATTCATATATTTACTGCTTTTTTTCTCGGTGCCTGTCACGATTGTAAAAAAGTGATGGTGGGGTAAATGGTCACTGTTGATTTGTTAAATGAAGTTTTGGTTCTTTTACTGTATACATGTTTCATATCAGAATCAGGTCACTGCTGCCAAAGTAAACATAGAAGTAAACATCAGATTGGCAGGTTGATGAAATTGACTCTAAAATGGACTTCTCCTCTTCTCTGTCCCAAAGGTAGAAGACGCTCTGTCTTACTTGGATCAAGTGAAACTGCAGTTTGGCAACCAGCCTCAGGTCTACAATGACTTTCTGGACATAATGAAAGAGTTCAAGTCTCAAAGGTGAGGAAACTTTTTCATTTTACAGAAAAATACTGTGTTACTACGACGCACAGCCAAAGTCAGTCAACTCAGTGTTCAAAATCTACATTTTATGAGTAATAACTCGTTCAGTCCTACCTTGATCAACATTGTCATGGTAAGTAATTTCTACAATTCAGTACTAATAATAGTTGATAACAATAGTTTTACTTCAAACAAACTTCCCATTAAAGCACTAGCTACCCCTCCACTAACAGTTCCACAAGAACAGTGTTGTTGAGACTTTTGTTCTGCAGCAGCTAAAAGCATTGTTTTGTCATTTCGTGAATGCTCAGAGAGCACGATAACTAGAAGCTGTGCATGACTTTGTGTGAGTTTGAGGATTTAGTCCTAACTTTTAGTCATCTTTAAAGTCGTGTCATCGAACAGCTGAATCCATAATAGAGTAGAATAGAATCTAAAGGCAGGTTCATCCTTTTCCGAATAAGTGTACCAAAATGTACATGTAGAGGCTCCTCAGTCGGTCCTACCATCGCTGATACGCACCTTCTGAAGAATTCAAGCTTTGTTGGACTGCAAGATTGGTTCTCTTTGATGGCTTGTGTTTTCTAATACCTGTACCAGGTGCTGATAAGGTTTGATAGAGTAAAAAGCAAACGACAGAATATAGATTCAACAATCGTTCACTGACTTATAAATGACTTATTAATTCCTACACTGTGGACATGATTGAACAGACGAGCCAACTTACATTTGTTGAGTCATTGAGTTATTGCTGTTGTCATTTTAATTGTTCTTGTTTTTTGAAACAGCTGCACTCAAATTACAGAAGTGATTGGCAGGATGACAGTCAGGGTACATTTTAATTCATTCATTCATTTCCCCCCCCCAGTATTGACACCCCTGGGGTCATCAGCAGAGTGTCACAGCTCTTCAAAGCTCACCCCGACCTCATCGTGGGCTTCAATACCTTCGTGCCACCTGGATACAAGATCGAGGTCCAGAAACCTGTTGCCGGGTGAAAAAGAAAAAGTGTTATTTGCTACAGAATTCATATTGAATTTGCTTGTGGTGAAGCATTTTTAAGTCTGCCATCATCATGCACTCTGATTTTAGAATTATTTTTCCTTTCAATTTATTTAATTTTTCTATTGTATTCGATTACCCAGGATATACAGTCATCTACATTCATTCTATATTTGTTCTATTATAACCTATTACTTTATCATTCATATGACTATTTGAATCAAGCTATACTGTATTAAATACAAACTATGTCAACGTATACATTCGTAAAGCTGTGTTTTTTTGGCTTACTAAGCTGATTTATCGGTAATTTAATGTTACTCGTTTTCCATTAAGCGTTTGTTGAAATCACAGTTTGACTGTCTTGTATACTATCAGGCATTTATTGAGAATAAAAGACGGGTATGAATAAAAAGAGTATTGTAAAGACAAAAAAATATAAAGAAAACGTACAGTATGGAGAGATAAGAAGTTAAAACAAAATCAATAGGTGAACAAAGTATGAATCAGGAATGAGATCAGTTGTTAATTTATTTATATTTAATAATCCAGACAAACTCTGTGTTGTCTAGACAAAAATTAATTTCAAGCTACGACTCTTTCCGACTCTCGATCTAACCTGAACCAAATTCACCTCATTTCAGGGCTAGATAATGAATACCAGTCATTTCGGCTGACAGCTGAAGGTCCAAAGCATCACTTTCCTCTTGAAATGCAGAGGTGGTGGCTCCAGGAACACTCCCACACTGCAGCGTACTTAACAAGTACTGTGAATTTGACTGTTGGGTTTCCCACCACACCAAAGTGAGCAGTGTAAGCAACGGTGTTAAAAAAGGAGTACCCACAAAACGATGTGTACTCCCAGTGCGTTGAAACACTGCAACCGTGAAGCATGCTGGGAGCTGAATTCAGCAGCATGTGGGCATTTCTCTCTCAACAATGCTTGTTCTTGGGTGTGGTACGATGTCCTCGGGGGAAACCATTGCTCTTTGTATGTTGCATTATCCCTGTATGGCACTGCGTCACAGGCCCTGAATCCTACACCTGATGGTATGTTCACAGAACAAGAGCGATTCATTCGAGATCCAAAACCTCTAATCTTCCTCCTAAAATTAAGATGTTGAAACCAGCGAAACAAACCTCGAATCAAGAATTCTGTTTATTGATGCTACTGCTGAGCCATTGACTGCATAGATCTGGAAGCAAGTATAAGTTTGAAATCTTTGAAACTTTACATTTTAACCACATGAGACTTAACTTAGTAGTTTTTGAACTGATGGGGACGTTCATGAATGCACAACCTAATATCAAGAATGCCTCAATTCTTCAAATTGAGAATTTGTAATTAGACAGAAATGTAAAATTGTGGACAGCTCTTTGACAAATCAACTGTGAATAAGTTTCTCTTCATAAAGTATTTTTTTTGCATCTGCAGCAAAGTGTTCAAGGATCACAAAGTCAGCCTCCCACCAGAATGGAGCTGCTCCATCGTGTATGAATGGATTTACTAACCTTCTAGAAGGAACAGTCTCATTATGTGTGTGTGTTTTCATAACTGTAGTCTACAGAAGAGGGTTCATCAAAACTACAATCATAAGAACAAGCAACGTTCCCGATTTCACCATTGTGTTGCCTTCGGAATAGCAAAAGCAACGTTTTCAAAAGATTTTTACTGCTCATCTTAACGAATCTATTTCATTTCTCTTAACTTTTCTTTAAGTGCATTTAGTGTGATTGTTTGATAGCAAGTGATTAAAGCAGAAGTTTACCGAACAACCCAACCTTAAGGTGAAGAGAAAAGGCATCTCTTCCATTACTTTCATTAATGGTTTAAGTAGAGCATTAGCCACTCTTAACAGTGATAATTGTTCCAGTCTATTTTCATTTAATTGTATTACAGTTGCATCTATGGAATACCACCCACCGCCGAAACTGCTTACAAAGGTCTCTAGAGCAAAGCTTCTTTTAAACCGCAGTAAGAGATGAAATTAATGTCAACAAATTAAAAAAAATCTTCTGAATAATGCGTGTTAAGATAAGTATTATCTTGTGGTGTGGTAACTTGAATTAAGTGGTTATGAAATTAAAACAGTATTTAAAAAAGGCTTTAGTTATTTTATAGATGCACAAATACACACCAAACAATTTGCATTTATTTTAACAATTTATATTTTATATTTATGATTCTATATTTAATAGTTATTAAACATATCTGCTGCAATGTATGCACATATAAAATGCAAGGAAGGGCCAGCACAATGATATTTTATTATATATTATAATTCATATAAATAAAAGGTTTATGTGGGGGAGAAGCTGACGAGCAAAATGAATTAGGGCAAAGACAAAATACTGAGGCATTGTTGGAGTGAACGTTACCTTTATGATATTTGACAAGTGCAATTAATGTACAGACAGTGGTGGAAGAAGTACTCATATTTTACCTATAAATAAAAGCAGTCATAACACACAAGTAAACACATCTTGTTTATATGTTTACTTAGTAAGTAAATGTAACAAAGTAAAACCAAAATACTCTAAGTATCAAAATATCAAAGTAAAAGTTCTTATAATACAGAATGACCCGTTTCAATACATTTTCAAAATATACCATGTGTATAGATATATTGTATAGATCTCATTGTATTATTACATTATTATCATTGACATGTTAGCAGCATTGTAATGATGTAGCTGAGTCTAATTAAAATGAAGCCTGGCTGACAGGTTAAAATTATAACAATGCATCATATTTTATTTAACTTGTTTTTGTATATTCAATCCTGATTATGCCAACTCACTACAGCTGTCCACAAAATGTAGAAGTGGAGCAGAAGAATAACACCTAAATAAAGAACAAGTACTTAAGCACGTCAGCTGAGTAAATGTGCTTGATTACTTTCCGCCACTGTTCCCAGTCCTCTGCTCCCCCAGTACAGATGTTGAGTTTAGACGATAGTCATGGAGACTCTTCTGTTGTTTCTCTGGCGCTGCCTCGGTTTTAGCGGGTGATATTCAAAATAAAATGACGCGTGTACTAGTGTGCGCCAATGCCAACGGAGGGGGGCGTCTCCAACTATTTTGTTACAAACACGAATCCGGAGTAAGGAGTCTTTTTCCTGGGTATGTAACAGCTGGTTAAACTAAACAATATTAACAGTGTTGCCGATGTAACAAGTGAACGATGTTTGTGTCGAAGCGCTTTGTGGGGCAGTCGCGCCTCCGTATGCTTTTTGTGTCCTTAAATTAATTGAAGGGGGCTTTTTTTTTGGTGTAATGGTCGACTACAGAATAGCCCCCAAAAAATACATGGCTAAATGTGCAGGACGTCATTTTGTCGGGTAGTAAACAATCTCCTCGCGGGCTGGGTGGTGGTAATGGGAGGCATTCCGCGGTCTGGAAGTCGAAACCTTTCGTCTGCAGCGTTGTGTGAGCATGTAACGCTGAAGGATCGGTAGAGGTGGAGGAGGGGGGGGGAGTTGTTGTGGTGAGACATGTTAGACGTGTTACTCCCCGACTATTGAAGTAAACAAAGAATAGGATTTGTTAAGCGCGCGGTCGTCCTCTCTGCAGGAAAAAAATGGGGCTGCGTGTTTTGTTTTTTGGGATCGCGGCGCGGAGAATGGCGTGGCTCCGCCGCGCCGATGTTTCCACACAGCGAACCGACGCCGTAGTTCCCGTTCCGTTTGACTTTGGCATTGTTTGGTAAGGGCAACCGGATCAGCTCTTACCGAAGAGGGGAGGGGAAAGGTGCAACGTTAACCGCCTTTTGGGCCCCCCTGCTGTAGCGTTCATTGCAAAAGCGTCGATTTTCCAGATGATGCATTTTAGTGCCTTTTGTTTGGTGAGTGCTGCCTGTAAATACACACGTCGACCGACGCTGAGAGCAGGAGGGGGGGGCCGATCCTCCTCACCGTGTAGCTCGGTGTTGTGTGTGTGTGTGTGTGTGTGTGTGTGTGTGGGGGGGGGGGTCGCCACAGCCCGCAGTGCGTTGTCTTGCATGCTTTTGCACAAAACTTGAAAACTGATACTTTTTAAGCTGTTGAAAAAATAAATCCTATATTGTGCGTTTAAAAAAAACAGCTGTATTTGTTTTTGTCAAATGCTGGTCGGCTGGTGCATGTTTTTTTTGCAGAAAGGCACGCTATAGTGGAGTACTATGTGTGTTTGTGTGCTGCAGCCGACGGGCGCTGCTGAGTCCGCTGCCTGGGCTGGAATGAGGAATCCCGAGCTGGCTGTTGCAGCTCCGCCTGTCGTGGGCGATGGTTTATTTTGGAAGTCCCACCTTTTTGGGATTTGCAACGACGGTCGGATGCGATGATTGGCTGAAGCGTCCACAAAGAGGCGGGACACGAGTGCAAAAGCAGACTCCCTCCTACAAAGTCACGTGTTTCCAAACCCCAGGAAGTAGCTCGTTGTAGATAGATGTTGATATATCTGATGAACTCTAAATAGAGCCAATCACAGGGCCTGGTGATTTGATGTGGTCTACATGGTTAGTGTAAGTCAAGGAGGTACTGTATTATGTCGTATTGGTACAGAAATAGGTTTGGTTGACTAGATGAGTGTTGAAAGTAACCATATAGTGAATCTATATATACAAACAGGTATGTAATACACACCGGGATGGATTATCAAGGGCCACAAGGTGATAATGTTGTGTCCTGAAATGAGCCGATGGGTCAAAATCTAGTTTCAAGACCTTTTATTAAAGGCCCCCCCAAATAAGTTTATCAGGTCAAGAAAATAATAACCATAATAGTACTTTAAAATACATATCTATCCATTAGTATGTTATTAAAACATGGAGGGTGTGAGTTTGTTTGTGTATACTGTGAGAGAAGGCACAAGATACTGCAGTTGCCCAGTATGGAAGTCAAAAAGTGCATTTTTCCATTAAAGTTTGATGTGCATTTTAACTTTAACGTATAATCCAACTCTATTATTATTATTATTATCACTATAGAAATACAAAATATCCCTCAGGAATATGTTAGATGTGAAGCAGACTTGTGTAGGATAAAGAGGTATGTCACTCTTTCAATAGAAAAAAAACCCACAAAGTCAAATTTAAAGACGTATTAACATTGCACGGGGGCCTTACAGTTACCTTAAATGTTATACTCACCAAACATAATACAGGCGAGACTGTTCACAGCGCTGGTATTGTCGCGCTTCAAATCAAAATGGGCGTGCATGGTGGCGGTGCGAGAAAAATTATTGATTGACAGTTCAAACTCACAACCCGGGTTCATTGCCCCGCCCTTCCGTGGCTGCACTGATCGAACTGACCAATAGCGCCCGCCTGGGGGCGGGGCCATATTTATATGAAAACCCCGCCTCCCTCCCAGAGCTAACCGAACGGAGATTGTTTTCCTCTCTCGGGGAGAGATTTTCACTTTGCAGCCTCACAGCTTGAATTGTTTATTTTAAATCCACACGCCACTGATAAGTTGCTTTTCGCACATACGTCACTTTGGCATCTTCAGGTGCAGCGGTTAACCCACAAATAACGGATTATCAAAGCATCATTTGGGATCTTCAGCTTGCTATTTGGGAGAGGGGTGAGTTCAGCTGAATTCATTCAGCAAGCTAGCACAGCTATAGCTACAGACCAACCGTTAGCAGACGTTTTAAGTGCACCACACAGAGAATCGGCTTCTCACTCACTCGTAACTAGACCCGATAGGAGTTCTCTTATGAATCGATAGCTAACACTTGCTCCAGATTAGCCTGTTTCAGCAAACCATGTCGCGAACGGCTAGCTGCATGTGCTTAGCCCCTGTCGGCGCTACTCATGTTGTTTACATTAGCTAGCTAGCAGCTAACTGGCAGCTCACAGACCCTGTCGACAAAACGAGTTATCGGTGTGGATAATATAAAAGAAAATGCTTTCGTATACTTTTAAGCTGCATAGGCAGCCAGGCGGACAGTAAGTCGGCTACTTTTTCCTGCTTACCTGTCTAAAATGGGAGTTTAATTTTGCGGTAACCTCCTGCACCACGCTCTAAATGGCGGGCGTGGGGAAAGCGTCGCGCTGTAACTCGAGGTCGGTGCTTGTGTTGCCAGGCCATAAAGGGGATGGTGAATCGCCGCGGTCGACTAACTGTTATTAGCATGTAGCTAACGGACATAACTATATGTGTCTGTACGTGACTATAACGTCACTACACCATGTGGAGTTGAAGGTTTCTATAAATAATGCAGCCTCGCTTTCTTTCGGAGCGATACTTTTTGTTGGTGAACAGCTTCACTGTCGGAAGCGTGTCAAGTACACTTCAGCGAGACAGCCATTGTGTCACTTCTGCTCGATATTTTGGGTAATGCAACGTAATTAATTCTTCTCCCGTCGCTTTTTTTAAAGCTTTGTCTGTCTTAACGCAATTCATTCAGATGCTTATGGAGTTGTTGCTGTCTCGAGGAAGTTGTGAATGGGAGACTGACTCCGACGCTCCCACAGCACCTGTTTGTTGCATCGGTGACGTAGGCGGTCTGTAAAACTCTCAGTCTCCGCAGCCAATGAAATGCTTTCAGTGCAAGTTCAGTCAGATGCATTTAGTCATCGCTTTAGCACTGAATGAGCAAAGAGATAAAATGAAAGATTTTTACATTTAGGTTATGCAACATAGTTATTCTTTATCATTTGTAAACCTAAAGCTGTTTGTGACATTTTCACAGTTTTGTTTTTGCAAGTTCTGTAGTTCTAAAGTCTAAAGCCTTCAAATAATGAAACGGTTATTTATAACAAGGAGGATAAAATGTATGAACGGTAATAATGCCATGATCTTTAAGTAGGCCTTTCTGAGATTGTTCCCTCTTTTATGAAATAAAAGTTAAAATATCCAAATAAAGAGATTATATACACAAAAGCTGTATATTGTTGTTTCCCTAACTGCTTACTTTTCCCTAAATACCTCCCTCCAACCTGCTCATGCACATACAAAGTCTCCTTGTTTTGCATACTGTTGCTCCTCCATCTCTGCAGCCATCCTTTGGTGACGTAGCTGCTCCGTTGTTACGTACATAGCAGGATGGAGCTATTCAGCACATCTCCTGTGTGTACTATTCTAGGATTGGTGTTACCAGAGAGTAGTCTCAGGACTTCTGCAAAGAAAAGTGTAATCAGACACCCACACACACTTAATCTTAAATCAGCGTGACCTAGTTCCCCCAAAAAAGTTCCAAAAGTATAACACAAACTGACAAGTCAATGAATCAATACGCTCCATGTAGTTCACCTCTGTGAACCCTCAGGCGTCTTTGTGCCACTAACAGCATTGGGTGTTTCCTTGGCTTTATTATCAGAGACCATGGACTCATTTTCTTCCCAAGCCAAACAACAGAAATGGCACAGTGTGTATCCATAAATTCACAGCTTAAAAAATGACTGCCACATCCCTTCAACAAAGTATTGAATGACATCTGATGATTTAATGGATTCTGATGACTGCCAGTGTGAAATACGGTCCATATGCTTGTTTATTCGCAGGTCTCTCAGCTCTTACAAGAATGAGTTCATAATGAAGCGGCGACTGGAGGATCAGGAAACGGTTTTTGCGTCCCAGCAGCGGCGCCTCGTTGGCAACCCGGAGGCGTTCCAGCATCGCGTCCTGGCCCCCGCTCCAGCCCCGGCTGTGTATGAGGCCGTGTCTGACAACATGCAGCCCACAGCAGGCGTCCAGTACTCCGTCCCCCAGGGATACCAGGTATACTCTGACTTTTAGATTTAGAACTAGGTCAAATACAGCAGTTTTAAGTCACCCGTTGCTCAGAACTTAGGCTGTTCTTTTAAACGTTTGTGTTGCCTGTCAGAAACTGAAGCTCTGTTTTTTTTTGTTTGTTTTCTATAAGCCATCAGAATGCCTCACTTTTTATGAAGATAAATAACTGTACATACATATTTTCTGTGGTGATTCTTACCAGATATACTAAAGTTAACTACTTGCCGTCATTGTCATAGGTGTCTCTGCTTTCCCAGGTTCCCACCGTGGCCCAAAACAGTGGCGGGCATGGGCACACCCCGAACCCAGCCGTCCACGGCGGGTCCCACCACCACAGCCCGGCAGTCCAGTCACATGGGCCCTCGGTGCTGTCAGGGCACAGCCACACAGCTGCTCCACAAGCCTCCGCACAGGGCCAGCAGTTCCAGAGGCTCAAGGTCAGTCAGCCCGTTTTATTTTGACAGATTCTTACAGTCCAACGGAAAACCTGCCGATGTCAAGGAATGTCCATGCCAGTGAAAATAAATATACAGACGGTTCATCTGTATCACAGATTTTCCCCCTTAACCCGAGTTGGTTTTGTGGTAAATAAAAAAAATAATGGTTGGATAAATGGTCACTGTTGATTTGTTAAATTAAGTTTTGGTTCTTTTACTGTATCCATGTTTCATATCAGAATCAGGTCACTGCTGCCAAAGTAAATGTAGAAGTAAACATCAGATTGGCAGGTTGATGAAATTGACTCTAAAATGGACTTCTCCTCTTCTCTGTCCCAAAGGTAGAAGACGCTCTGTCTTACTTGGATCAAGTGAAACTGCAGTTTGGCAACCAGCCTCAGGTCTACAATGACTTTCTGGACATAATGAAAGAGTTCAAGTCTCAAAGGTGAGGAAACTTTTTCATTTTACAGAAAAATACTGTGTTACTACGACGCACAGCCAAAGTCAGTCAACTCAGTGTTCAAAATCTACATTTTATGAGTAATAACTCGTTCAGTCCTACCTTGATTTCACAATTCAGTGCTAATAATAGTAATACAAATAATAATAACTTGCTTTTCTGCAACTTAAGACCATGAATCTAACCAGAACCATTCCCACGTGTCCCAAAAAACATAAAACGCCATTGACTTGTCTTTTAATCCTGAAAAAAATATTCATTTTTTAGCTTCCATAAAGACAATTATATAACAATTTTCACTGCCCTCCTTTGCTGAGAACGGTCAGTCTGTTGTCTCTGTCAGAAATGCATTTGTTCAGAACAATCTAAAGTTCAAAGGTCACATTCAAGCTGCTCTTGGTTTGGTAAAACTCTCAATGCTCCACAATGTTGGCAGCTTTTGAAGTCACATCCCAGGTAGAGCAGGATGACAGTTGATTTCAAACACAAGTTGCAGCCGCATCTGTCAGGTTTGGAAAATATATGCGGATGAATTTGTGACTGATTCTCTGGAGATACAACCAAGAGACACGTGAGTTAATTTATTCTTCAAGTAGAAACATAATACAGAAAGAGCTGATAATAATAATTTAACTTAACAGCAAAAACAGCTTTCTTCAGACGTTTGGTATTCAGCAGCTAATAGCATTATTTTGCCATTTGTTAATAATAATACATGTTGTAGAGGTATAATCCAAGAATCTAAAGGCAGGTTCATCTTTTTCCAAATAAGTGTTCCAATATTTACACGTAGAGCCTCCTCAGTCAGTCCTACCATCGCTGATACTGACCTTCTGAAAAATGAAACTTTACAAAAAAAAAATGGCAGGATGACAGTCAGGGTACATTTGAATTAATTTTGTCAATTTTGTTTTTTCCCAGTATTGACACACCTGGCGTCATCAGCAGAGTGTCACAGCTCTTCAAAGGTCACCCCGACCTCATCATGGGCTTCAATACCTTCCTGCCACCTGGCTACAAGATTGAGGTCCAGCACGCTGACCTGGTCAACGTGACCACGCCTGGTCAAATCCACCACATCACCCCGCACGGCATTTCAGTCCAGAACATCCCCATAACAGGAATAGTTCCCCTACATCCTTCCCAGCTCCCGTCTGCTGCGACCACCACCGCCGCTCCGCCCCTTCTGATGCAGCCCACTCCTGCCAAGATGAGCAAGGTGAGTAATTTAGACCAGCGAGTGACAAAACAATGCAAAAAAGCTCTCTCCATATATATTGTTATTCCCATCTCCACGGGGTTTAAAAAACGTTTTGCAAATCTGGTGTTTTGCGGTGCAGCGGCACGTCTAAAACTTTTCATTTTGTGGCCTTCCCCAGCCTCTTCAGCCCCAGGCATTGACACCGAGCAGTCAGAGCAATCCGTCCATTCCTGCGTACACCTCTCCTCGCTCCCCGCCCATGCAGCTTCACCCGCCCCTCAGCGGGACCCCCACTGGGCCGCCCATGCAGAACAACCAGCCCGTGGAGTTCAACCACGCCATCAACTACGTCAATAAGATCAAGAACCGCTTCCAGGGCCAGCCCGACATCTACAAAGCTTTCCTGGAGATCCTCCACACGTACCAGGTCAGTGGCCTGCCGCTGAAAGCCGTAGTGATCAAAGGATCTTATTCTTGGTTTTTAAACCAAAAAGACACAAACAAGCTCATTTTTTAGCAAAAATATGTTTATGTGTATTTCTCACATACTTTGCCAACCGGAATCTATATGATTATGTGTAAGTGCTGCACAATTCTGGGAAAAACTGTCATTGCAACATTTATTTTTCTGCGACATGACAAGTGCAGCCCTAGTGTACAGCGCAAAAATAAGATGTCGTGTGTACTTCCTGTTTAAGGAAGGAACCGCTTGACCTCATGTTTGAAATGAAACCATTTTCACTTATGAAACTTGAACTGTTGCTGTTTCAATAACGTGACCGTGTCCAAAGTGAGCTTAGCGACTTAGCTCTGTTTGGCCCTGCGGGAGAGGCAACACAACCACAAGTTTGGCCCTACTCTCAAAACCTTTATCAACAAATAAGAAAATCTGCAAGTGCATTTTAAAATGTAGATGGGAGGCCTTTGTAGCCTCTCCTGTTACTCAGTTTCAGCAGTAAGTTCAAAGTGAACGTGTGCTTTTCCACTACAGAAGGAGCAACGTAACGCTAAGGAGGCTGGTGGGAACTACACACCGGCTCTGACGGAGCAGGAGGTGTACGCTCAGGTGGCGAGACTCTTCAAGAACCAGGAGGACCTGCTCTCAGAGTTTGGGCAATTTCTCCCCGATGCCAACAGCTCAGTGGTGAGCAGAGACTCTCGTCTTCACTCCAGTGCAGATGTTAAAAGTTACTTTTAGGATGAGCTGTTTCTCTCATATTTAGATACTTTATACCAGTTAAATATTCTGCATTCGATCGTGTTTTTAAACACGGACCTGCTGGAATAATCCCATCGTATCTGGAGATCCAGAGTCGGGTGTAGCGTATTCGTGTACCCTCGTCTTAATCAGTGTTGTGTATTCTTCATAGCTGTTAAGTAAAACCACAGCCGAGAAGGCGGAGGCCGTACGGAACGACCACGGCGGCACTGCCAAAAAGCTGCAGCTCAACAATAAACAGAGGCCCAATCAGAACGGCTGCCAGATCCGCCGCCATCCAACTCCAGGGACCACGCCCCCTGTCAAGGTGCACGCATGCATCCTCGCATACCGCTGAAGCTATCGACCCCTCCTGTTTCCTTTTTATTTCCTGTCTGTGCTTTTGAGATGACTAAACCGATGTCTTCTTGTTGCTATTTTGGTAACGCTACAGAAGAAGCCCAAGTTACTGAACTTGAAAGATTCCTCGGCGGCAGAGGCCAGCAAGCATGGAGTCGGAACAGAATCTCTGTTCTTTGAGAAGGTGAGGGTTTTTTTGTGCGCTGTGTTTTATCTTTGTGTTCATGTGAAAGCAAACATTAATTAAATTAAAGGATATGAAGGAAGAAAGCAGTCAATAAGCAAGAATAAACCTCAGAAAGTAATACTGTTTCATATTGATTTGACTTATCAAGTATCTAATAATGGTTATTTAATTTAGTTTCAACATTCTGGAACCTTCTGGAAATCTTGAAATAGTGCAGTTTGTAAGACTTCAGTAAAGTAAAACTTTCCAAGATGACTACAGCTCAGTTATGTTACGGTATTTTAGTCGGTCACATACCGTTCTGACATTTTATTTCTCACTTCAGGTGCGCAAAGCCTTGCGAAGTGCAGAGGCCTACGACAACTTCTTGCGGTGTCTGGTCATCTTTAATCAGGAGGTGATCTCCAGGGCTGAACTAGTGCAGCTGGTGCTGCCCTTTTTAGGGTGAGTCCTCAGTCATCTCACCTGGAAAAATACTTTTTTTACAATTTATTGTATACATCATACATATGTTTTTCACTTAATTATGTTAAACAGAAAATTCCCAGAGCTGTTCAACTGGTTTAAAAACTTCCTGGGATATCGGGAAACGTCCCACATCGAAATATACCCCAAGGAACGGGCCACCGAGGGCATCGCCATGGAGATTGATTATGCTTCCTGTAAGAGACTCGGTTCCAGTTACAGAGCTCTGCCCAAAAGCTACCAACAGCCCAAGTGCACCGGCAGAACTCCCCTTTGTAAAGAGGTAAGAGCGGAAAAATGTGAGACAATGTTGTCATTTGTGTTTTTAAAAGTCAAGTTTTTGTTTTAAACCCTACGACAAGTTTTCTAATTTTTGGATGACTTATCTCCATGTTGATGTGGACAGATTAATTATGTCTAATTCTAATTTAAAGATGACACTGTTTGTTTCTGCCTTGTCCAGGTCTTAAATGACACCTGGGTCTCCTTCCCCTCCTGGTCTGAGGACTCCACGTTTGTCAGCTCCAAGAAGACTCAGTACGAGGAGCATATCTACAGATGTGAGGACGAGCGCTTTGAGGTGAGCAGGAACATTAAACATGTACGACTTCTCTGTTGACGTCACCACAGGGGGGGGGGAAACTAGCTGTTGCATTTTCCTCCTCTGGGATTTCTTTTAAAACTTCCCCGAACAAAGACTTTTGACTTACTACAGTGAAACTCCTCAGTGGCAAACAGTAGTTGGCTATTCTCAACTGGTGGGCCTCTTGCATATATATTTTATAATTTAAAAAGCTATATATTTCTATGTCTAAATGTGATCAAGAATTCACATAAATGTTACATTTGAAAATCACCACTCCAATCAGGAAACGTATCAGCCAAACGTGTTCATGCTCTTGGATGTATTATAGAACTGGATACGCCGTCGTTTCATTTCCCTGTGGACACGTGCGGTATTGCAATGAAAGGTTTCCCAATAGATCACTATTGTAAAAGAGTTTCAGAAGGTTGAGACCCGTTATACAGTTTGATTTTGAGTTAAAGATAAAGGGCACACAGCACTGGATATTAAACGCGCCCCGTTTTCTCGCCCACAGTTGGATGTAGTGCTGGAGACCAACCTGGCGACCATCAGAGTCCTGGAGGCGGTACAGCGGAAGTTGTCCCGCATGTCGGCGGAGGAGCAGGCCAAGTTCCGCCTGGACAACACGCTGGGCGGCCCTTCAGAGGTCGTGCACCGCAAGGCCATCCAGAGAATATACGGAGACAAGGCGCCCGACATCATCGATGGCCTGAAGAAAAACCCTGCTGTGTCTGTCCCCATCGTGTTAAAGAGGTGGGAGTCGAACTTACTCCTGAACAATCATTCTTTTACAATATGTGTGTTTGGAAATGGAGGCAGTTTTTGCTCTTTAACTAGAGTTCTATCAGGTAGTTTTGAATATGGCCTAAAAATGCATAATGTTGCTCTGCCGTTGTGTGCGCACATGAATCGACTTTTTGCCTTCTCTTCTAACCAGGTTAAAGACCAAGGAGGATGAGTGGCGGGAAGCCCAACGAGGCTTCAACAAGATCTGGAGGGAGCAGAACGAGAAGTATTACCTCAAGTCTCTCGACCATCAAGGCATCAACTACAAACAGAATGACACCAAAGTGCTTCGATCCAAGTCCCTGCTGAACGAAATCGAAAGCATTTACGATGAGGTACGTTTCTCTCTTCTGTACCTCAGTGGCGTACCAGCACTGAATCTGAATTTACAGCCCATGTTAGCGTTTAGCTTATGTAATGTCTGGTTTTTATGAACATAAACTACTTTAGGAAACTGTATCTCAAATGGGAATTAACAGATTTTAGAATTACACTCATCTCAGGGTCAACATATATTCTGTGCATCCAAAATGCTGACATACACTTGTTCTTGCGTCGCAGCGCCAGGAGCAGGCATCCGAGGAGAACACCACGCCACCCACGGGCCCCCACCTGACGCTGGCGCACGAGGACAGCCAGATCCTGGAGGACGCCGCGGCGCTCATCATCCACCACGTCAAGCGACAGAGCGGCATTCAGAAGGAAGACAAGTACAAGATCAAACAGATCATCTACCACTTCATCCCCGACATGCTGTTCTCCCAGCGGGGCGAGCTCTCTGACGTGGAGGAGGAGGAGGAGGAGGAGGAGGAAGAAGAGGAAGAGGAGATGGATCTGGAGGAAGGCGCGTCCAAAAAGCACAACGGCGTCCCCGGCAGCAGGAGCCCCTCCAAGTCCAAGCTGCTGTTTAGCAACACGGCGGCGCAGAAGCTGCGTGGCTCCGACGACGCCTACAACCTTTTCTACGTCAACAACAACTGGTACATCTTCCTGCGGCTGCACCAGACGCTGTGCTCGCGCCTGCTGCAGCTCTACGGGCAGGCGGAGCGACAGATCGAGGAGGAGGTCAGAGAACGAGACTGGGAGAGGGAGGTCCTGGGACTGAAGAAGGACAAGAACGATAATCCAGCCATCCAGCTGAGACTGAAGGAGCCCAGTGAGTAACAACCGTCAGACCCTCACATGCTTTATGTTCTTAAAGGGACAGTTCACCCCACAATCACTAATGCATTGATTCCCTCTTACCTGTAGTGCTATTTATCAATCTAGATTGCTTTGGTGTGAGTTGCAGAGTGTTTGAGATATCAGCCGTAGAGATGTCTGCCTTCTCTCCAATATGATGGAACTAGGAGGCTCGGCTTGTGGTGCTCAAAGCACTAAAAACAATGTTTGAAAAAAACTCAACAGCAATGTGTCTTTCCAGAAATCACAACTCGGCTGCTCAAGATAATCAACAAACCTTGTTGTGAGCAGTTTCACCTAGGAACTATTTTCATGATTTCTGGAAACAGACATTAATGTTGAGTTTTTCCAAATATATTTTTTTGTGCTGTCTCGCGTCATTATTTTTGAGAGCAAGCAGACATCACTACGGCCGATATCTCCAACAACTGTCCCTTTAAATACAAACCAGACTCTTTTGCATTTTTTTTTTTTTCTTTCCTATTTATGAGCAAACGTTCTCTATTTCTCTACTGACGTGGGCCTCCTTCCTGCTCGCTAACACATAATAGACATAAGAGAAAAATGTTTCAAACATATTTGTAGGATTAATGCAAACAATGGACATGACAAGAGAAGGGGGTCACTAGTTTTATTGAAACTGATAATTAAACGTATATAAATACATTTACAGAAAAGGCAAATAAACAAAACTAAAAGCGGATGAAAATATCAAAACTTACTGAATATTGAACCAATGAATCACTCAGATTTAAAAAATTGAACTTCTGCCAAATTAAGCACCGCTTGCCAAAGAGGATTGATTGAAATGCCGCCAGTCTTCCTGTCATGTGCGGATCAACGCAGCCATCAGATTGTTTATTTTAATATCATATTTCTTCTCTCTAGTGGACATTGAGGTGGAGGATTACTACTCGGCCTTCTTGGAGATGGTTAGGAATTTGCTGGATGGAAACATGGAGGCTTCTCAGTACGAAGACTCACTGAGGGAAATGTTCACCATTCACGCTTACATCGCCTTCACAATGGACAAACTCATCCAAAGCATCGTCCGGCAGGCAAGCATCCGTTTGTTCTCTCACCTCCAGTTGTTCTCGTGTCGTTTGGCGGCCACACAGAGCCTCCGTTAGCACAGTGTTCCTACACTTTGAGATGGTTGTTGCCCCACTTTAAAACAATTCCTTCTCTCCATCCAGCTCCAGCACATCGTGAGTGATGAGATATGTGTCCAAGTAACGGACCTCTACCTCTCGGAGAGCACGAACGGCGCCAGCGGAGGAACCGTGTCCACCCAGTCCTCAAGGAGCTCTGCGGAGGCCACGTATCAGCGGAAAGCCGAGCAGCTCATGTCTGATGAGAACTGCTTCAAGGTGAATACGGAAAGTTCCTACAGTCACTGGAAGTTCTGTAGGGGGGGGGGGGATTACGGGTGATGAAACATTGTACAGACGTTTTGAAAATACGGGAATCGGTTCATTTGAGGAGAAGTTCTTTAATTACTCATTTTCCACAAGGCTGCAGAGTGCAACGTGTCTTCAATTAATCCAAATGAGGACTTTTGTTTTCCGGCAGAGAGGAACGGCCCACACATACCAACTGAGCGCATGAGGATTCCTCGTATTTGTGTGTTAGCAACTAATAAATCTTCTTCACATTGTTAAATTAAACATTAAAACTTCTGAGTGAAATAAAAGCAGTGCTGTGCGTAGTACTCGATTGGCATCTAAAGCGTAAAAATCAGCCGTCCTGTTAACTATGAATGTGTTGTCTGCAGCTTCCCAATTATTAAAGCATGATATCATTTCTTTAAAGTTACACTGTGAATGTGTAAAAGCAGCTGAAGGCCAACTGCCACCTACAAGCGAATATTCCTTTTGATGCACTTTTACTGTCAATAGCCTGCTCAGTCAAC
Organism: Anarhichas minor; assembly: GCF_050575085.1. Classification (NCBI taxonomy): domain Eukaryota; kingdom Metazoa; phylum Chordata; class Actinopteri; order Perciformes; family Anarhichadidae; genus Anarhichas; species Anarhichas minor. Next base: position 13,261,476 of record NW_027466457.1, read on the forward strand.
ACAAGTGCATTCTGTCAAAAACAAATTACATTTCTGATTTTGAAAACGGTGACTTTAAACTTCACCTGCAGGGTGTTCAGGCAGTTACTGTACATGCACTCTAGTTTGATGCCAAAGTAAAGTGAGAGAGCTTTACAAAGTACAGCAAGGAAAAGTTTGCCTTTGTTGTTGTTTGTCTTTGCATTCATACATTTATTAAACACTTAGAATAATAATGAGAAAGACGGCATGACTTCTGGATTTCAACCTAATGCCACATTTCTACGGCACGGCTCTACTCAACTTGACTCTTTCGGTTTTCCATCAGCAAAAGTTGTGGATAGTTCCTGGTACTTTTTTTTTTTTTTCTCTTTTTTGTTACTACCTCAGTCGAGGTGCCAAGCCAGCAGAGCTGTTATTAGAAGGTTGAGTTTAAACACTGCAGGCCACTGATTGGTCACATTGTCGCGATGTAAATCAGCTAAAAATGTCGCCAACTCTGAGGGTTTATTATCCGCAGTGGAACAAGAAGTATAGAAAAGGACCTGGGACCAAAAGTGAGTGAAGTCAAACCATGCAGTGGAGATGAGGCTTAATTAATATGTCGATGTTGCGTCTCAGCCCTCTGAGCTCTCAGGACATCCTGGCTTTTTAACAATCTTTCACACGCTGTTTTAATTTAGCGTCACACTCGTTTCCTCTCCGTCACTTTCTCAGGTGATGTTTTCGAGGAACAGGTCGCAGGTGCAGCTCGCGGTGGAGCTGCTCGACACAGAGGAGGAGAACTCAGACGAGCCCATGGAGGCTGAGGTAAGAAACCGTTACATCCTGGCAAAGATTGTCGGTTTTCTTTTTCCTCTATTTTTACAAACCAGTTGGGCAGATAGAGTCTGTGATAGCTGGCGAACTGACACAATTAGAAGGACTTGGGGCCATGATTTTTTGGCTTTTGACTAGTAATGAATTCCCAGATTGATGTTTAGTGGCAGTGAGTGATTCTCATTCGGCTGCTTATGTCACAGTCAGTATTATATTTGAGTATTCTCTTCATATTAAATGAGGAATCTAAATACTCAGTGAATAAATGCAAATAAAAGTTGTTTTTACATTTTGTCTAGTAAGAGGGTCTACTTTTCCAACTGGAGTGGAAAAACTAGTAAGGACCTATTGCCAACCTTTTGGTAATACTGGTGTTAGTGGGAGTGTTTACGTACCTAATTTGTGTCTTAATTCTGCGCTCTACTTGTCCTCTGTTTGCAGCGTTGGTCCGATTATGTTGGACGCTACTTAAACCCAGATTCCACCACACCTGAGTTAAGGGAGCACCTCGCTCAGAAGCCCGTTTTTCTTCCCAGGTGAGTTATCACATCATTTGTTTTTCTCAAATTTGCAAATATTATTTTTGAATTGTGAAAGCACTTTTATGTCTTTTGACGCAGAAAAAATAGGGTGATGTTAATGGTAAGGAATTTTTATTTTACTACATAACATCAGAGTATCTTGCTCAGTATACTGAACACATCGCCTGCTATGAAAGTCGTCGAACACGAGTCCTCTTGATTAATTTAACTCCAATCGATTTTGTTGTGACACATTCTTGCCGTCTCTCATCAGTCACTCTCATCACGTTTGTCTTTACGCTCGTAACCAGGAATCTGAGACGGATCAGGAAGTACCAGAAGGGCCGCGAGCAGTTGGACAAAGAGGCCTGCGAGGGTGGCAAGAAATCCCTGGAAAAGGAGAAAATGGAGTGCATGTTCAAACTCAACTCCTACAAGATGGTGTACGTCTTTAAGTCTGAGGATTACATGTACAGACGCACCGCTCTGCTGCGAGCTCACCAGGTATTCACCGCTTTTTCACCTGCTGCCGTTACCTGAAACATCACTGACCTCCGAAGGACTTACTCGGTTATTCTGACTTTACACCCTCTCTGTGTTATAGGTGTAGGGGGCGCAATGAGGCGGTTACGTATCAGAAATAGTTATGTGATTTGAATCTGCGGTTTGACCTTTTTATAAAATCCAATGTACCTTTTTTATTAAAAATTCACAGAAAATACATTTGGCCAAGCGACAGATTTCCTAAAGATTAATTAAAAGTTTCACAACATATCGTAATCTTGATAAACAGATCTAATAACAGCAAAGATATGCAAAAGTCTAAAAAGATAGATGTAATTAGTAGTTAAAGGAATAGTTCAACCTTCTGTGAAAACGCTTGTTCGCTTTCTCGCCGAGAATGTTGGATGACAATATTAATACCGCTGTCATATCTAAATATGTAAATATGTAGCCTGAGCCAGCAGCCAGTTAGCTTAGCTTAGCAAAAAAGACTGAAAAAGGGAAAACAGCGATCTTCTGCTCAATCCAGAGTTGACCTTTTACCGTACAGATGTGAGAGTAGCACATTTTTGGCGAGACAGGGTCTTTCCCAAAATGATAAACTATTCCTTTCAGTTCAGTACAAACTAGGCCTATGTAAACACTGTTTATCGGGCAAATAGACGTATAGAGGCGCGTAACATACTGTATATCGCAGCTGAACGGACAGTCGATTGTTTGGGCTCTCAGCCACCAATGAGGGGAGATGATTTTTTTCTGTCGTGTCCTAACCATCTCTATCTGTAGAAGTCGCTGTCTACCCACTGAGCATTCTAACAACATCCTCTTTTTCCTCAGTCACACGAGAGGGTGAGCACACGGCTGCACAAGCGCTTCCAGGCCTGGGTGGACACGTGGGCCAAGGAGCACGTCACCCACGACATGAGCGGCGAAACCAATAAGTGGCTGATGGGCGACGCGCGCGAAGGCCTATTACCCTGCACCACCAGCCGCCAGCCGGAGATCCTTCACTTTGTGAACATCAACAAGTACCGCGTCAAATACGGCCCGCCCAGCAAGGCGCCGTAGCCGAGGACAAACAGGAGAGAGAGAGACTGATTTCTGGGGTGTTGGGTCTGAAGTCAAACAGGTCAGGAGTAGAGGTAGGGCCGAGGGCTTATTAATGTGTTTTTAAGGTCGACACGGGAGCACAATTAAGCTAGCTACCGTGTACGTTGCACCCGGGGCGGCAGGATTACTGATTTTACCAGCGTTTTTAGCTGGGCCCATTTTTTCGCAGGGCCTTTGGTGCCAAAACATAGGAATCGTCACGATCCGGTCGCAGACCTGAGCTCTTACCAGCACGCGGAGCCACTCCTCACGTCCCTGAGCCTTCTCTACGGGGCTCAGCGGCGTCAGCGGTGAGCCTGTGAAAGATAGAGTGGTGCTTTTTTTTTGTACTTTTATCACAACTGAGCTTCGGTTTGGACCATTTTGTCTGAAGCCATCAGAGTAAGAGCTCCACAGAGGTGAATCAATCATACAGGGATTTCTTTATGATAGTGTTATTCTACAGTATCCGTGGAAAACAATATGGTGGACAAGTGCACTTATTTAGAGAGAGGAAAACGTTTTAAAAAGTTTTGTTTCACAGATTGAAGGTTTGGACGGGAGCACAACAAAGTCTGAGAGATCTGGTTCTGACATTCCTGCGTTACGGCCAAATCACAATTATGTACCTATCACAAGACGGAGCGACGGTTACACTTGCTCTTCCGAAACACATGGCAGCATTATTAGAAACTGTGCCTGAGCCCCAAACAGTACTGTCGGGGTAACATCAAAAAGCACTGTTGCATTTATGTAAAAACAAAAACTGAAAAAGAAAAAAAACATTTGCCACACAACACTGTTTGGTCTCGGACTGTAAAATTGTATAGCTTGTGAATGTCAGATACTGACATGTATTCCAGTGTATGTGTTGTGTATATATATATATTATATATAGTTCTATTAACACAAATGATCCTCGCCGCCCTGGAAGTCAACCTTTTTTAAAATGCCCTCTGCCAATACACCAGCTTGTGTACACACACACACACACACACACACGTTCGTCTCATCCTGGGAGGACTGTCCACATGCCGTTCACGTTGTAAATACACTGTATATAGTCTCAGACTTTTTATGACAGATCTGTGTTGTTGTGCTAGTAATACTTTCCAAGCTTACTGTGGACTTTAGTGATAAATGGCTAAAGTTAGTATGTATATGAAAAAGACAAATGCAAGACCATTTATTACAGTTTTTACCAAAGGGAGTTGATTATAAAAATAGCTGGTTTCCCCCCCCCCCCCCTTTGTGTGGTCCTTTATGTCTTTACTTTTTAATTTCTGTAGTAAAAAATGTGGAAAAGTAGAAATGTATCCAGGTCTTTCAGTTTTTATATATGAGAAATAACTTGTCTTTTCTTCTGAATGTGACATTTGGTTGGTAAAAACGAAAAATCACTGCCCCCCCTTTTGACAACCGACACCGTCCGTGGTGATGCTGGGATTCATTTCATCTGTCTTCAGACGGATAGACTCCACAACGGTCTCACCTTGAGAAGCACGCCTCCCTCCCTGGATAGATTTCTGCTGCAAACATCAGCCCACGCCATATTTTTGATAATGGTAGAAGTCACTCGAGCATGTCTTTAGTCCCTTTATTTAGACATTATTTAAAGTAATAATAAAAACGATATTTGTAGCCGACGGAGCCCTTTGTGGAGTTGTTGATTGATTTTTTCACACTTAACCTCCAATCATTCGTGTTTCAGCGGAGAGAAATTCTTTTTTTGTTTTATCTTTTGTCAAACACAATAAATATACACAGATTAGTCCTGGTTTTCTTCTCAGACACAGTATTTACATTTTACTTCCTGGTACTTAAGACTACAAGAAGCCTCATTCACATCAGTTTAGACAACTAGATTAATTATAGTAAGTAAGTAGTGCAGCACACAGACTGAAAGTGTGTAACACACAATAGTTGACTTTTAAACCAGCGCCACAGTGTACTTATTGTTGTACTAATTGTACTAAATCATTCAGCTGTATCCTCTTTATGAAATACCAAAGGCTTAAATCCATGATCAGTTTTTAAAAATATGTCTTAGAAGTTATTTTAAAAAGTCGTACATTTCACTTACAACGGTCTGGAATATTCTCCTCTTGCCTGCTGTTGGCAACAATGTTATTAAATATGTTCAGACTGTGAACTAAGTTGGAATGGACTGTGTATTGTGCGCGCAGAAGGCTCTTCAGAAAGTCTATTGTGGAGTCTCACAGTCGGCTCGAAGTCAGCTGTGATGCACCGCCATGTTGCTACGGTAGCCCAGAACGGACAAACCAAGCGCTCTGGAGAAGTTTCTCACCACTAGATGCTGCCAAATCCTACACACTGGACCTTTAACTGATCTGACGTAATTAAATTGGTAAATTCATCCATCCATGTTCTGCCGCTTCTCCAGATCCAGTTCACATTTATTGAATTAATTATATATGTTATATTATATATATGTTTACATAGATATACTGCTTGGAAGTACTGAAAAATGTAATTAGAATAATTAATAATTCTAGTCCATATTGTTGTTGAACAATGATTTAATTAACAAAATCTGTGAAGACATGTAGAGACAGAGAGGATAATAAAAAAGAATTACAGTACAGAGGTGGTCTTTCGTGAAAAGATCAAATGATGTATTCCCTTTAGGATCCTGCAGAGGGAGTCCTCCATCTGTCCACCAGCACAAAGAGCTCCTTGCATTGGACACACAGTATTGTTTTTCACATGGAGGAATATTAAGCTTCCTTCACGATGAATTAAACACATCTAATGACTTGATTACAGGTTATTAGTCTTTCAAAAGTATCTTTTCATTAAATGAAATGGAGAAAACGGCAAAATCCACACATTTAAAAAGGAGAAACTAATTTTAATCTGAATTGATTCTGGTAATCATTTTATCAAATATTGAGTGGGGATTTTCTGCTTGGATTTACGTTTACTAAATACATATTGCACGTGTTCAGAAACTGTCCAAAGTCAATTTTGGGTAAGACTGTGGGATGCAAATGTAGAGCCATGTTGTCGTCATCTTAACTCACCATACTTAAAAGTCAGTCAGTCATACGTAAGTCAAAGGGCTCTGAAGAGTCAACGAAACTATATACTTTGAAATTATCATAACGTTATGTGTAAAACAAACCAAACTCCTTATTCTCAATTAATAATGAATATTTTAATTTCTCACTTTGTTATTAGTGACATGAGAGATGAGACATGACAGATATCTCTTGGCAGCTTTGCGTGAGATTCAGACCTGCTGGGAAACTGGCCTGTAGTCAGGCCTCTATGGGTGGTCCCACATATTGTACAGTGAGAGCAGAGAGCCTGAACATGTCCCCAAGCGTCACCACCCTGACAGTACCTGCAGCTTTCAGCCCCTTAACAAAACACTCAAAGACACACACATACACACACACACACACCCTTTACCCGCTTGGCCGTCAGGGTGCTGAGGCCCTGACGAGCAGTGAGGCCGACACATGCCAGCAGAGCCCTCCATGCCTCCCACTGGCAGCGCTAACAATGAGTTCCTCAAAGGCAGCACCGGCTGAGGGGGAGTTTTTTTTTGTTTTTTTCCCCCCCAAAGCTCTTCTGCATGATTTCTTCCGTAGAGTGCACACTCCTGAACTTTCAACAGCTTTCAGCTGCCTAATGTCGGCGCTTCCGCAACTTCTGACTCGGAGAGCAGAGCTATTGTCACTACTACAGAGCTGGTATTGTCCCTCGAGCTTGGAGGCCCTGGCACCCACAATGCAGAGCAATTAACTCACTGAGGCTGACCACGTAGATTTCTGTTCTTCTTTCTTGTGTGTGGGGAGGCATGTTCTTTTCTTTTTTTACAGTGTTAGCTGTATTTCAAAATTCAACAAGCTTCCACTCTTTTACAGAAGAGTACTTCCTGAAGACAATCTTGGCAAAAACGACAAGAAAGTTGACAGCATTGGGATGATGTCAGCTTCTCAGTCTGTGTGCACAAGACATCAGTAGCGCTGCTAAATAAGGGCAGATTATCCAAAATGATGTATTTTTAGGAATGGGTTATAAGGTTTGAAGACCGGCAGATTAGAAGGATAAGAAGCATGAATTGGAGCAGCTATAAATATTACAAAGCACTCATCTTTTCTTTTTCTTTTTCACTGCTCATCTGTCTCACAGCTTCATGGGTGATTTCTATCCATCCAGAGGCAGTATTCTTGTCTGTATGCGAGGATCTTTTTCTGTATGGTGATGGATGCACAGCCCAGCTGAGGTGTCTCTGCGTTACAGGCTGATTTGTCTTGATGAAGAGAAACCCTGCAGGCTCCTCTCCCCCTATAAAAGGATTAGTGAAGTCTGGCACTCTTACATAACCGCTGCAAGCTGCTGTCCGGAACAGTTTCAGCAACTTGAACGGACCAGGAAAAAAAACCTCTCCACCAACTGTTTTCACCTTTGAATGGACGTTTTACATGCAGAGTTGTCAAACACAAGAACGTAACTTATCGTAGTCCACCACGCTCTGGATGTAGGGTTAGGAAAGTAGAGAACACAATGCACCATATGGCTTTAGAGATGAAAATCTTGGTGTCGGCCCACCACTTTGGTCCAGACTGAAATGTCTCGACAACTATTGGATGGATTGTCAGGGAATTTGGTACACACATTCATGGTTCCCAGAGGATGAATCAGAATGACTTTTGTCATGTGATAGGGGCGGAGCGAATCAGGGAAGGACATGCGGTGACTGATGAGACCCAATCAGGAAGCAAATGTGAGTGTGAGCGTCATTGTTCAAAAGTCTATGTTTAAATACAATCCCGGAGTTTTCAAACGGGGTCCGCAGCGTTTTCAGAAGTCTCTGTTTTAGGGGTTCGAAAACGCCGGAGTAGTTTGAAGGCTTACAGCGTAATTGAAGCAAAAGTTATGCGTTTTAAAATGTATTAGTGTGGATGTAGCCTGAGGCTACAGATGGTGAACACGGTAAAAAAATATACTTGCTGATCATCAGCATGTTAACATTGTCATTGGGAGCGAAGTTAGCCTGCTGACTGCATTTAACTCAAAGTGCTGCTGTGCCGAAGAAGCCTAAAGTAGATTTTTTGTCAAATTTTTTAATTACTGTCGACTTACTTTCATCGTGTGAGAAGAATACTATTATCTCATGAACATTACCAATTGGGACATGTGTTTTAAATCACATTAAAACTCTTATCTAGTGACACATGTTTAGATTTATTAACAATGCTGTTTTACTGTGGCTCTGTCCAAATTACTGACATTTAAATCAAAATCACATGTGTTTTGTATCACAATCGATAACAAACAACAGCATCACTGCAGAGATTTACAACCTCTGTTGGCCTCTACACCTGCTGCCACGTTGACCATGATCTCGTTTGTTCTCACCGCTTGTAACAAATTGTCATAAATGACAATATTGAATATAACAAGGACACGGTTTCAGCAAAGATGTGGAAACCTATATAAAACCTTTTGGCTATTGGAATACAGAACCAGAGGACAAACAATAAGCAAACACTGACTGTGACAGTTATGATGTGAACTTGATTGTGCCGTGATCACTATTCCCCGTTTGGCTGCAACTCTGAATTGTAGATTGTCCCTGAATGCACCCTCATGCATGCATTGCGTGACAAAAAGTAAAGGCAGCGAAATGTTAGAGAATTAACTATTTATAGCAAGTTTCTGCAGGTTTGTCGTCATTCCCTGCTGAAACAAATCTGGGGAATCCAACTAAAAACCACAGAAAAGGTGGACCTTGCATTTAGAATATTTACCACAGATATGGGAAAAATGATCTGTGGTAATCTAAAATATGTGAACATAATAGTTAATAGGCTAAACATGCAAAATAATAATCCTGTGTTTGCCATGTAATACACTCAAAAGTTGCTCTGTGTAAGAATATTACTCAGGTGCCTTAAATGTAAATGCTTTTTTCTTTGTCATCATCATTCTTTTCTTCATCTTCCTCCTCTCCTCTCCTCTTAGCAGACATTGGACAGAGGTACCAGAGTGCTCTGAATATGTGCGTGTCACCCCCTCAGAAAGCATTTATTGAGACCTAAGCGTGACTAAATATATCGGCAGATCAAAGTCATTGGGGACGTCAGAGGCACAAAGCATGCTGGGTACACACACACACACACACACACACACACACTTGGCTGAACTTGACCTTTTCCATCCTCCCTTGGTGTTCATGTGCAATACATGTACGTTAATGTGCTGCATGTTACATCTGCTACACCGGAGTGGAGGGTTAGTCAGCACCATCTTAAATACAAATGCACTGATTAGCATTTTTTTAGGCTCGTCCTGTAGAACTTTAGCAGCTTATTAACAGGCCATAGCTAGTATCACCATTTTAGTAACGCTTTCTAAGAATGCATTGTTTATAAAGGGCTTGTAAGTTCTGACTTATGGGTTTATTTCTGTTTAATACCTCATTTAATAATGGTGGTAATTGTTCAATTTGTAGATTAGTTATAAGCAATTGATAAAAACAAATTTTGGGTCGCCAGGTTGTGAACAATCTCATTGGCAAGTGTTTATCATCGTCATAATAATGCAGTATGTGATGGATGGTAATGATGACTTACGAGTTTGCGTTTTTTACTTTTTCTCTTAATTTTTCTCTTCTAAATTAATTTGGTTAACCCGGATGTGTGTTTAAAACATTCCCGATCATCGGACTACTTGTGTTTCTTGCTCCAGCGAACCTGTTTTTTAACGTTGTTGCAGCGTTCCCACATCTCAACATTTAACTTGGTGCATATAAATGTTATTAACAATGCGAGGGGTGACCGAAGCTATGAAAATAAGAACCAAGTTGTTTAAAACTGGAATGCACTAATTAGCCCAAGTCTTATTTTGCAGGAAACTTAATGGGCTCTTTTTTCGTCAGCGTCCCAAACTCCAAAACCCACTTATGCCCTAGGAGGAGCTACACTGGGACACCAAGTGGAGACGAGGAGGGACACTTTTGTTTTGCTTGTCTTTAGGAAGCGGCGTTGCGCTCCACTGTACTCACAGAGGCTCCACTGTTTGGTGCCCAGAAGATTGCAGTAAGACGGAGGGGCCCCTTCCCCGACAAAATGGAGCATATACACAACAATCCCTTTATTCAGCTGTTTGGACCTGCCATCTGAACAGCGGCTTGTCATTAAATTAACATCACAGCAGGCGCGCGCCCTGGCCCTTGCTTCGCGGAGCATTGTGGTGCACTCGGGAGGAAACTCATTCTTTCAGGGGATACCAGGTCAAAAAGCAGGGGCGGTATAGACGCGTCCCTGCAGCCTTGGCGTTGAGGAATGGGAACAGTCGCCGTGCCGCTGTGTTGGTCCTCGCGAAAGGCCGAGTGTTGAAAGGACAACCTTTTAATCCCTGGCAGCCGTGAAGGACAGAGACAGATTTGCTTTTTGTTTTTGATGTTGTGCCACTTTCTCGCCATATTCACCCCGAGGACAAGACTGGAGTCCACGCCAAGGGTGAGGCTGCAACACATTTCGCTGCAGTGAAGCTGTGGCTGTGTTGGCCCGGATCGTACACTCATGTGTGGTGCACCTGCACCGGGGAAGTGTCTTGAATAAGTTGCCCAATGGTTTTCCAGTTGAAAGATTTGTATGGAAGCAGTGCACTGCCTGGCTCATGCACCGAAAACAGTAAATTAGCCGCCGAGCGGCACAGAAACACTGTTTAAATAGAACAAAAGCTAAATTATTTGTCAAGATGGAAGAGTCAAAACCTAGATTTCTAAGTAAATGGAATATAGTCAATGTGCACAACCTGTGTGAATGGGTTCATTTGTAGCCAATTCTCTTCAAGCTTTCGGTAGTAGAAAAAAAAAACACCTCCTACAAGCGGATTAAGAGGAAAGTAAAAAAAGATGCACAAGGGCCAATCAGATCAGTTGTCCCGTGCCCTGGGTCAATAGAGGGCCCAAAAAAGCCTGCTTTTGCAAAGAAGAGTAGATCAACTTGATAAATGCCACACAACGCGCAGTCTGAAGCCGCGGTTCTACTTTCCGTAAAAGCTAGATTTATGCTTGCCGTCTCTGCGAGGTCACCGACTGTCCGCGCGGCCACAGTGACGTCATGCCATCAGACATGGCCCTTTGCGATGTTTTCGTGTGGCAGGTTTTGTTCCTGTCAGGGCAGATCTAATATTTTCAAAACTACGTGGATGCGGTTGGGCACAGAAAATGGAGAACTTTGAGGAGCTTTGAGATCACCATTTCACGTCAGCTCATGACCATGCGACTGTCCTTGCTGAAAGTATAACCGAGACTTAGCGACCGCGGGAACTTCGGAGTGACGAGCTACCTGGTCTCAAGAAATGCAAAGGCCACTACATAAACTATAAACTGGCACAAAATGATAATAACCAAAACACCATGTTCTGAACAGACATTACAAATTTAACAGTCCAGCACATAAGGAGAAATGTGGGCCGTCACTTCAATATTTTAGTAGGAAACCTTGTTTTCATCTACTTCTGTTTGTGTGTCTTTTTTTAAATTAAGCTAGCTACGAAAATTGAGAGAAAGTACAAATTGGGTGCATTAAAACGCAAGGAGTGAAAGAGGTAGGGAACAAAAGCGTCCTGTGCTCCTCTTACATCTAACTTCCTCTTCCTGTTTGTATTTAATTTTGCTCTGGATGGTGGAACACACAATGGGTTAAGCTACGCTAAGCTAATGCAGGCTGAGCAGGAACAACGATTGGTGAGTAAAACATCCGTAATTATTCTTTGTTCATTTGAAATGTGGTTGTGTAGGCAAGTGAGCTCAGGCTTTTGATGAAACTAATTTTCTTTCATCTTGAGACAGTTGTACTGTAGCTTAGAGAGCAACTTTCCAACGTCTTCTCATTTCTTCTGCAGCTTTTATAACATCTGCCTGTCTGTCTTCTCCACAACCTGCATCACGTACACTGATCGTAGACCAACTTCAGATGGGGGGACAGGTGGTGCATCTTTACCAGGTGCCTGAATCCTCCCTTTTCACTGGACTTTGTATTCAACATTCTCGTCTGTCTGTCTGACCACCTTGTTGGTGAAACAAGGGGGCAGCACAGACCGCTGGGCAATCAGGTTAGGAAGACTAGTGAAGCAAAAGAGGTCAGATAGATGAAGTGACCACAATGCTTCTGTGTCTGTTCGTTCCAATAACGTTGCCTCCACATGACGGGCCCTGAGGGGAAAGTCACATGAGGACAACTTTCCTCCTTTCTCACTTCTGTTTAAATTCCAAAATACATCAGGCAAAAAGAATTAAAAAGTCTCCTCATGCCCCTCCCTGAATAATAAAACCCACTGCGAAGAATGAAAGCTCTTAATGTTGCCTGCCTCCGTGAATTGTCATGATGTAAATGTGCAGCCGTGGCATTAGTCACGCTGGAGCGACAGAGCCCTGCTTGAAGGCTTTTGACTGTATTTGCTCCAGTCTGTCTGGTCTTATCTCTCTGCACCACTCTGTCTTTAATCTTGTTGCTTTAGAGCTGTATCAGACACAAAGACGTGTCTCTGGGGAAGAATCAGTGCAAGTGACAAATAGCAGCGGGGGGTGTGAGGCAGGAGCATGATGGGATGTGGGGTTTTAAAAGCCAGGGCTGGTTTTAAAGGGGCAGTTTAGGGCTTTTTAAGAAGTGTGACTGAGTTCATCAGCAACTGGGAGTTATTGTAGGTTGCTCCAAACAAGCACCAGTTGTTTTGTCTTTGAGATTTCAGGAGCACAAGTTCATAGGTTATAGTAAGGCTGGTGGGAGTCAGAGGTTTCTTACATTTTGTAAGATTCTTTTTAATCTTAAATTTTCTTTTTTTTTAATGTCTCCACTATTATAACTGCTTACAGCCTGATATGTAACTCCGAACATCAACGCCTTTGTTCCCAAAGCCAGAGACTGTTTCGGTCCCAGAAGTTGATTAATATTTAAACGATTACATTTGTCTATATCTTCACTTCAACAAGAGTTTGCAGATTAAATCCCTCTTTGTTGATACAATAATACCACCTTACCTTGTGCCTCCATTCAGTAGCTGATCTGAAGCTTTGTATCACATCACAGGATTCTTGTTAGGAGATGGAGTTTGCCACGTTGTCCATTTTGTCTTTGCACTTTAAGAGTTGTGAATGGTGAGAAAGCACAGCTGCACTGGCTGGCTCGAGCGAAACCCAGCCCCAGGTCACCGCTGTGATGTTTTGAGGTACTATAGTGCCATGTTGCATCACTGCTGCACAGGATGTGTAAAAAGCTCAATGTTATCACTATTTGTCAGAGCTTAATCTTTACAACGCCATTACAACTGATGAAGCTCTATCTGCTGCTGAAGACCATGTGATTTCATCAAAAGCTCCAGAGCAGCTACTAAATGGACCTGAGGTGACTTTTCTTTCGTCAACTTGTGTCTCCAAAGTAAACAATGAAATTATAACCTCCATACTTACTTGGTGTTTATTTAAAGATGCTCTGTGGTGTTTTCGACAACTAGTGGTGCCATGGAGCGATGCATGCAAGCCCCGCTGTTCCACTGGTTGACAGTTGGTGGCAGTAATTTGTCAAGAAGTATGACACTACATCAACAAAAGGAGGCAAAGAAGAAGACTGCCAGCTGATGTAAGTAATGCAGATTCTTAAAAGTTATTTTTAAAAAGTGGTTTTATGACGAAGGAAATGTTTGTTTGGCTTCTGGAAACATTGAACGTGAAGATATGTCTGTTTACAAGATAACTCCATGTGGGTACATTTTAGCATATCATTTAAAAAAAGAGGCTCTGCTACTGTTTGTTCCGTGTTTTTATTGTTTCCTTTCATCTAAACATGAATACTTAATCAATGCAACTGATGACTAAATCCTACGTACACAGCTGACACCAGGGTTGCAGATATGGACACTGAGATATCCAGCTACTGTACTGCAGACACAATACTCACTACAAGAAAACCAGATTACAGAGACATTGCTATAGTTTGTGGAGACTATGCAGACTGATGCTGAGAGATTACACAGGATACTTTGCAAATGCGTTTCGCGCGTGTTAGCATGACAGAGTGTTGTTGGGGTTTAACGTGTTGTTGTGGTCCAACTGGGCGTCTGTCTTGTCCTGATGAAGGTTAAGGGGCTTCATTCCCGGGCGTAAATTCGCGTGCACACTACGTCGTCTGCCCCGAAAGTCTGGAGGAAACAAAAGGATAATTGATAGTGAGTAGCCCTCACAGTCAGCTGGCAGAAAATGTTAAATTAGCGACACATTTTAAAGCCATTTGCTTTTTAATCCAACAAACACATGTGACAGTAAGCCCAGAGCTCAATGCTGCAACTGAACTTGACAGATGGTTGCATTTATACCAACGGAGCCAGACTGGTGAAGCAGGGGGCTTCGCCAAAATAATTAGTCAAATACATGCAAGTGCACAGGGTGGATTACTTTGTGACGTGAACTCCGTATTTCTTCTGTTTACCTCACAATAACCCCAAAGTTAACACTCCAGAGTATTATAAACCATTGGTGCTGTTGACATCAGAAAAGCCGCCGATTTCACAGACCTGTTACTCAAACTGGACTTCCTGTATTGTTTTTCATGTCTCACCGGTACCTGAAACAACACACACCACTACCAACGCAGCCCCTTGCTTTGTTTAAACCCAATGCAAGGTGGTTGATTTTGGTCTGAACGCCTGCTCACAGGGTCTGAAACCTTCCACACTTACGCCTGAATTGGCGGTTGGGAGGCTGTATCTGACAATTTCTAAAGGTTAACTTTCCAAAGCTAATAATCCAACAACCACCTCACGCAGTGATTGGCCAGGTGTCTGGAGGGATGACAAGGCAGGATTTAAACTTTTCTCTCAAGCTCTCTTTTTTTAATTCTGTCACTTTTTGTGTGTCAATGAATGCCTTCGAGTGCCATTTGTACAAATGATCATGTGGACTACTGTACAAAGACATGCAAACACTGTTTGGAGAGAGCTTAGGGAGGCAGTGTGTGTAACCATTTGCATCAGGTTTAAACACCTTTGCCTTTAGACGGGGCCTGAATGACACGTCGTAAAAACTAGTTTGTTTCTAGCAAGCTGGACCTCACGAGTCTCGTCTCTCTTCTATTCCCCTTTTTTAAAGACGTCTTTGAATTCAATTCTAAAATGCACAAACTAACGGATTAATGCGTCCCTTGAATGCACAAGCTTGAAGTGATTGAGTCCAACCCTCTGATCTGCTGTCATTTTTTTTTCGTTTTATTTCAGGCTGATGCAGCCGGAGAAAATCCACACGACTTTGGCCTTAAAATGTTTTCAGACTAAACCAATTAAACGGATCATGCAAATCGTATGGAAATGTCCCCCACTTACAGTGTGAACTGCCACAGCCAATCAGACCACTGCTTTATGATCGCTCGTCCTCCTTTGAGTCTTGACGCTCTATTATTGTTGTCTGGAGGCTTTTATTTTGGATACAGATAGATATGATTCAGATTCAGACCGTGTTTGTTTTGGTTTTTCCAGATGCTTGTCCCAAAAGAAAGAGGTTGTCTGGGTGCAAAGATGACACTCGTCTCTTTTTCTAAAGAGAGGCTTCAAATCTTTTCAGGATTTTAATGACGCAGAATTTGTATTAGCTAAAGATTTGCCTGAACATAATCCAGGCATTATATATTAGTTTGCCACTACCATCTAATTGGGAAACAATTTAGAGATATATAAATGTAATTTCGAGAAGACAGATTTGGAATTTTCACTTTCACTTCCCCAATCGATGTGGTCATCCCACTTTCTTTGTGCAGTTGTTACTTATTATCCTTCACGCTTACACAGACACTATCAAGCAGCTGTGCCACCAAAATTCGTCCGGCTGTCTCAGGTGAACGATGACAAGATTTACTTGTTGGTGTTGTTGTGGTAACAAATACAAGATGCATCTACTGAGAACCAATCTCATACCATTTACCTATGTCTCGTCTGTAAACCCGACTATGTGATGGAAGAATGTGTCTCCGCGTGGCTTTTCGCTGTGAACACTGATGAGAAAATGTCCAAACTGAGACTCTACAAGCTGCACTGTAAACATGGTTCATCTGCAGGTTGTACGATGGTGTGACAGAAGGGAGGACTGAGGTGAGAAGAGCAGAGAGACACAGATGCTGTCACAACTCGGCCAGATCAATCTCCATTATAGTGCATGAATGCTTCAGCTCCTCCAGGGCAGCCGGGCCAAAGTGTCACCAGAGTGGCAGGCGCTGTAACACATTCTGCTTTTATAACCCAAACATTAGAAAAGATTGAATATGTTCTGGCTTCCTCTGAATAATGAGGAGCTTCTGTTTCAATATTGAGATGCTATTTAATGTCAAGATGATTAAGAAAAAATGCATTTTCAACCCTTTTAGATCCCATCCACGGCTATATTCTGCAATATATTTATTAAAATTCAATCATCTTTTCTTCCTGTAAAACAAAATATAACGTGTACTTACGTAAGCTAGTACCAACCAATTTCAACCGATAATATCATGACATGCATCAACCAATCAATCTGCAACTTTTAGCGACATGGAAGGTCCTCTGTGGCTCCCTATCGCGCTAAACTCTAAGCCCGCCCACTTTTTAGAAGTCCAATCAAATGCAAAGGAATTTATTTAAATCCCTCTTGTAAATGCACACCGCTCAAATATTTCGTCTGCTTCTTCCAAATACTTGCTTCTAATATAAAGCTAATCAAACATCCTGTGATTACGTTTTCAGCATCTAAACCTTCTATGTTATCGCTTCGAGCTTTTGCCTTTTGGACATTCATCTTACAAATACTCTGGGAACAACAAAGCAGAGCGTGGGAGCGTTGAACGCTCAGAGAGGAAAGCTGTTGAGTCCCTGAGAACTGTTCGTCCGGTCCTTTGGTCTTGGACGGCTCCCCTGCACATCGTTCGAGGGGCTTTACACCCATTGACTTCTGCCCATATTAATCTAGCTAAAGACAGAGGGTATTACTGCAATGTCAGCGTAGCAGCTCCTCTTGTTCTCCTTTCAACATCTCTCTGCAGGGTGGATGAAAGCTCGGCTCCTAGGGAAACGGCCTCTCTCATTTCCTTTACGGATGAATCTCCAGGGTGACTTCATGCACTCCCTGCCTGGTTTCATTAACTATTTCTCAAACAGAGGACACTAGCTGCTCGAAAATCCCATCTTCATGCATGCACCTGATGTCTTTCTAGTCTCCATGAGAACAAGCCACGTAACAGACAACCCATACAGATTAGCTACCCATCAGATCGCACTCTCTCTGTACTGAGAATAACTTTGTGTCTTCGTTTTGTTGGTCCAGCCTGAAATGAGAGTTCATTAATCGCCTGAACTCCAGAGCGTTTGTCTTTGCAAAGAATGACTTTCTTTTTTCGTTTCTAAGCAGTAGTCTATTAAGAAGCTTTGATGAGTCATTGCCGTGCGCTCACCAGTATGAGCTCATCGCCGTTGAGCTCTCGGGTCCAAAAGGTTTTGGGGCCGCCACCATCCACCAGAGTCTGCTTACAGTACATCTTGTTCTCCGACATCCAGGTGGGGAGGCTCTGCAGGGGGGGAGAGGGGGGCGCAACAAGGTGGAAAGGTCAGTGTGGTGTCAGTGAAGGTAGAAACACATCAGCAAGGCGTACCCTTAAAGGGTCACTTAATGCCAGGCTTTATGCCAGCATCACTGATTGGTGTGGTTAGAAATGAGCTCTGTTGCACCCAACAGTGATGTCACAATGCACGGATCACCATGGAGTACATTTCTACACCACTGCATCGAGGTGAGAAGTTAAAGCAGCTATAGTCAACATGTTTAATATGATGTATCAGATGACAAAAGGGCAAGGTTTTTTTTGTTTGTTTTTTAAAAACAGCAGGCAGCTGTTTTCAGAGAAACAGACCTTAATAAAACTACCTGGTCAGCACCAACGAACATCCGGACACAGTTAGAGACTAGACGGTCAGAACAGTGGAGCATTTAGAAGCTAAACGGACAGATATTTCCTTTACGAGTTGGTGGAGACCAGTTAAAAGAGCATGAGTTAAAAGAGAGTGACAATTGGATTTACATTCATCAGGTGGAGAAAAAACACCATTTAATCTTATTGTTGCTCCAGAACAGCAAAATAATGCTACAGAGTACAATGATATCTAAGACAAAGCCAGGTCCTTAAAGAAACCCTCCCAGGCGAGTGGAGGCAGTTATAGCAGCAGATTCACTCTCACGGTTCATGAATGATATTTTCAACAATCATACTGTATATAATGTCCATATATTTTTGGCCATATATTTCCCAGCCTACTTTAAAATGACATTTGTCCCGTGCTAATTCATCCATGGCCAGCCCTCAATGAACAAAGCTATATAATACTGTAAAATCCTCTTAGCTCTTTGGTCGATCAGGGTCTCCATCTGCTAATTCTCTTCAATAACATTTCAAATGACTTCAACAGGATTAGTCAGACTTTGACTTCAGGACTAATTTCTCCTGAAGTAACTGACTCAGAGAGCTAAGAATCCATAAAAGAGCAGCACCAAGGTGACCCTGTGGCGCTAATTTGTGTTAATGGAGAGGATTTATCATTTTGTTGAGCTTAGGGTCCATTAGCTGAGCTCTTATTTCATTACCTCAACTGTCTACTGACACAAAAGCTGTCTGGAACAGTTGGACATTTTGGGAAATTATATGTTTTACTTTTTTACGGAGGGTAAAGTGAAGAGTCTGATAACATGATCATATTTATCTCTTAAAGCCAGGAGGCAGTCTCTTTAACCAAAGTGTTAAAATAACTTAATTAGTGAGCTTTAGAGGTGCTGGTGGGTCATGCTAGCTGTTTCCAGAATTTAGTTAGTTTTAGTTAGTTGGCTGTAGCTTCATATTTGAGAGATATGAGAGTTTTATCAATCTTCACCAATCTTCAAGTGAGTATGCAGAATTCCCAAAACATCAAACCATTACTTCTCCTTTAGAGTTCAACTTCCCAATCAAGCCTTTAATCCAGAGATTAGTTTACTATTCACAGGCGTTGGCCTCACGTTGCTATCTGACTCTGATCATATCTCCCCACACTGCTGATGTTTGTTTCTCCTCTCAATAAAGCATGTCCTGAATGTCCCTTTTCAACATAGCATCTCAAGCTAGTGATCCCGCTCCAAAACCCTGGAACTGATCAAAGCTGCGGTTGCTTGAATCCAACTCAACTCAAGTGAAATCTAGACGGGCCTATAATGAGATGCCATCATGTTTTTTCGAGCATGTTCCTGCAGATTTGTAGTGTTGCTCAAAGACAATTTGTTTGGCAATTTGTACAATGTTTGTATTTTATTAACGCCCCTGCTCAATGTTGGACGGATCAGTAGCCTTTGTCTCTCAGAGGCAAATGTTAATCACCATATCAAAGGTAAGGAAAGCCATCATGGATCCCTGCGGGCGTCCGTCCACAGGGTTTGCCAAGCTGAACAACAGCAGGGCTTCTCTACAGCCAGATCCCAGAGAGTCGATTAGCTACGGCTCCATTTTAAAGTTAGCATCCGTCTCAGCCTCTGACTCGGATGGATTTTCTCTCATTCTCCCTGTTGCACATTAAGTCACAGACAAATTCTCACACATCGTCTTTCTCTTCCAAATAACACACCAGAGCTTGTGCACACACATTTCAGACCAAGACAAATTCATCCTGCATAGCTTCTTCTTTTGTTACCATGTCCTGTTTTTTGTTTTTTTTTAGCTTTTTAGGCTACTTATCAGAACATCTGCTGCCTTTGGCTTTGGTTCAGTCTCTCACTGACTTCCCATTGCTTATCAGACACAAACAGTGTGTCTAAAAGGAGGAGAACATCTCATTTCCTGATTGGTTTAAAGTTTTTATGTTGGATTTTACAACTTTTCTTTCAGAGCCCAAAATAACACGCTCACTCCATCTTGGACTCATATCTGTTTGATCACATTATCTCTTTCACGTCAGTGTTTGCTCATCACTTTTCCCACTCTGAATAGCTCATGCCTTATGCTTAGGACAAAAATATGAGGCACAGTTGCTCTTTATCAAATCAACTCATATTTCACCAAGTGACAAACAGCACGTCTGAGTGGTGAGGACCAGCAGAAGGGCCTTAAGCTACACTTTCCCGGATAACCACTTAACACTAAGTGCAACAAAACTAACTGACGGTGAAGAACTCCGATCAAAAAGTGCCAACTTCTAGAATGATGGGTTTCCATGAGAAGTTACGGTCCTATTTAGTCGTTCCACTTCTTGTAAAATGTCTTATTATTTATTTTTTCCCTAAAAGAGAAGGCTTAATGGGACTTTCTGGGGCATGCTTGCCAGACTGACGGATGTCTCAGCTTATTATTGCACCGTCTCAAGTTCAGCATCACTGTGTCGGACGTCATTGTTGACTAACTTTCTTCTTCTTCTTTTTTAAAACACAATGACATGGTGGTCCCTCTCAGCCCACGATTTGTTTGGCTGTGTTGTTAACAGATAAAATGAGCTCCTGCGTTGCATTGCCGACAGTCAGCAGCTCACGATTGTTTGCTGCCCCCAGTGGGCTCCCTGCACATGCTCAGTGTTTCTCCTGCCTGCCCCATAGACTTTACATTGGAATTCATAATTCTAAGAGTAGTATTTGTTTGCAGTTTGAAGTGTCCTGCCAACAATTTTAAAGAAGCTTTTTATAATCTGGTTCATGGGGAAAATGCTTTTTGGTCTTTTTTTCATTGCAGTACCATTAATGTTACCTTGGATTCTCATGATATCGCAAGATCACATGAGAATCGCGGGATCAGAAGATCACTTGAAAATCCATCTTATGCGCCTCCAAGTAATGCCTTTGCGTCCGGACAATCAGTGCTCGACAGCTACGGATGTGTGGTTAAGGTGAGTGTGACGCGGCGATCGTCAAAGGCTTCCATAGAGGCAGCCCTGCACGTCCTGGTCCACGATTAGATGGCTTAAATAGGAATTATAGTGCATTACTTTTCGTAGTAATTACAAACAGTGAATGAGAAAAGCATCTTTAATACATCCATGATCACTTTAAGCACAACCACCAGCATTCACTGGTGCTACCAAATCAACCCAGATTATAACTTTAAATATGTTGATGTCACAGACTTGTGCCTGAGGAGCAGACTGAATGACAAAGAATATGTTTCAGCCTTAAGAGTAGATTCTACAAATGGGGCCGCAAATCCAAAACCCAATATTTTGAGTGTTTATCAGAATCATTCCAAAGTAAGTCTTTCCACTCTCTTCTCTTCCAACAGATTTTTTATTTTCCTGTCATTCGCCGCAGGCCTTTTCCTGCCTCTCCATGCTAAATGACACTCTGTCATGCTCGAGTCTCAGCCACCCCGTCCTGGAAATACATACCCATTTTAATCCATTTACTCCAAACCTCTCCAAGGCTGCAGCTCACATATTGCCTTCACCATTAAATTATAGGATCGCCTGTCGGGGGGTAAAACATCCATTATTTGGAAATAAATATGGCATCTTGTCCTTGCACTTTCTGTCAGTATGTGATGAAACTCTTTCGTGGATGCTACATCTGTTTCTTGAGTCAAATATTTGTATCGACAGGCTGTATTTCTGATCCTTAACATCTCCGCTCTCCATTTTAGCCCCATGGCTTGTGACTGTCTACAGCAACCAGCTGGGTTCAAAGAAAGAGTCTTTCTGCCCAGAAGTGACTTGGTTTCTCCTGCGCTGGGAAATTAAGCTTATGAGTTCAGATGAAAATGTTGCTGCACCACAGATGCTGTTTTATTTCTCAAAACTCAACCTCAGCTGCACAAAGCAGCAAAACCTCAAGTTTGTCTTCCACCTAAACACCTCCATCCATCAGAGCAGGATCATAATCGCCTCATTCTGACCCCCACTCTGCACCAACGCCCGTCTGGTGTCTGTTTCTCTGTTGTCTCTGAGAGTGACAGGAAGTCTCTTATCACTGTCTCCTCCTGTAAGTGAGAGGAGGCCGTCTGATCCCACCGCACTCACGCAGATTAACTGGAGCTTTTTAACCTTGTGGCGGTGTTAATCAGCCCTGTGCTCTTCGCCAGCCACAGATCAGCGTGTAATCCCTTTAACCACAGAGGCAGCCGGCCTCAGCCAAAACCCACTTTGGGTTCTCCTGCCGACTCGCTCCACCTGAGAGTCCGCCAACACCCCACACTGCCCCCCTTGCCCCTCCGGGTACATGTGTCAGTGGGCGCTGCCTCCTGCAGGTTTAGCTTCACTCGTGCAAATGATTGCCACACAAAAACACAATGTGCTTGTTGCTGAGAGACACCTTCTTGATTTCCGCTTAATTAAAAAAAGGTAAATATTCAGTACAGCTAAAAAAATGTTTTCTATTGGCTCTGTAATCCAGCTCGGGGTGTTCGCCGGACTATTCAGCTTCCGTTGAGAATAGCTTGTAGCCTGCAGTGTCGCTCGTAGTGTGAAAACAGCATAAAACAGCTCAAGAGCTACTGGCTGAAAGAGTCTTTCATTTATTTTAGCAACTTTGAAAGTACTGGAAGGACAAACGTGTTTATTATTCGGAAATAGGTTACAGGTTACGGAGGATATAGAGAATATAATCAAAAATGACATACTTTTCTAAAATTGTAGGTAAATAAAAATATCCACCAAATATGGATACAGTCAACTTCAATCTTGGACAATAGCCTAAGCGTCTTTAAAGGTGCTAAACGTAAAACTGAGAGCATATGGGTTGGCTCTCAACGGCTCTCAACATGGCGACGCCTGAGGCAACGGCTTGCAGCTAACAGTGCTAACATCGCTAACAGTGCAATCATCTGTAACAGGGAACTGCCCATTGTTCCAATGGACCATTATTCTGAAACCAGCTTGTTATCCTGAAAACAAACGCCCATTTTTCTGAAGACCCATTGCTCCGAAAATACACACTCTCCATGCAACACGGCTCATAATTATTACTGAATGACGTCAAATATCGAACAGAGAACCTTTAACTCCAGTGTGCTGCAGTACAGACACAAAACACTGAAAAACATGTCACTGTCTCAACACCTTCTGTGATGCTGGTGCTCAGTCCCAAACAAGTGGATGTGGCAAATGTGTGATGACAACTCGACTTGAGGCGTCATGTAGCAAGAAGCCACACTGAGCGCCGTCTAGCCCTGCCCAGTACCCAGCATGCCTCAGGGCACAGACAGAAGAAGCCACACTGTCTCCTGAAATCAGTCATGTCTGCTTTCCTTGACTGCAACACGTTGTTACTACAAGATGAAAGGTAAAGACAACAGTGTAATTTTCAGACTTTAGCTATTGATTGCTGTTTGACAAACATTATGCGGTGCAACTTTGCATCTCAATGTAATGGCTGCAGGACATAAGTTCAGCCTTAATGACTTCTGCATTGCTCAAAGCCAGAAAGGCAATGTGGTTACCAGAAAATACCCACCACACATTTCTCAGGCTTTTGGCAGAATTCTGTTGAATTAATGTAGTGCATGCACGCGATTACACATTTTTCCCCTTTCCATGTGCTATGTCTCCTCTCCACAAGCATGAATATCACTGCTTTCTGTTGCCAAAGAATTCTTCAGGATGGTGGATTTTCTGTTTTACATTTCAGGATAGAACCAGAAACTGTTCAGCCCTCTTGGAAGAGAAACTTTGGAAAAACACTCGTTTTGTCAAAGAGTGTTTGTGTGGTGGCTGCTGAAACCATCCAGTTGAAAAGTTGTCATGATTTTTTGTTTTTGACACCAACCTACCTCACATATCAGGTACATGTTGTTTACCCACTGTGTGTCCTCACTGATACCAAACAGGACTCTCTTTCTCTCCAGCTCAGACGCCGGTTACTAAGCAGCAGGGCGATAAACAGATGTCAGCCTCTGGACCATTAATGCAAATATCTCGTTACCTAAAGTGACTCAGTGGCGTCTCGTCTCTAAATTGGAGCACTGACTTCCTACATTGTGTGGGTGCAATTGGATTGTTGTGTAAATTGACATCACACTGAACATAAAAGTTGTAGGTTTTTATATCGCGATGAAACATGAAAAATCTCAGTAAAAACGTATGATTAATGTGTGTTATTTCTTCCCTCAAGACTCATAATATGTTACAATATACAGCATGCATTATCACGAGGTGGCCAACATATAAAGGAATACATTTTATGAAGTAAGATAGAAAATCCTAAGAGAGAAAACGTTTATGCTTTGGGAATGTGATCGTACGTTGTCAGGCTCAACAACCGAGCTGCCTCATTCACTTCATCTTGTTATACAACCTATATATTTATTACACAGATGACTCAAAAGCCTCGGTGTTGGGATCATATCAGATGTCTCGAAAGTCAGTTTTCTCATATTACATATAACAGAGAACAGCGTTAATGTCAGTGCTTGAATGTTTTTTTATATGTTACTTTTGTGTTTATAATTTGCTGATTACTGCAAGTATTTTAACAAATTTGGTGATGAGTTCCAAGGATTTGTAAAACCTTGATGTTCCTAAAAAATAAAAAATGAAAGAATAAATGTCTCTGCCTACTATCCAAACCTGTAGGAGCTCTGACTGTCTACCAGGATGTGAGAAATCCCCCTCAGGGCCTGAAGAGGTTCAGAGAGAAACTCATCCACCCCAACTCAAGCTGCCCTTAATCCAGCCGCACAGACGTGAGGATGATACAAATGGATGAAACTGGAAGGAGGTATTCATTTTTCATTCAACCGTCTTCAACAGTAGCACGCAAGGTAGCTTTGAAGACCTTCAATACACACATACAAACACACAGAGAATACCAAATGGTGTGAACGTTTAGAGGACATATTCAATAAGATATCTGTAGGTGGTTGTTAAAGAGATGTTTGTTAATACAGAGACACATTTATCACTTAACATCTTCCAAATGTTGAGGTAAAACACATATGTGGATGTGGCTCTTGGAATGAAAGTCAATGTATGTCAAAGATTAGAAGATATCCTTGTGTTTATATTTCATAATAAATACTAGTGGTGCAGGGAATTGTTGACTGATTCAAAGCTTCTTTGTAACTGTTTACACACACACTGGCTTGTTTTTGTCATTGTGAAGACATTGTATTGACCTATATCAATGTCTTGGAAGCCTTTCCTCACTTTAACCCTTAACGACTACATCCTTTACCCCAATAACCTCAACCGCAGTCTTCATCTTAATAAAGAACTAAGTCTTCACCCTTAGAATTTAACAGTTTTATCTCACCAGATGGGAGTTGAGTGTGTGAACAGATTTTTGTCTCTGAAACATGTTTAATACAATACACAAAATACACACACACAAACACACTTTTTGTCACTAAGTTGGACATTGCATTGACTTGCATTCTTTCCATGGGAACTTGCCTTAACTTTAATAATACCCACCACACACTTAACCCCAACACTCAAACTAAACTTAACCCAATCACAGCCCTAACATAACCACACTACAAGTCTCAACCCGAGAGTTTATCTGTTTACCTTCAGCGGGACTCCAAATCTGTCCCTACATGGGAGGTGAGTCCCCACAATGCCATTAATAAAAGTATATGATAGCACACTAATGACTGTGACACCAACCGTTTGCAGTGCTGGATATGTTTCACTGAGTTGCGGCAGAGAGAATTTTTCTTATTTAAATATTTAAAATACCTTATTTTCTCAATACTACCTTGCACTTTCGTCCATCCACGGTCTCCTCGTCATATTCTTCACCAACGTGGAAGTTGATCTCGGTGGTGCGCACAGTGGTTGATGTTTTGATGTAGAACTTGTCACCGTCCTGACGGATCTCCACGTGGGGGTTGGAGGCCGCTGCCACAGCCACCTTCCTCAGCATGGTGTTCACTCCTGACCAGGATCAACCCACGTCGGAACAACAACAGGGAGAAAACACGAGTCAAAATTTTACCAAGATTCATATAGTTTTTAAAGGGGAAATTAGTGGGAGGTTTCACTGTCGCAGAGCAAATTAAATATCCTTGTGGATGTTTTAGGTTAGTTGATCACTATGACTCAATAAATTACAACATGCCGACTTTTGTGTCACTTTAAGCCTGGTTTGTAGTTGAAAAAGAGCCAAACAGACATATCTGTTATTATATTTAATTACAGTAATATGCATTATGTTATTTTTGCACTTTCAAAAATGCAGTTTCACGATTGTTCTAATTGATCCGCTGATACAAACATATGGTTTTGTGTCCAGTAGAGGCTACCATTAAAGGAGCGTCTACTGACTACAGACGGAGGTCAACAGGAGTCATAGATTACTCCATTACATCTTTAATAAAGAGAGACAGACATAGAAGAAAGGCAGAAAATAGGCTAAAGGTTGATCTCTGTTAGATACTGAAAAGTTGAGACATGCAAGAGAAAAATGTGCAAAAGCTGCATCTCAGTCGTAGGAATATATACGTATATATTTTTTTGTTCCAACAAAATCAAATGTAGGCTACATTTGTGTCTGATAAAGAAAGTGAGAAATAGAGAGAAGACGCTTCTTTTTGTTCTGCTGGAGCTAACATTTTCACAGAAACCTCTTCCAGTATGTTCTGTTGTCTTTCTATTCGGCCCCCTCGACCCCCCAAACAGATTAGACCTCTCCAGGCCCTCATGCCAGCTTCTATCAGACTCTAGACCTTAAATATAGGGGCACATGCTGGCTGCATGTCTCCTTGTATTTCTGTGTATGGTGAACAGGAACAAAGCCTACCTTTTAAACAAGAATGACAAGAAATGTAGATGTTTCATTGTATAAAAAAGAAATAGAATAAAAAACACAATAAATGATTTTTTTGGCTCTGACAGACACCTCAACTATTTCTTAAAATTGAGAGAAATCTGTGGAATTTGGGTGCTTATGCCTGCGTGAGAGATAATTCAACCATTTCCAGAAGAAAAAGTGAACTCTTGAGGATGTGAGGTCAGGTCAGGACCGACTCGCCGTTTTGTCTGGTGGCTGTAAGAGTGGTGATCCTGCTTGTGGCGCTGCCCGGGCTTGTGGCAACACTCTGGCATGCCCGGTTTCACTCTGCAAGGCCATCTGGCTTCATGTCCTGCCAACGTCCTGTATATTTCATGTCCTCTCCTACCACCAGAAATAACTGAGTATATAGAAAGCTATGTTTTTGCAAACAAGATCTGTGGTGTTGCTTGGTCAACTCCCAGGCATAAAAACATATTCATTTGACAGCTTACACTCGACCCCACCCACGATCTGAGGGATCACGCCATGTGGTTTTATAGCATTAAATATGTATGAGCATCAGTGAGCCAAGCAGTCTATCCTTGTTTCTGGACAATTGACATGTTCTCAAAATGTCATTCGCCAATTTTTTGATAATAGAAGTTTTTATGCTTCATGTTTGACCAAAGAATTGGCGAAAGGACAATAAACTTCAGCTTTTTCACCAATATTATTACAAGAAGCCAAAAGTAAGAGTATGATCTTACAGAAACCTAGAAAGTAAAGATCATTTCCTCAGTCAGTCCAGCAGTTTGTATTTAATTTGCAGTCCCCATTGAATCAGGGAAGTCTTTCAAAATAAATCCACATTTTCACACAGTAGTCAAATTGTATATGAAGTTTGCACTATTTTTTACACTCTTTGATCAAATGGAGACTCACATGCCGGCTCTCAATTAGCAAACTGTGAGTCTGATCAACTCGTACAGCTCTGTTCACTCAGCATGTTCACTCCTGGTTATAACAATCCCCTCCTAATGTAGGGAAACCTCAGAGTCAACAGATAATTATGAGGATGTTGATGGAAAGTGGCGGCACTGGAATCCACTGTAGTTGCCCATCGCAGCTCCCCATTGACCGAGACCTGATGTACGAACGAACGAGTGATCTGCTCCAGCAGATGTGGTTTAATGTGTTCGTGAATGGATGAGGCGCCAGGGACAGTTTCCTTATGGACCTTGTATCAAAACATGGGAAGGGGAAGGGGATGTTGAGGGGATTTTCTTTTTTCAAATCTAAACTATTTTACAGTTGATTTAAGTGAATGTGTTTAAGGATAGATTTTAGGGCTTACTCGATGATGTTAGGGTCTTAAAGAGAACGTTGGATTAAAGGACAAGGCGGACATTATTCTATGTTTTTCATATTGTCAACAAATCCCATGAAAAGACCAAAATCATCATTGCATTAGTCTGTCTCTCAACACTTTCTGACTTCCCTACCCAGTCTGTAATACTCCAAAAGCCCCAAATCCATCTATCCTACTGAAGATGTAAATCTTTAATAACAAATTACAAATACACACTTTCAATAAGTTTAGTAATTTCCTAAAACAGCTGGGCACTGTAGATTTTAGACAATGTAACTCGAACAGGAGTAATTAGTGCTTTTTCTGGGGACTATTTTCAGCTGCGGATTAATACACAAGCTGCAGTACACCAAGCTTTGACGACAAAGGCCATACTTTTTATTGTTGTCAATAAGACTAATGTAGAATATCACTAGCCTTATATTTTAAACTATTAAAACAGCAGAGTGTAATATAGCAGGTAGGGGTGTTTAAAGAGAGATTGCAAACAAAAAGCAAAGGCTGTTAAAGTTAAATATTCACTCAGATACTCCATGTGTGCACAAACAACTAGACTGTTAATTGTTTCAGATTTACAACGTACAAAACTGTTCACTTTTCAGCTTAACTTTTCCAGATTGTGCTAAAACAGGAACCGTTGATGTCTACAAAGTTCTGGGAGAGTTGTCGAAGCAGCTCCTCGTGCTCACACAGTGGGACTCCCTCAAGATTTCTACATTATTCTAAAGACACAGCCTTTTGATGTGTCCTGTCTGTTTCGGCAGTCTCGGCGTGACGAAGCACCGCAACACAATTGAATGACCCAGTTAAGCTGGTTCCAAATCTAAACCATCACAATCATCGGTTAAGACTAAGAAGGGTGAAAAAGAATGAATAAAGATGGGACACAAGAGAAAAGCACTGGGCTCCAGAGACCTCCCCTGGCATTGCTAATGCGTGCCCTACTTAAATGCTTAACATGAATAATGTTGTGCCCCCCTCCTCTCTTCATATAACAATACCACGTCTGTTGAGGCTAGAATTCAGCATCCAGTGTTTCATATCTCTTGTAAAACGCCGAGGGATTTCCCTTCAGCAGCATCTCCCCGTAGATCTCTGCGTTCTTGGAGCTTCTTCGAACAATACGAGGTTGTTGGAAGTCAGGCATGCCATTCTCCAAGAACAAGAAAAGCCTTTTTCTACATGGACATGATAGATAGTCAACCTCATGCAGGGATGTAGCGCTGGCTGTGGACCGGGGGGGGGGGGGGAGAGAGAAGAGGGAGAGAAGAGACTGGAGAGGGGCTTACCCAAGGCTTTGAGAAGTTCATCAAAATTCTCACTCTTCTTCATCTTCCAGGTGCCGGCAAAGTTAGGCATGTCTGCTTGAGGCTGAGTCCGAAGGGCTTCCGAAAGAACCTCTGATGCTTCTCTCTTTCCTCTTCCCTGTGTCTCTCTTTGACTCTTTCTCACCCTCCTCCTCCTTCCCTGTGCTCCTGTCTCCTCTGCTCTGGGCTCTGCCTCTCGTACACCCAAGTGTTTCGTTTCTTTATTTAGTTTTATTCACACACTCTTGCTTCGTCTGTATGCCCCAGTGTGCTGGCTGCAATCTTGTCTTTAGCTCCTTTATAGCTACTGTCTTCAGTGGGAGTCAGCGGAGGTCCCTCCCACTGAAAGCTCTGTCCCATTAACACAGTAGAGCAAGGCTGACGTGTCTGCGTCCTCTGGGGATCGAAACGACTAAATCCGTTCTTTGAGAAAATATTTATAGTGCTTTACTTTGCCAACAACTTGATTTTTTGGAGAAGAAGAAGGAGCTCAATTTTCTAAGTTTATGAAACTCTTAAATGTTGAACTATTATATTTTTACTGTGTGAAGTGCTTCTGTTGGTTCTCTGTTTAAAAATAATGGCGAGATAACAAAACATTCAGTAAATTTGCCCAAAATAAATCCCGAACCCCAAACATAGATCAAAAAGTTGCTTTATTGCACCAGGAATGAATAATCTCGACGTTTCCTTATTGATCCCTCTCAGGCGTTAACAGGGAAACGTGTATCTATTATATCAGCCACAGCTGAGGTGCCCTTGAGCAAGTGTTTCACCCTAGAACCGACTGGCGACTGTGACTCAGTGGTAGAGCAGGGTCGTCCTTCAATCAGAGGATCGGAGGTTCAATTCCCCGTCTTCGCTAGCGAGACACTTAACCCCAAATGTGTGTTTATGAATGGTTAGTTAGAATCCTGATGGGCAGGTGGCACCTTGCATGGTAGCAGCTGCCATCAGTGTATACAGTAGATGCATGTGAATGTTGAACACGTGTTAAAGTGCTTCGAGTGGTCGGAAGACTATAAAAGCGTTACACAAGTCCAAGTCCATTTGGTCATTGATTTGTACAAGTCATTGAAGAGCAGGCAGCTAAATGAAGACAAACACTATTTCTGTCCCTTTTTGTATTCACCTTCACTGTCCTCAACTCATCTCTATGTCCACAGAGATAACGGCAAGAAAGGGAAAATTATCAAAATGATTTTAGAGGAAGTTGACAATTACTACACTACTTAAACCAGGAGCATGGCATCAACACCCAAACACAACTGGTCAGAGATTTTATAATCAACTCTACTAGATTCAAACATTTCCCAAATGTTATATTTAAGTGTTGGATCAGAAATAGTTTCCACAGGACGGATTTAAATGACTCAAAACCTCTTAGAAACAGACACCTCAGCTTAAAAGTTCCACTTCTTTTAATATCTCCAAAGTTTCCATTGACACAGTGCACCAAGACTGAATCCCATAATCAGGCTGGACTGATAATTTAAAAGCCAAAAGTAGTAAAAGGATGATTACATCAGGAGCGAGCATTTTTAAAGACCTCTTGCAGTTATATTTAATTATTGCGTCAATCTGTGCTTAAAGAACAGAGCAGAGACAAAGAGGCACTTTTATACATCTAAAGAATATTAGAAATATGAGACGTATCCAAAAGTTTGTGCGGGACGAAGCTTTGATTCTGAATTTCTACCAGTTTTCTCAATCTTTATCTCGATATTACTATAAATATATCCATTTATACTCTATGTTTTCAATCAAAAAGAAGCATTTAATATTTAGTTTTTGTCTTTAGGCAAAAATAGACTACAGTAATACCTCAATATACAAACAGAATGATTCGATAGATAGAGAGAGAGAGAGATTTGATATTGTTCTGCTCTCAAAGCACTTTATTTTGTCATCTCAAAAGATAATGACAACAGACGTCCTGCTCCTTTCCTCTCCCTTCAGCATGCTGCAGCTAATGCCATTACGCTGGCTTCATTATTATTTCCCTGAATATAACAAATTAATCACTTGGCTGAAAATAGCTTCGTTACCTGCAGGACCAATAAAAAGGAAAAATACAAGTACATGTACAATTTTGATGGTTGAGGTTAACTTGACATCTTCAGTGTTCATATAATTGCTTTTGGAGATTAATTTTCCTCCCTATAGCATGGATGAAAAAGTACAATAACATTACTGAAGATGTTGATACAACAGCCTTTGGAACAAGCATGTAAAGATTTAGAAAGAAGTCAGTCCATGATGGGTAATGGGTGGTGTATGTGATCGATAAAAACAAGTCAGAAATTTATTCCAATTTGGATCCTATGATCCAACCTTCTCATGAGTCTTGTCCACAGTATGTAACCGATGTATTTATTTATATATTACAATTTTGAGTTTGTTCAAGAGTTGTTATTTTTTAACTAGATTTTTTTGAAAGACTGTGGATGTTTGACTGTTGAGTATAAGTGATGGGTCGTTATGTCTTGATCTGCCAACACTAAAAATATATTATTTTTTTTATTTGGGGTTTAATGAGGGTTTTAGCATCTTGTGACTGTTTACTGGTATTTTTAAAGACTTTTCCGTCCTATACAAGAATAAATCGCTCTGGGTGAGATGCTGAGTCTGTAACACAAACACTGCTCTAAATAGGACATCTCTCATCTTCTTCACTCAGGCTGTCAGGAGATTCACACTGATGTCCTTTCTCTATAACACAACTGCCCATTTCAGCTTTACTTCAGGAGTTATTTCAAACACACCGGCTGTATTTGCTTTTCTCCACTTGGAATAATTCTCTTAAAACTTTATCTTGACAACTGTTTTTGAGTGTGTGGAGCTCAGACTGCTGCTGCACCAACTGTCAAAATATTGGAATATTTTTCACCCAACTCATCTGGCCCAGGTTTGCCTTTCTCTCTGCACAACAGAGGTTTTACTAAAGTCAAAATATTAATCGTGAGCCGCTGCAAAAATCAGTTTCTAAAATCACTTATTTATCCACAAGCTGTAAGTTTGGGTAGAAATATGTATAATATGATTAATTCCATACAACTACATTTAAATTGGGCTATCAATGAAACACTTAGTTAAACAATTGGGAATATTGTGGGTTTATCTACACAATAATATTTCCAGTACTCTGTCCCACTGTTGTCAGAGAAAAAATTACAGAAATGCTTAAATCATAATGATTGCTTTATTAGTTAAAACACCTATTCGATTTTAAATTATGTTTATTTAATGTATTTATATGTTTTTACATGTAATTAATAATGCCAAATACTGTATATTTTTCAACTCCAGTAATTGCTTTTATCTCCACAGCAGCGCTGGGGGTGATGGTGCAATTCGGGCGTTATTCGCCAACCGTTTTGAAACAAACGAAGAAGAACGAAAGCGGAAGTTACGCCGAAGCTGTCATGGCGTCTCATATGTAAATCGCCGAGTTTCAAAAATTGAATAAAACATCTTATTAGGAGATTTAAAGGTATGTGAGCGCATTTTACATCATAGTTAAATACCCTATCGTGAAAATAGATAGTCCGTTAAACTGGGTGATCACGTGATATTCTGGTAGTTGTTATTACAGCAAACTGCACTTTGTTGTCGCGCTAACCTGCAATGATAGCCGCTGCTAGTCACAGCTAGCTCAGGTTAGCCGTGGTAGTTTAGCAGCTTTTTCTTCTGCAAATACACAAATATTGTGCTGTTAACCTTACGTTTAATTTGGTATTTATTTGGCTGTTTTCCCATTAACTCTGGCAGCTCTACACATTTAAGCTGTTGACCATAAGCTGTGTGTTTCAAGGCAGCAAAACTAATGTTAGCTAATGAAAACTAAGTTATTTTAAATGAACATGTCCTGCTTTGTCAAAGCTAACACACTTTACGTTTGTTTTCAGGTTAACGTGAGGTAATCTAACCGACTCAAACTCCCAGGACCAAGAAAATGAGCACTCAAGTAAGCAACCAATTTAAATAGTCTCACATTTACAGTCAATATATTGCTCACTTTATTTGTTTCCTGAGTGAAACACCTCAAATACTTACTAGACATGTGTTTTGATTTCAGTACAGTATTCTTTTCAAGCAAGAACACGGTGAGTAACCGCATGCATAAACAGATCTCCCTCTATAACTGTCATACATTGTCATAGAGCTCCACTGTTCCCCAAAATCTATTAAAAACAAATCAGTGAGCCGCACAGATGTGCTGGGTGACATGCTGCTTCATAACCATGAACACTGACATTTATTTTAAGTCAATCCCACATTCACCATCCCGCTGTAAAGACTCACTAGAGAACCAAATGTGTGCTAATGAGAGAGAACTTCATGAGTTCCAGCAAGGCATTTTGCCGTAACAGAAGCTTAGAGCATAAAAGACAATGAGCAATAAATGAAATAAGTGTGATAACTTAACATGTAGCTGCATGTGAAATGCTGTGCAGTGATAGTAAAGTAGTGAGGTGCACATAATGCAAGTAGTGCAAATAGTATACTGTTGAGTTGTAGCGCAGTAATGGATAAGATAATTAAAAGATGTTGAAAGGTGCATGAGGTCAGTGTGAGGGTGTTTGTATCAGTATTGGTCCGTTAGAGGGAAGCACAAGGCTTCACCTCCCAACCTCCCTGTCCAGACACAGAGGGGGACTAGTTGTATAGAGAGAGAGCAGCTGGCACACTAATGCACAATTAACTCCTTTTTGAGTAACGTATGCTTAAAAAACTTGATGAAAAATTACACTTTATGTTCATGCTTAGAGCTGAGGACAACAGATAATCTGGGGAAAGTCAGATAGTATTGAGAGACGTGCTAACAAATGATTGGTTTTGGTGTTTTCATTGGATTTGTCGACCATAATAACCGCCCCGCATGTTTCAGGTGTTAAACATCACTTGTAATCACACTGTCATGTTTGTTTCAGCACACGATGACGCTATCTGGACAGCAGCGTGGGGTAAAAGTGAGTCGGATGGGTCAGAAACCATCATCACCGGCTCACTAGACGATATGGTGAAAGTCTGGAAATGGTGAATGTTTTTTTGCACAATATTGTATTTGTGTTTTGTCTCTTTTTGTTCTCTCTATATTCACCAGACACAAACATCCTTTACAGTTTTCACATCATGGCTGTACAGATTTTGTCCACTTGTTGTTGAACTGTAGATGTTACATTTCTTTCGTCTGAGCACTTTTAAGAACTAGTTGTCTGTGTTGGCCTAAAAGTTGAGTTTGAGTTTATTTGACTTGACGTGACCGAATAGTCTCTCACTGTTCCTGCAGGTCAGATGAGAAGCTGGAGCTGCAGTGGACTCTGGAGGGCCACCAGCTGGGTGTGGTGTCAGTGGACATCAGTCACAACGGAGCCATCGCCGCCTCCAGCTCCCTCGATGCTCACATCCGTGTCTGGGACCTCGATTCTGGGAAACAGATCAAGTCCATGGACGCCGGACCAGGTATGACTGGACCTCAGAGCATCAGGAACATTTTAAAATGACTTTGTATTGGGTGGTGTGATAGCGTGATGAGTAGAGAGAGCATGCTTCCCTCAGCTCTATATCTGACATCTGAACTAAATGAACATTTTATTTTCTCTGAGATTTTGAATAAGAGAGCTTTTGTCTTCTGTGTAATTTAAATTCATGATCCTTGTGGTTGTGCTTGTTACCTTTTTTACTGTTTAGCACACAGCACCGGAATGAGTCCACTACATGGGAATAGTCACTGAGTTTAGTATAAAAACCAACCTGCAGGGGATGACAGCTTGTCTGCTCTGCTGTGTAGCACAGCGAGCTTGTTTTATTTTTTACTCTCAACCCCACACACACAAATGTCTCTGTTGTTGTGTATCTTGAACCAAGCTGTAATTCATCGAATGTCATGTCACCTCCCATTAGTGACACTCCAGTCCACTCAGTGGTTGGTCTGGGTCACTGGACTGGAGACCTTTTTCTTTCCTCTCTTGGGACGTCGTGTATTTTAGTACATTTTGAATCTTCAGGAGTAAGTCCTGTTAATGTGAAACCTTTGTTTTGTGGATTTACGTTATAATATTTGGCTTGTTGGCTAAAGATTGACATTACAATACAACTGACAATACAGTAGGTAGACACATTAAAAAGACATTTTAACAGAAAAGACACATGGCATTAATTCGGTTGTGTTTGCTGCATTATTAGAATAAACATGTCCTTGAAAAGAATAAGTATAATATGCTCAGCCTTCCCTCTCTATCTTTCTGCTCTCCTCTCTAGTTGACGCTTGGTCGCTCGCCTTCTCCCCAGACTCCAAACACATTGCCACAGGAAGCCACCACGGCAAGGTCAACATCTTCGGTGTGGACAGCGGCAAGAAGGAATATTCTCTGGACACTCGAGGGAAATTCATCTTGAGCATAGCTTACGTAAGGAGCCATAAATTGTCCTGTTGGCCGGCTGGGTGGTGGCTCTACTGGGTGGTGACCTCACTGTCTCGTCTTCACAGTAACTCATCTTGATTTGTGTTTCCCCTTCTTTTAACTTGGTTAAGTCTTTCTCTCCAGCTCCAATGCTTATTTTTAAAGGCTTTTAGAACTAGCAATAGCTCATCCAGTCTCATGTCTAATTTTTGGAAGCTGTCTTTAGAATCGATAACATTGGTTTTCTTCTGTTTTGCCTCTCAGAGCCCTGATGGAAAATATTTGGCCAGCGGAGCCATCGATGGAATCATCAACATCTTCGACATCGCCACTGGAAAGCTACTCCACACACTGGAAGGTAGGTTCAAATATTAATATATATATATTAATTAACAACGTCCACCACAATGTTCTAGATGTCAAGGTGTTCAGATTGCTTGTTTTGTTTGACTAAAAGTTAGATGCATAATTATAATAAACAGAGAAAGCAGCAAATACTCAGATTCGCACAAGCTGGAAGATGTTTAGCCACTAAAATGTGTTTTCTTTTCATCAGTTAATTGATCAACCACCTTTCAGACCTCAGTGAGGAAGCTAAATAAGTCTCCTCTCTCTTCAGGTCACGCCATGCCCATCAGATCCCTCACTTTCTCCCCCGACTCCCAGCTCCTGGTCACAGCCTCCGACGACGGCTACATCAAAATATATGACGTGTGAGTTTGTGGATGCTGAGGAGTTTGTGAATGAACTGTATTCTGTGCCAGAGATGCTCAGAGATACACAGTAATATATAGACACACACACACACACACACACACACACACACCGCACAAGGGAGGAGAAGGACGCACCAGTGTTCCAGAAGTGACAAACACAAAAACAGTATAGAAGGAAAAAGGGTGTTTTGTTTTTAACTTTCAGCTATTGTTTTACAGGCAACATGCCAACCTGGCCGCCACACTGAGTGGACACGGAGCGTGGGTTCTTAATGTGGCTTTCTCTCCAGATAACACCCACTTCGTCTCAAGGTAAAAATCAAACACCACAGGGAACTTCAGGTTGCCACATAACACAGGATTACGTTTTATAAAACCTGCATGTCTGCAACAATACATTTTACCACCAGAAGAAAATATGGATAGACCTGAAACAGACCACGCTGTTGTAAATACATTCTAATCTATAATGTAAAGCATCTGTTTTTGACTGTCGGTGTATATTAGCAGCCGTCTGCTCTCCCAAGCTTTCACTCTCATCCTGTGAAACCGTTTGTCAGCTGAGGCTGTTTTTCCAGACAAAGTTTCCAGTTCACACTGGCAAAATAAACTGAGCAGGTCAGCCAGACAACACAACGTTTGACTTTTAAACTGTTAAAAACAAGTCCTCTCTCCTGTGCTACCCTTCAGCTCGTCTGACAAGAGTGTGAAGGTTTGGGACGCCGGCTCCAGAGCGTGTATCAACACTTTCTTCGACCATCAAGACCAGGTGACAAAGAGAACCCGGCGCATCCTCGCGGAACGCGTTTATAATCCGATTCAAAGGGAGAAAATGCATCTGCTGATGTGTTGGGGTGGGGGGGGAATCAATACGGCCAATGTCACGGAGTGGCCCCTCACATGACCCTTCTCTGACGTCTCAGCTCGGGCTAAACCAATAAACCCTGCTGTCATTAGATCCCTGGTTGCAGACGCCTGTGGGGAGGCTCATCTGTTCTCCAAATTAAATATCACGGCTCCTCAGAGATCACAGGCAGCTGACCGCTCTATTGTTTTTGTGTGTCATCATGAAATGAAAATCTTCAGGGACAATTTGCAGCCAATTAATTGTTCAGCTTGGCTTTGTTCTTCTGTTTAGAGCATTTTTGTAGCCCTTGTTAGCTTAAGTCTCAGCTTTCTGCACCACTTGGTGAGGTGTTTGTAAAAAGCATCTGTAACGGCTCCAGTTTTAACTAGTATACCTGCTTGGTTTGTGCTTTAACTGACTTACTCTTCTTCAGTCTTAATGCAGCTGGACAGTAACGGAACAAACTGTATAATAATAATAACATAGAAAAACATCATTGTAAACTTTTGAGGATCCAGTCGGTCAAAGGGTTAATTTCTCCAAGCAAGGACATTTATTCCCTTTTTTTAAAAATAGCTGAATGCATAATATTTAATATGTGGACACTTTTGTGATTGTGGAATATCACTTTTCATGTCACTTGAATCCCATTATCTGTGCTTCTGCTCCTGTTTTGTTCAGGTGTGGAGTGTAAAGTACAACAGCAAAGGCTCAAAGATCATCTCGGCCGGAGACGACCGCGCCATCCACATCTACGACTGTCCCATGTGATGATGGTGCTGTACGGGCGGAAGGGGAGAGGAGCTACACAGCTGTTTATCAAATCATGGAGTTGAAGTCGGTAATTGGGGGAGGGAGGGAGGCGAACTGTAAATGTGATGGGGGGGGTTTGCACTGGCCCACTACGGTCAAATAAAAGGGTTGTTTTTGTACTCTTGTTTCGATTGTATTGTTTTAGTTTTTGGGCTGAACGTTTGTTATTTATCATTCAATAATTTGATTTGGATTGCATTTAATTGTATATTGAATATCTTGAGGTTTCAGATCAATTCAGTGCTTTGGTAACAAAAGATCATCAAATATGGCTTTATACTTGGATCTACAATCAGTTAAAAATATATATATTTTTTCCTTTACGATGAAGTAAAACTTTATTTATCTTGCGTTTTTCTTCTTTTCGGTCTTCGTGCACATTTTTATCCATTTACTTAAATTTCTGACTTGATAACCAACGGCTTTACTACTTGCCATTTGTCAGTTTTGTGGCAATACTTTGCCACAATACTTTGGGATCTAGTAAATTAAAAAGATTGTGGCAAAGGCATTGAGGAAATGTAAGCTTAGAGGGAGCTTTGTTTCATCAGTGTTGGAGGTGAGGTAGTGCTCCCTCCGGTGGCCCAGCAGGTGAACTGCAGCCTCATAATGAACCGATTCTAAACTACTAAACAAAGACATTTTTATAAAGTACATACACTCAAACTAGTTGCAGTGATTCAGAATTATTTATTACTTTTCATCGAAGGTACACAAGTTTAAATCGCATCAAACTGCACGTTTAACAATTCTTTGCTGTCGCACACACTGCAGGTAGTCGGTAAATACACGCGGAGCACTTCCACCACATCGGCAAAGGTCCTTTTCAGACATAATCGCATCAGTTCAGAAACTGATCCATCAAACTGAAGAGTGCTGTTTGCATAAGATTTCATTTTATAAAAGGAGGAGCAGAGTGTGTCAACCCTCACTGAGATGTGTTTTCTGGCAGTAATCACATCCAAGTATGGCCTCGTTGATGTACCTCGCACTCTTTAAGTGACTGAAATCTGAAGGCAACTTTAGGAGTTGAGTTGTGTCTGCGGGTGTCTTTGCTCTGCCTGTGTGTCCGCTTTAAGCAAACAATGGCACCTGTGGTTTTTGTTCTGTAACCAAACAGTTGGCGATGTGATCCCCAGACATCCGAGCGCTGTAAATAATGTACAGAACACAACTGGAAAATCCCCACCTCTTGTTCAGCGATCTGATCCCAGGCCTGTAACGTTACCTCTATTCTCTCGATCTACACTTTGTTTTGTATATTCCATTTACACAGACAAAAAGAAGCAGAAACACCCGCCTAGAACGTTGATAAGTTGATAAGTTGATCACTTGTGTTCTAGTGACTTCACAGACAGCTGGTAAATAAAGCTACATTTATTACAGAAAGCCTTTCGGTTACAAAGACCTGCATTGCAGAAACTGCATTGCTCTCATTAAATAAGTCGTATTCTTACTTGATTTATGCCTAAACTAAGGTGAGATTCTGAGCAGACGTTTCTCACCTCTGCACAAAGTTTCACTGGAATGCACACAGATATCAAGCTTTTCTGCTCTACAAATGCTCAAAAAGGGCAAAGACGTCATTTGTGTCTCAAGAATTTGGCACATTAAAAAGTCATTAGACTGACCTTGTTGCAAATTATCTTGAAAAAAAAAACATGTGATTTACTGCGGAGTAACTATTTATAATTTTAAAAAAAACCTGAACCCAGCTGGATTGTGAACGTAAAAGCTGCATCAAGTGCTCACAAGCTTAGGCTGCCTCTGTGCCATGACACAGGAAAACAAAAAGAGGCATTAAAGAAACACAATGTTAAAGAAACACAATGGTGCAGTCATTCCATAATGGTCAAATATACAGTATAGGTGGTAATAATCATAGGAGCCTTGAGTTATCCACTGCTCTTTTTTTAAAAGGCAAATTTATAGCAAAATGCAGAACATTGTTTTCACTTATATCTTAATGTTTTACAGAAACCGTTTAGCAAAAACAAGGCTAGTAGAAATGGGTCTGACAACCAGAAAAAGACGCGGTAATACCACCTGTACCTCCCACCATGTGCACTCTACTGCCACAAACCTGTATTAAAACACCACAGATCTACAAAGGTGTGTGGAAAGCAGCTACACAGGTGAGCGGTCACCCCGAGGCTGGACACAGATCTGGGTTGTTATCTCTAGTTCCTGCCCGGCTGTGAGGAGGTGAAGCCCGGTGCGAGGCCGTCCTGGTTCCCTCTGGCCCTTCACCAGTGTCTGGAGTCCACGAGATCAGCTCGCAGACTCAGTCTCTTCAGAGTCTCGTATCCCACCACGATGAGCACCGACGTGGGCAGGGAGGCAATGATGCGGGCGGACAACCCTTTGGTCATCGCCCTGGCGCCCTCCTCTGCCAGCAGCTGCTTGAAGGTCTCCCTAACGGACGACCGTCCCTCCACCTTCAACAGACAGAACATCTGTTAAATCACCTTTGATTTGCAATCGCATTTTATCTTGATTTGTATTGAAGACCATGAAAACTAAATCTTACCAAAAAGTCATTTTATTTTACTGAGGAATATTGTGTGATACGATCACAAGCTCAGGAACAGCTACTAAATAGACTTCATGGTAAGATTGTTTTGTCAACGTCTACAATGAACTTTCAATCCTGATGCAACATAGACGTTTGAGTTTTTACAATGCGAAGTAACAAAAACCGTTACGGGCTTAGTTCCGTATGTATAAGCACTGAATGAAACAGAGTGATGTGTATGTATACAAGAGCAACTAAAAACCAGTAGCGTCTACAAACACATCAGCTGACCAGCAAGCCTGTTGTTGCACTGCAATCAAGAGCAAGTTGAGGAACTGTTGAGTAACGTTAGGAACTAAAGGAAGTGAAGCAACAGAGAGAACCAGCTGACTCCAGCTGTATTTGGTGTTGTCCAATGCAGATATGATAGACTTGATGTGACCACAGCAAAGTAATAACATAATAATTAAATGTTAAATTTATTTGTATCCCCCACCCTCTCAAATCCTGTCAAAGCCTTAAATGTAAATACATATGGAATGTCAGCTTTTATGTGGCGCACAATGGTGTCTTTCAGGGTTTACCTGTACTCTTGCACGAACAACATCCATGGGGTTGGTGATGGTGGAGGCGGTTGCTGCTGCCATTGGTCCGGCCAAAGCCTGCAGAAGTAGATGGGGACACTCACTTGGCGCCAACAAGGACAGCTGCCCTGGGAACACAAAAGGATATATAAAACATGCATGTAGCAGCTAAGAACAGCTACTGTAAACCACAACTAACAAGAGTGTTGACCTACCTGTATAAAAATGATAAAAAGGCC
The DNA here is from genome assembly GCF_050575085.1 of Anarhichas minor. Taxonomy (NCBI): domain Eukaryota; kingdom Metazoa; phylum Chordata; class Actinopteri; order Perciformes; family Anarhichadidae; genus Anarhichas; species Anarhichas minor. The sequence goes on from NW_027466457.1 coordinate 13,302,889, forward strand.
ACCACAGTGCACTGTTCGGGATGTACGTGAGAAGCGACGCCACGTAGCCCCTGTAAAATCCCTTGAAACCATCGGCTGCAAATATCTGCACCGTGATGTCACGGGTCTGCCCGAAAGTCAGTCTGCGCTTAGTTGTTGCGAGCATCGTTTTGGGTTTGGCCTTGAAGCGAGTCAGGTGCTCCCCCTGTCCTTGCATCATCAAGTGCTGGGACACCACGTCTATCGGCACCGTGATGGTCTGGGCCACCAGGGAAGCTGCCCCTCCAGCCACCACCGACTTCACCGTGTTACTGGGCGAGTACTGGTGCACATACCTGCGCACCAGTTCATAGGTGGTGATATAAGCCTGTCCTGAGACCAGGGTGAACGTATTGACCATGAAGCCACGGTAGAGGCCTCGCACACCCTCCGCTCGCAGGATCTTGCAGAAAGCATCAACGGTGCCGGAGTAGAGGGCCTTCCCCTTCTGCACCTGGAGCCGAGTGCGGATGAGGCTGGCCGGGTAGACGGTGGCCCTGGTGGTCAGGGTCATGAACACACCCAGGGAGTAGAACTTCCTCTTGTCCAGGTCCTCCCATTCGATAATTCGGATCGCACCTTTCTGCTGCATGGTGCCGGCTAGAGCAGCGCTGCACCCCTAAAGCCACGCATCTCCAGTCATCAGCCCTCCAACTGCCATCACACCTGTAAACAAGAGTACAGCTCTGTGATCAGATGTAAGCACCTGCTGGGTTCACTAAAAGATTCATTCTTTCTTTCAGAATTTGGACTGGTCCCAGGACGGCTGTCAAGATTGGCATTGCATTGCAATACCAGATAACACACTAAATCAGTCTATGTGTAACAATACAGGGCTCTCGCACAATAAATAGCTTAAATAAGGCTGCAACTAATACTTATCTCAGTTATTAATTAATCTGCCATTTATTTATTTAATTGATCAATCAGTCGGTCTATAAAATGTCAGAATATACGAGTAAGAAAATACACGCTGAAAATGTATGCTGATTTTGTCAGAATACCAGCACAAAAACCCAAATGAATGTTGATATATTACTGTTTTTACTACATACAGACTTCCTCAATCAATCTCAACTCTGTTATGTGACCTTGTATTTCGTGGACCATCACAATAAACCAGGTCCACTTCTCTCTCCTACTCTTTGAATCAATGAACTGTGCAGGCTAATTTGCACCTCGGACACTAAGTCCTTGTGTTTACATAATGCAAAACATTATATATTATACAAATACCCACGAGGGTATTTGAAAAACAGCATACCTGAGCTCTCAGTTCATTAAAGCATTCAACAAATATACGCAGAATCAATTCAATGACAAGCTGCATCAGACTAGGGGAGTTGTTGCGTTTATTTAATTGTAATATTTAAAAGGGTCAAAGCCGGACGGACCTGAATGCCTCCCTGTGTAATCATGTAAACAGTCACAGCTGTTCGCCTCAGGCTGCGATACATGCTAACGTTACACACTACATATATAATACCTAACGTTACGTTCATGGTTATGCAAAAGCACAGGACAAAGAGGAGAAGTTTGACTGCATGGACTAGCTTTGCTAATGAAAAGGTACAGTTTCTGTGCTGCTGGTATTCAAAGCCAGTGTGACCGACTCTTTATCCGCGTCTAACGTTACATCTTTAACTACACATTAATAAGCAGGCACCGTTTCGTAACACTGCCATGTGAAAGTCCAATCAGCCATTTTTGTTGTTGTCGTCTTTTACAGCGGTTGGTGAAGGTGGAGAAAAAAAGGGAAGCACGTGCAATGTCACCCAGTGTACTCGCGCTAACACGAGAGTTACGCACAGTGCAAGAAATAAGCCCGAGATTTAACGACCCGATTAAATTTACCTGTTGGTCGGATCATGTAGCTCTGGTTCACCTTCCGCCTCCTGTTCGCTGCTTTGTTGTTAAACTCTTGCGGCCTGCAGCGCTACACGGTGGGTCATGTCTTCCGTAACAAACAAAGTGAAAGGTGAAAGGTCATGGGTTGTGTTTCACTGCAAGCGGTTTGTTATTGGCATAACAAACTTTTCCTTGCTTAAAAAAAAGTATGAAAATAGTTTCCACTTGCAGGTGATCGCTGTAACTGTTATGATTAACGCTGTTATGTTGAGTTACTTTAAGAGCTCTCTAGGAAGCAGTGTTCCAGTGGATGTGTCTGGGGCTTTTATTGTGAAGGATAAGACGGAAGACGGAAAAGAGTAAAGAGGTTCTTGTGGAGTGTATGAAAAGGAAATAAAGTGGTTGCCATCTTGCTGCAGACTACGGAGCCCCGTGTTATTGTTTTATTATTATTATAAGGTATAGGCGCAACATAACGCTCGGCTACATTAGCAGGTTAGCGGGTTGTTTATTAATGTGTCAATGATGATGATGCCTTCAGGGCGCGATGCAAGTGTAGGAATCTCAATGAGCACGCACAGCCAATGAGCAAACAAAGCTTAAAATGGCTTTATACCTGGAGCAAGTGCTCAGATCATATACTAAGATAAAAGTAAGAATAACAAAATATAATAACACTTTATTACAAGTAAAATCCATGCATTCAAATTGTAAAAATATGAAGCACTATAAGCAAAACTGTTCACTAATTTGTATGCTAGTTATATAGTTAAATCTGGTGAACTCTATTTCTTTTTTATTTGTTTTTTTGTGTTTTTCTTATGTACCAAAATGGGAGTACAAACTGCATTTTGTTGTGCAACCTTGTGTTGTACAATGACAATAAATGAAACCTTGAACCTTGCATGATTATTCATTAACTGATCATAGATTGTGTATTCTAAATCTCAACAGTTCTATTAGTAACTACAGCAGTCAGATAAATGGAGTGAAGTAACAAGTACAATATGTCTCTATAAAAAGTATGTGTATGTTATTACCGGTAGGACTACTAGTTGAAAATGTGTATTGTAGTGCAAACAATTCGGTAAATGTATATAGTTACATTCCAACACTGATATTTGGAGATTAAATTTAGATTATATATTCATCTTTATCTCTGATCAAGAGCACTTGAATGCGGCACAGGAGGTGCCCTGAACGCAGTACAGAGTCGCATCCGTACTGTCACGTGGGACCTTTACCACTGCACTTTTTTTAAAGTCACACAACACAGTACAGACATGTTCACAAATAACTTCATGTATGTGTGTGAAAACTATGCCAGACGTTTTTGAATAACCACCCCATTATTTTTGACTTGACAAGGATTTTACATCTATTTTCTTGTTTATCTTATTTATTTTTCTGGAGGCTATAAATCCAAATGTCAAAATCTCACAGGTGCCTAAATACCATATACAATTCAGAGAATGAAAAGGATATTTAATACCCTACTATGGGCTTTGTGCAAAGCAAGGTGATCACTTTACTTTTTTAAAATTTATTTTATTTTATTTTTTACTTTTGCCCAATTCCAATTGGAATCGGAATTGGAATTGACGTGCTCTGTCAGTAGTTAACGAATGGGCGTGGCTCTACATCTCCGTGCTCCTGATTGGTCGGCTCGGAGTTGCCAGTTCAGTCGTGAAAAACGGGGTCGTGTTGATTTCAGAAGTCATCATGGCGCTCACTCCGCCAGTCAAAGGTAAAGAGGTGTCTTCTGCTAACCGTACCTATTTTAGCCGTCATCCGATCAGCCGTTTACCTTCTATAAATGACACGCATCCCCCCTGAAAGTAGCTGTCGATTGCTTTTAGTTGCTATTAAAGTGTACCCGGCGTCAAACTGTTGGGAGACATATAAGCTAACGTTAGCTAGCAAGAGAAATTAGCTAACGCCGAAAGCTAGATGTGTCTTTGCTCTTCTCACAAATGTCACAACATTAGCGTCCTCTCTAGCTAAGCGTAAAGTGTGTGCTAATTGTCTTTCATTTTTCTTATCACGTCAAGACGTCCAGCCAGTAGCCCGATAAGTAGTTGTGGTTAACGAGAGTGTGCTTCACGATAAGGACTAGTGTTAGCTAAACGTTAGCTTTGTAGCTGTCTCTCATACCATGTCACCAGGACACATCCGAGAGGATTTAATGGTTGATGTTCGCAGACAGCATCGACACCACGTTAGTTTACCGTTACAACGCGTGAGTTCACAGTTGTATTAATCGCAGGGACTTTGTACAAACAAGACGAGGATTGGTTTATATTTTAACCCAAAACGGAAAGTGGGATTATAGGCCATCGTGGGAATGGCATTGTCTGGTAAAGCAAACTCCCAAATGAGTGTAGTATTGAGTCAGATTTTTGATATTTGACATATGTTTCCAAACAATAATAGGTTATTATCAGTGAAAACAGGTTCCCAAAATGATTTATCTCCACAGGATCTCACTAGTGTCTTTGTTGCGTGTCAAGTAGTAACATATGATACTGAATGTTTTCCATTCTGCCTGCTTTGCATTAGGTTATGGCTTTTATTTTTTGCATACAGTTATTTATGACACTTGCTGACACAAAGCATCACGGTGATGCAGTGAATCATGTGACCAAAAGAGGACAAATTCCATTGAATAGGTTGAAGTCATGAGCATCTTTAGCTGTGGATGTTCAAATTGTTCTGCCTTAATAATAAAAGCACACTTTTTGAATCATTTTACTTCTATATATGTTGTAGTGGGCACAAACGCTGATCTTAAATCAAAGATCTAACTATGACAAAAGCTGGTTCATGCCTGCTTAGTTGAATGGAGCTAAATCACATAATTTAGTTGTTTTTAATTTTTCTCTGGCAGCAGTGATAATACTCTTGTTGCTTTGCCGCACCGCTAGTGAACGTGTTGAGAGGAAATACTGCCGATGAAGAAGATATGAAACCCCAAGTGTGCCAATTTGCTTTATCAGATTTGAAAGACTCGCTAAACCAGTTGTGACATGTGCTCACATCTTATCTGTGACTTTCACCTCTGCATGATGAACTTCATCAGGGATGCTTGATGCTTGAGGGCATTCTTCCTTTTTATATTTGTTCAGTGAATGCTTAATATGATTTAGGAAACCAAACCTACAGTACAAGCTTTAAAAAAGACAACATATAGTCATTTTACACAATATTTAACTCTGATTAAGTCAAGTCAAGTGTGTGCTATGCAGTTTGTGTTTCCTAATCATCACACAAGTGTTTCTTTCAAAGCCAGTAACCTGAGAGCCAAAGTTACAGCGTGTTGATGTCCTGTTGAGAGACCTGTGAGCAGAGTTGTGCCAAGATTCAAAAGCTTACTGCGTCCATAGGAGCTCAGCACTTGCTTAGCTTAATTGTTACACCGAGTTTTAAAGTAGAATATCATCAACATTTAACAGCTGGAGCCCAAATAAAGGTCACAAAGGAAGAAATGAAACCAGAGAGATCGTTTACCTTTTTTCCCCAAATGCACTGTTGTTCATTGTTACATTATTTAAGAAGCTTATTTACAGGACAGTCTAATTCAGAGTTTGGTCATTCCTGAGACCAACTGCTCGGCTACTTATAACCACCAATACAATGTGGTATGTACAGTAATAATCCGATGCTATGGATGCACTGCTGTGTGTGTGCACAAACATTTAAAGTTAAATTCTCATGGAGTAATAAACCTGTCCAACCTGCAAGTACACATGCTGAGCCAAAAAAATTATTTAATTACACAGGCTGGGCTGATAGTTGTATTAACACCTGTTTGTCTTCCCTCTGCAGAGCACCCATACAGCCATCTAATCGACACGCTGAAAGATGGCAGCATCAAGTTCTTCAATCCACAGAAACTAAATGATCCGAGATACGGTGAGTTCAGGCCCTCTGACTGACAGAAAGGTCGCATATTTAAACACGTCCCTCTTTCCAGACCCTTTTCCAGGTGGCATTTATTTTACTCAGATCTGCACGATGTAGAAGAAGTAGTACGACATGTTTACCGCAGGTGTGTCTCAAGATAGCCGTGTAAAAATGTATGCATGTGAAAAGTCTTGAAGAACATGTGTAAACAGCAGTCTTAAAGATGTCGTAAATATACCTGTATGTAAATACAATTGTTGAATTAACCTTTGAGAGCCGCTTTTTGGTTTGTAACTTCATAGTCTGGTTAATAAACAATCCAATTTAATTACACATTGTTGACTGTAGGAAATTAAACAGCACATTGTGTTCATTGTTCCTCTGTGTAGACAAGCTGCCTCTGTCCATCCGCGTCTTACTGGAGGCAGCAATCCGTAACTGTGATGGCTTCTACACAAAAGAAGACGACGTCCAGAACCTTCTGGATTGGCAGCAGCAGCAGAATGAAGCCGAGGTGCCGTTCTCTCCAGCGCGAGTCCTTCTCCAGGACTTCACGTGAGTTTCACACGGATCTGGGTGAAACAGATGATCCACTAGGAGTTGGCGTATTAGATCTTGTGTTAACATGATCTTTCTTTCTGAGCCTTTACATAAACAAATCATTAATATCATCATACTTTGAGTTATAAAAGAAGAACATTCCTATGAATCCTTGATTAATTGTTCCTCTCCTGGTTTCCTTTGACAGAGGTATTCCTGCCATGGTGGACCTGGCAGCCATGAGGGACGCTGTGGCCAAACTTGGCGTGGACCCCGGACTAGTCAACCCTAAATGTCCCACAGACCTCATCGTAGACCACTCGTTACAGATTGACTTCAGCAAATGGTGTGTTTGCATTAATATTATCCTTTTTATATGTTGACAATGAGCTAAAGAAAGTGAGAAAACGTACTTATTTTGGCTGTATTCACTGAAACAGCATTGTTCTCATAATGTATTCTGTAATATATATATATATATTTTACCTACAGTGCCATACAGAATGCCCCAAACCCAGGTGGAGGGGACGGTCCAAACCAGAGCCAGGGTCCTTCCCGTTCCACCCCCTCCAGGCGAGGCTCACAGTGCGGGAGCCAGCGGGGCTCCTGTAGTAAAGCTTCCTGCAGTGACCCTCCGGCCTCCCCGGGTCGACCTTCTGTCCAGCAGATCGAGAACACGCCTCTCCTCTGCCCTTTCCACCTGCAGCCTGTGTCTGAGTGAGTCTGCTCGTAAACATGAACGTGGTTTTATCTCTTTGCAGCTATTGGAACGGCTGTTTGGTCAACTAAAAGACCAAATTGATTTCACAAACTCTACAACTAAAAGAAAAACAGTCTCCCCCCTTCTCCAGCGATATAATTAGGCTACTGTAACAAGCGTTCTGTTTAACTACTCAGTAACTTTGGGCCGTTTTAGCTAAATGTCTACACCGTTGTCTCGTGAATTACTCTCGTGTTCCAAAACAAATCCAAAAGGATTTTGTTTGATTATGTCGTTATGAAAGTAAAGGCCTTGCTATAATGATCTTAGCATAAATATAATGGAAGCGTCGGGGGTTAACGATGAATTAGTTGGTAAATGTTAAACGAGTAGTCCCAGACCGCTGAAGTCAGTGACATTACACAACAATAACAAGTACGCTAGCTAACATTAGACTCCATTGAAATAACATTAACAGCTAAGATTACATGCAATGATGGGCGAGCGTTTTCTAAATCAAAACAACACAACCAAAAAGGTGCCGCGTTTGCGTGCCTCTTGACTGATTGACACAGAGTTCCTCTTTAGCATGTCTCGGGTTGATTTGTTGTCTTTCCTGCAGACCTGAAACCGCTCTGAAGAATCAGGAACTGGAACTCGGCAGAAACAAAGAGAGGCTTCAGTTCTTTAAGGTACAGCAAACAGCAAAAATAGTTTTGGACAATCAGAGGGTAAGACTTGTCTTGAAGGTCATTTTTACAAATTGTATCTCATTCTTTTAATCCATGCAGAAACCAAAGTGTAAAAAACACAAATCACCATTTTATGGGCGTTATGTGTCGGACTATTTCTGTTAACTCTGCTGCTCAACTGGTCCTGATCAAGAAGTAGTCCTCAGCAAAGTTAGCGGGCAGCTAGCTGTAGCTTCAGATCTACCACACAGACAGGAGTGGTACTCGCAGCAAGAAAACAACTATTTAACACTTTTTATTACAGAAGGAACTGGCTCATAGCGCTTATTAATCAAACAAAATACATTTTTGGCTCATGGAAATGTTCTGTAGCTTTCAATGAAAAGAAAAGAACTTTGTCTCTCCCACTTGAGAGAGCAGAACAAACCAGTATTTGTACCTCGAGTGAGACACAAAGTTAAATATTTTTTCTTCCTATTCCTTTCCCTGTCTGTCAACCAAACAGTGGTGTTCGAAAGCGTTTAAGAATGTGAACGTGGTCCCTCCGGACGTTGGCGCAGTCCACCAGGTGAATCTGGAGTACCTGTCCAGAGTGATCCAGGTCACCGACGGGTTCGTCTACCCCGACAGTGTGGTGGGAACCGACTCGCACACCACCATGATCAACGGCCTGGGCATCCTGGGCTGGGGTAAACCATTTTACAGACTTCAAAAGTTCTCACCAGTTGTTGACACATTCGTCAACCATTTAAAAATACAAAAACATCCATGCTTTCCTCCACCAGGTGTTGGGGGAATTGAGTCTGAAGCGGTGATGCTGGGCCAGCCAGTGTCTCTGACCCTTCCTCAGGTGGTGGGCTGTAAACTGGTGGGCTCCATCAACCCTCTGACCACCTCCATAGACATCGTCCTCGGCATCACAAAGGTAACACTGCTCTGCCCTCCTTCATGCCTTATTAGGACGTCAGTTCTTCTCAGTGAGATACCCAAAATGGACACCTCACTAGTCGAGGACAGTGGTGTTTAAAAATGCCCAGTCAGTTACTTTTGAATCATCAAAACGAAAACATCACCGCAAGAATCAAAACTGAAACTGTTATCATCTATAAATGCAGTACAAACATCGAACTCTTGCTGCTTAGTGTGTACTTATGTAACTTGTGTATTTATTTTCCAGCACTTGCGGCAAGCTGCGATCGCTGGAAAGTTTGTGGAGTTTTTTGGACCGGGTGTCTCCCAGCTGTCGGCTCCTGACCGGACCACCATCGCCAACATGTGCCCAGAGTACAACGCTACTGTCAGCTTCTTCCCAGTCGACCATGTCACCCTCCAGCACTTTAAAAAGACAAGTGAGTCAGCAAACAGCGACGCTGCTTATTAAGGGTTACAATAACCGATTCTGTCATGCGTTGGTAACTTGTCATCATTTTCCTTCCAGGTTTTACCCAGGAAAAACTTGACTTACTGGAGTCTTACATGAAGGCTGTGAAACTGTTCCGAAACTATGAAGAACCCTCAGAAGACCCTCAGTACTCTGAGGTAATGTTCAGACCTCGAGGGTCATTGGTGGTGGCTCAACACCCTGTATGTGTTTAACATTAAAACTACGTCAAGTAATTCCCCTTTTTGTCTCTAATGATGTTGGTGCCAAAATTAGCCTGTGGGTGCCGCAGTAGAGGAATTTAATTTCATAATAAAGTGAAACTAAAACCATTCATCTGTGTGCAGGTGATTGAGATCAACCTGACTTCTATAGTGCCGCATGTGAGCGGACCGAAGAGGCCTCAGGACCGAGTGGCGGTCAGCAGCATGAAAGAAGACTTCCAGAGTTGTCTTGATGAGAAGGTAACAAACAAAAAACTCATATTAATGTCTACTTCTGTTCTTTAGGAGAGGAACCAAGTGTGCATCCAGGCAGAGATACTCGGGTGCAAAGTGTGAAAGAGAAAAAGTTGCAATTGGAAAACATTGCCTTGAAAAAGAGAAATAAACAATGTATTAGGAGCATTAAGACCTACGAATACTCGCCTGCAAATATGATATGTCTCGGGCTTTTATTGTGAAAGGTAAGAACAGAAGAAGTAGATCTGGTCTGCGTAGCCGCTCGAGGATGAAATGAGTAATAAAGTTTGCCGTCTTGGTTCAGACTATGGAGCCTCCATGTTGTTTGTTTCCTAAACTCAACATGTTCTTCACAACATATTTACGGAAAAACTGCCCCCGGTGTGTAAAGGCTGTCCCACTTCTGTGCTCTGCGTGTCCTCAGACCTCAGTCTTATGCTGACATGGTACATGGAGATGCTGGTGCTGCTGGTGCTGCATGGTGGACTACAACAAGTCATTTACTTTCTTTGGTGTTTCCCTGCAGGTCGGCTTCAAAGGCTTCCACATCTCTAAGGAGAAGCAGGACACGTGCGTTCCTTTCCTGCACGGTGGTCAGGAGTACCAGCTGGCCCACGGCTCGCTGGTCATCGCTGCTGTTATCAGCTGCACCAACAACTGCAACCCGTCCGTCATGCTGACCGCAGGTAGAGGACCGAGTCAGAAGAGGAAACTGTGATCAGGTTTCCTCTGAAAATATTCCCCAATTTCATCTGTATATCATGCTGAGCATTACTCAACATGTAAGATTCACAAGCGTCGCTCTATCAGATGACGCATATTGTGTTTTCTTTTCACGTTTTTTGTTTCTTTTCACTTAAATCCTTTAATCTGATTATGTCTGCACTCTCACATCCCCAAATGTTCTCCTTTTTCCAGTCATTCACAGAATGAATATCCCGTTTTGTGTCTCTGAACTCACTGTCATCTCTTTTTGTGATTGACAGGTCTGCTGGCCAAAAAGGCTGTGGAGGCGGGCCTTGTTGTCAAGCCTTACATTCGGACCAGCTTGGCTCCTGGAAGTGGCATGGTCACGCACTACCTCAATACCAGCGGAGTCCTGCCTTACTTTAGCCAGCTGGGGTAAGCGTGTGTACACAGTGACGGCACACACACACACACACACACACACACACACAGGCCCCTTTAACACCAGGGCAGTGACCTGGGTTAAACCCGTACCATGAGTTTAACTTTGCTCAGCTGTGGTTTGGAAAGAGTTTTTTATGATCATTTTGCAGGATGTAGTTTGTGGCACTGTTGGATTGGTGTTTCTATTATTTTGTCCACCCCATTTATAGGTACATGTAATAATAACAAGCACCTCTGTAGAGTTTAATACAGTTTAAAAGTCCTTGGGACCTAAGAAAGTTGCAAGGAAACATCTGTAGTGCCGTCCAATCAAAAGCAATCAACTATGTAAACAGCAAGTGAGTTTACCTCACAGACAGACAGGGAGCCTTGATCAATCAATGTAGATACGGCTAATAAGTGTAAGATATTTGTGTGATTTAAACAGCTGTGTATGCAGATTATGATTCACTACATGTGACAAAAATAGACGTGAAAGCGTAAAACAAGCGCAGGACTGAGTGTGGATCGATACGTTTAATAAAATATTATATATAAGAGTATCTGTTCCGTGAGACGGACGTCAAAAAGGCTTCGAATAGTACTGTCGGTGTGGACCGGCTGTAAGACAATTCCATGATTGAGTTTGAGTTTTTGTGTGAAAGAGAGAATGCCGAGTGATTTGACGACTACCCTGTGTGTTCCTTCACACCTTTAGGTTTGAGGTGATCGGCTACGGCTGTGCCACCTGTGTGGGGAACACGGCTCCGTTACCTGACGCTGTCGTGGATGCGATCAAACAGGTTCGGTCTCCGTAATGCAATCTTAAGCTTTTCTGTGCATCTCGCGTCAACGGTATTGATGATCTGCTGTGTTTCAGGGGGACCTGGTGGCCTGCGGTGTGCTATCTGGAAACAGGCACTTTGAAGGGCGCCTATGTAACTGCGTGCGGGCCAACTACCTGGCCTCCCCTCCCCTGGTGGTGGCCTACGCTCTTGCGGGGACTGTGGGAATCGACTTTGAGAAAGAGCCTCTGGGTAAGGAAGGCACACGGCAGGAGCTCCTAAGCTGCTCCACTAAAACCTGACGGTCATTATGGGATTTTAGGGATTTGGCTGATTACAGGGAGTGAACATTTAGTGATTTTGTGTCTTGTGCAGCCATGCATCAGCCGTAGAACAGGTGACAGAGGAGCATTGTGGGTAGTCTGGTTATAGCAGTGACATTAAACAAAAAAAGCCGCATTCATTTAAGGCTTTTAGACTTGAACACTTCTAACATTGAGCATCCTGTTGTGTGTGTGAAGGTGTGACGTCGGAGGGGAAGGAGGTGTATCTCTGTGATATCTGGCCGTCCAGGGAGGAGGTCCAACAGACTGAGGAGGACACAGTCATCTGCTCCATTTTTAAGGATCTCAGGGGAAGGATGGAGGTCAGGACACGATCCATCTTTATTTATTTTATGTCTCTTTCAATTTAAATCAAGTGAATTAATGATTCCCACTGTGCTCTCTCTCTCTCGCTCTCTCTCCAGAAAGGGAACACGCTTTGGAACAACATTGAATGTCCAGATTCTGTGGTTTTCCCCTGGGATCACAAGTCCACATATATCCGTTCGCCGTCATTCTTCAGCAAGTTGGTAAGTCTACAGAGTCTCCTGATTTTACACATCGAAGGAAGTACAGAAATAAAAAAAAAAAACAGCAGCAGTTTTGACAACAAAGTGCCTCCTCTGCTTGTCTCTTGTCTCAGAGTAAAGAGGTGCCGCCTCCTCAGTCCATAGAGAACGCTCATGTCTTGCTGTTCCTCGGGAACAAAGTGACGACGGACCACATCTCACCGGCGGGCAGCATTGCCCGGGTCAGCGCCGCCGCCAAGTACCTGCTGAGCAAACGGTCAGTTTCCAATCAGACGTGGTGGTGAGAGTCGTGAAGGAGTCCAGACGAGTGGAAACCAGATTCTGATCGAAGAGAGGATGCACGTTGTTAACAGATTACTGCACGGACACCGAGTCCTCATCACCGTCCTAAATTAAGCAAGACTGCTTATTTTGGCTGCTTCCAAACTACAGCCTGTCCTACTAGTGGGAATAATAAAGTTTATTATTTATTTAAATGTATATGGCAAGGTTTTGTGACAATAATATCAATAATTAGTTGAAAATCTTCAACAAAAGCTACAGGAAATATGTGGAGATAGAGGAACTCATAATTCAAAATCATGTCGAAATATATCTTTCATTCACGAATAAATATTGAAAGATATAATGTCGAGGACGGATGTCTGCACAGTCTGTTGTATGATTGAGTCGGCAAAGGGTTTGAGTTTTGACATTTAATTACATCTCACTCTGGATGTTTACCTCAGCCTGACGCCGCGGGAGTTTAACTCGTACGGCGCTCGCAGAGGGAACGACGCCGTGATGACCAGAGGCACGTTCGCCAGCATCAAGCTCCAAAATCGCTTCATCGGCAAACCGGGCCCGAAGACTTTGCACATTCCTTCAGGCCAGACGGTGAGTGAGAGCTTTTTAAGAGCAGTAAACTAATACAGCGAATACAAACACCTGTGTTTGTGATACTTTAGCTGTGGCACTGGCACGGGCTTTGTTTTTGCAATGTCAGACCAGCTGCTAATAACATGTCCTCCTCTTGTTTGCCTTTTTTAAAATCAGCTGGATGTGTTCGAGGCAGCTGATCGCTATCAGAGAGACGGCGTTCCCCTCATCATCCTGGCAGGCCAAGACTACGGCTCTGGAAACTCCAGGGACTGGGTAGCCAAAGGACCGTACCTGCTGGTAAACTGAAGCACACACACGACTTCTTACTTCATCTAACATGGTACAGTTACATTCCAGTGATTACACTCCACAAGGAGGTATCGCATTTCTCGAGTTCTCCCTCACCCCCGTGCCTCACTTGTTTTTGTCGCTCACCTCGACAGGGGGTGCGCGCGGTCATCGCCGAGAGCTTTGAGAAGCTGCACAAGAACCAGCTGGTGGGAATGGGCATCATGCCGCTCCAGTTCCTGCCCGGCGACAGCGCAGACTCGCTGGAGCTCAGCGGGAAGGAGAGGTTCACCATCGCCCAGCCGGACAGCCTGAGTCCAAGGCAGCAGCTCACAGTCAAGGTAGGCTCGGCCCTGAGCTGTGATCACCGTCCGGACCTGTGTGGTTGTTTTATTGTTTGTTAGCTAAGATGTGGCAAGAAGTATTAGCTGCTAGATGTTAGTGAAATATCCTCTTCATCAGCATCTTAATAAACCACTTTGAACGCTTTAGTGAAGGAGTTTCTATGTTCTCTTCCAGACCAGCCAAGGAAAGTCCTTCTCCGTCACTGCACTGTTTGACACGGAGATGGACGTTATCTTTTTCCGTCACGGAGGTCATCTCAGATATGTTGCTCGGACTTTGCTCTGAAACCGCCTGCAGCCCGGTCCCCGAGCCCCACTGAAGGTGCCCAGCGGTCTCTTCATCAATTCCCCAGGTTGTCTTCCGGACGGAGGACAAGCGGCTCATCGGAGCGACATTGAGCCCGATGATTTGTCCGTTTCGAGCTGGATGAACCTCCCCAGACTTTTAGGGTCATGAGACGTCACGTTTTAGACCTGAGCTGCTTCTTCGTCACTACGCACGACTGCAGCGTCTCTCCTCACAAGAAGAAGACGACGTGGTGACATTCTCTCAATCAGGAGATTGAACCCAGGACGACATTTGAACATCCTTTTTTTAATTATTTTTATTGTGTGTGAGACCGGATTTGCTGCGTACTGAGGGGACATTTCTTAAGGAGTTGAGCCACGAAGAAATGACTCGTGTCTGCTTCTGTTGTCATTTAACAAAATAATTCAATAAACAATGCTGCCGAGAAAGGCTGACATGGTGCTAGGTACTACGGCATGAATACTTTGTTTTTTAGGGCGGGGCCTGTTTTTACCAACATCCAAGCAACGTCTAATCTTTGCAGAATTGACACCCTTGAATCGCCCAAATAGCTTTTACTTACATGTCGCCAGTGAACGTGTCCAGTTGAATCTCTTCCTGAGACTGACGACCTGCATTATTAGCACACGTATTTATTTAAAGGGGAACTCCACAGATTCTACACACCAAAGTCTCTTCACAGGCCTTGGAGAGAAAACGGTTGTTTAAATACTTGCGCCTAATGTTCACCCTACGAGCGACAAAGCAACACAACAAAAAGTATTGTTAGTTAAAGTATGGACAGCTACTTTGTCGCTGCTGAAGTGTTGCTCAAGCGCTCGTTGTGTAGTTATGTCGTTTAATATCGCAGCAAACTGACAAACGACGAGACATTTTCCGTTTATTAGAGAGAAGGTGACCGTGAAACACAAAGCAGCTCAACTTTGAGTAGTTGTGCCTCACGCAGCATCGGGTGTCAGTTTGACCCAAATGTCCATCTGAACAGCTGGCTCCTGAGTTGCATTGTGGGTAATGTTGGTGCCAGGTTTTGAGAAGAAGGAAGAATGTGTGGAGTAAAGTAAGAAAGCGAATGACTTTATTTCCCAAAATTCTTAGTTTTTTTTTTAATACAAATTCTCACTTTTAACATCTGGATCCATTTCTGGTAACGTGTCCCGTCGTGACTCGGCGCGATGTCGAGTTAAAAGCTGCATGAAAGGGACAAGTGTGATGATATCGCTTCATATCTTCGGTGCTTCTCACTTTGACTTCTGTCAGACTTATTGAATATAACTAAAGCTCCTTGCATGAGGAGGTCATCAAATCAATTGTAGTGAATAATGACTGATAATAAATGCTCATTTTCCAGCTAATATCGCAGTTTGAATTGAATTCTAAGTGACTGGATGGAGAGCAGCCCGGCCTGTAGTACAGGTATTCTTAAGTTCTATAATTCGTCCCATGTGCTGAGGTATTGGACTGTTTTTCTGTTAGCTCTGTATCATGTTCTGCATGTTCGAGTCATTTTGACACAGTAAAGAGTATTTGTTAGCTAATGGCACTTTCTAAAAGTCATCCCTTCATTGTATCATGGCACATTATTTAGAATATAGATTGGAGCCTTTATGCTTTTATGTTTTTAGGGAGCGTGGTATAATACTGGCTGTGCTTCAGAGACGTTATTTATTATGTAATTCATTGAAACCATATACTGCCTGAACCTGTTTGTCGTTTTAAAAGTGATGGAAAACGTTTAGTCAACTGCCAAAACAAGTAGCGAGCTGTCACGAGTCATCGTTTCTACACTGCTTCATATTACATGTAGGTTTGAAGTTCCTCCGCCCATCTTCACTGTTTGCCTTCCTAGTGTGAGGTTGTGTTTTAATTAGTGATACCTGGATGCAGCACGGTGTGAAAGCTTTACCTGTAGCGGCGTGTGTAGCAGTTAATTGGTCCAATGCTGCCGTTTCCCACAATCTCAGTTTAGGGAAGCAAAGTGTGTTGCTGCACACGTGAAAAGGTGTCTGTGTGTAACTCTGACTCATATTGTAAATAGTTTTTAATAAATGGTAAGGAAACGCTGGTAATGTGGCTGTCTGTGAAGCGTCAGGAGGCTCTGGTGAAGGTAACGTCCCTGATTTTACACATAAGTTACTAATCATCAGTCTGTGGAAACTAGTTGTGTAATATATAACAAGGCGGCAGCTACAAGAAATAAGGGACTAAGTCCTTGCATACTATTCTATGACTTTACCAAACTGTTTAATAACATGCTGCAATATGACATGACATGCTAAAGTAGGACCTTTCTATGACATACTATTCTATGTTTTCATACTTTATATACTATGACTTTTTATCACGTTAAAGACTATGACTTTCTGTATGGCGAGCAGGCAGCAGGGGATGGACCCAAACGCAGGAGAAGATAATACCCAATAATTGAATCGAAAAGCTTTCAGGTTTTCGTCCAAGAAAACAGCAGACAGACAACCAACAGATGGAAGACAAGACAGTAAATACTAAGAAACTAATCAGACAATAAGACACAGGTGGGCAGACATGACGGCTGATTGGCGGAAGAAACAATTTTTGAATTACTATACGACGACTCTTAATGCCATACTATACTGTAACCTTTTTTAATACTGTGACTTTTTGACGTACTATACTATAGAATCTTTGACATACTTTGTCTTCATGGTGTAACTATGAAGACACAAGTATGCCAGGCTAAGACAACTTTTTACGATATACTTTACTTTTGATGAAATACTATACTAGGACATTTATTATGGGATATTCTATGAAATTACTTGATATACTACAGTAAGACTTTATGACGTCACAATTGAAACTATACCACACTTATAAGGACCTAATGTGAGGTAAGAAAACAACCCAAGTGGAGAAATAAGACAAGTCTGAAGTTCTTAATGGAATTTCCAAGTGTAAACAGTGCAACTTTTATTGATTTGAAAGTAATTTCTATGACACAGTGCTGACATTGCTCTGCACATTGACAAGTGATGACATACAGTACAAGGCCGCACAAACAACCAGTTTTATCTGAGTGCTGTTTAACAGTCGAAAAATGTGATCTAATGATCAAAACAAACAAAACAAAAAAGTCTGCATATTACCAGGTGCCTACACGAAAGTGTAGCTTGTCACTACACAACCTCAGGTGTGTGCAAACGTGAAATTAAAGCTGTAATCAAAAGATGGCAGCCGTGCCACATGTGACGGGTTTGTTCCCGCTTGATGTGAACACTCAAAACTTGTCAAACTGCAGACCAAGGCTTCAGGTTCATCATGACATCTTTAGTATTTGACATTAAACTCATGTCTACAAGTCAACAGCAAGTCATTTTTTAGCATGTTGTTGCCCATTTACTACACAGTATTATTTAGTGCTGAAATTAATACGGGATCAACACAATAAATCAACATAAAATTCTGATGATTATAACTTGTCATGCAAAAATGCCCAAAAGCTGCTGGTTCCAGTTCCTCGAATGTGAGGATCTGCATCTTATCTGCTCTATCACTGTAACTTAAAGGTACCCTGTTGACTTCTTGCACAAACTGTATGTACATCCACAGTTTCTCAAACAAAGTGCATTAAGTATCTTATTTCCTTTTTTTTGGTGTGCGTGTGGAGGAATTTGAAATCGACAGTTTGTATCTATGTTTACAATCTGGCAGTATTTGTATTCCTCGCCTTAGTTGGCACATTGCTGCGTTTCTCGGCACGTCACTGCCACCAACTGTTGATCAGCGGAAAAAGGTGTAACAACCTGCAGGACTGTATCGCGCCATGTGAAATAGTATGAAAATAGGGACCCAAACTTCACAAAAACTGCTCCATACATCCATCACTGGTCAGAAACTCCACAGGGTACCTTTAACATAAAAAGAATAACCTAATCGTTAGTCAGATAGAACTATTTCAAGACGTCTTCTTGGGCTCTCTGAAACATTTTTTTTTTATTATTTTGTGTCATTTTATAGAATAAACAAAAAAAATTTTGGAGAGAGCAACACATAATGGAAATATTTTTTATTTGCAACCCTTATATTACTGCCAACCACATCTTAAAGCAGAATTCAGAACCCTATAATCCAGGCAGCTTTTGCTTTCCATTCATTTCACTTCCACAGCATGAAAATGTACTGCAGAGACTTGAAACCTGCTTGGCAATGCTACTCCATACAGTGGACATGTCAGCATTTACTGTATTTATCCTAAAGGAAGTCATTGTTGCTTGGTTATGCCTTAAAAAGGTGTCAACTGACACTTACTATACTGCATTATCACACAACAATGACGCACTAGAAACAGACTCAGACATGATGCTAACTGTTTCAAGTCTGTGCAGGTTGATTTTCATACAATAACCTGTCTGGAAAGTTGTTTTCTTTTTGAATGTGCTACTTTCCAGAGTTATACGCAGGAATATATAGAAAAACAAATCGTAATTTGTAGTAAATGGGCATTAACATGAAAACACCAGAATTGTTCTTCAACCCCAGCATTGACACTCATATCGTTATGGCAGTTGTTGAAGTAACGCTTAATCAAGCTTCTGCACAACTTCCTCCCAAACTGGATTATACCAAAAACACCATTCTGACTTAAAAAGGCACAGACATGTGTGGTTATAAGAGTAAAGTTTGCACTATGATTGAAATCATATCTAAAACATTAAACTCACAAGCTTTGACCTACAATGCAACCCTTGACCACAGCTGTAGCCTCATCTAATGCCTCTCAATACCCTGCACCCCCCCTTCAGCATCAATAGTATTTTAAATCTGAAACAAAAAAACAAAACATGGCTGGTACTTAAGTACGTGATCCACCTGGTGGAAGTGCTCATAATTTCTTCTTTTTTTTTTTTTTTTTTTAAATTGTTATTTTATCCCTTTGAGTCGTAAAAAACAAAAACAGACATAGTGAGACTCTTGGCCACTTTCTTCATCTGGGTCCCCAGAACTATT
Organism: Anarhichas minor; assembly: GCF_050575085.1. Classification (NCBI taxonomy): domain Eukaryota; kingdom Metazoa; phylum Chordata; class Actinopteri; order Perciformes; family Anarhichadidae; genus Anarhichas; species Anarhichas minor. Next base: position 13,321,966 of record NW_027466457.1, read on the forward strand.
TGATGAGCGAGCAGCCGCGCTGTTGTAAACAATTAACCACAGCTGATGTGACGGAGCTCCCGATCACACGACGGAGAGAATCCTGAGAACTACGGACTCGGTTCATTTCCCGGAATCATTCATCTATTCTCTCTCTTTTCCTGCGTCCATATCTTTGTATATGCAAACTCTTTTCATCTATTAAGAAAATATTTGTGGAAGGTTAAATGAAAATATACAATTATTAATACAATAGAGTACAGAGCTATATGTTAAAGGTGATTAAAAAAAAAACAGGTTGATTGTATCTCCCTTTACAACGCGCGCATTTTCCTTGGTTTAAAGGCAAGAGGTAAAGTGTATAAGAAAAAGGCAGCCCGTTTAGTCGTCCACACGGCCGGTGCTCGAGGATTAGGCGATTGCTTTTGCTTCTGGTAAGAAAGCGTCCCAGTACTTTATGAGCTGGAGGAAAGAAAGAGAGACGGAGTCATTGAAAACAAACAGACAAGTGGTTCATGTTCAGGATGTAAAACAGCTTTCGTAGTTCAGAATCACTTTGTCAATAGACGGAAAATTAAAACGTAACTTTCTGAAATTAGACCATTTATTGCTTTTCTCAACTGTACATTTGAACACATTATTTGGGCTCTTGAAACTTGGAAAGAGGCTTTTAAAAATACTTTAATGTACTACTTTATTAAAAGTATCAAGAGATTAATTAATAATACAATTAATTGTTAGTTGAAGGCCTAATCTTTCCTTTTTCTTACATCCTGTTAAAATTCATTCATACCTCCCTCCTGAGCTTACATTTACTTTTCCTTAAAAAAAACATCTATTGTTACTTTTCATTTTGATAATTTATAGTTATTATTAATGAACTAATAAGCTCCAAATCATCTTAATTTAAATCAAGACGATTCCGTGACATGACAAAACAAGGACTGCCACAGTTGGAAAAGTCTTTCTAGAAGTTAAAAACTATTTACAAATATACACCGACGAAGAATATTTGATTATGGAAATGTGAAATATTCACGTTCTCACCTGTTGCTGAGAGTGAAGCAGACACTCCAAGTAGTTAATGATCTCTCTTTTGAAGTTCCTGGCCTTTTCTCTCTGTATGATCAGATAAATAGAGAAGAAATCCACCGATCAGAACCGAATATCATCTTCAGCGGTCTCGTACCTGATGTGAGGAAGGATAAACGTCCGTACGTCAAAGCGGCTGACTTCCTTGCGCACGGTGGCAGAAACTCTGTCAAAGTCTCTCTCATACTGCGTCACCTTAACCTCCCACTGTGAACAAGACGAGAGGGAAAGTTAACGCCATTTGTTTGACCGTGCTCCATGTTTCTGATGATAGGAACAATATGAAAGCTTTTCAAGAGGCTCATTCATGATTCAAACATCAAACTCCAGCCCTGAAGTCGAGTCCACTCTGTTGCTTTTGGCCTGAGATGTTTGTACCTCGGCGATCTCCTCTTTGGCCAGCTGCAGCTTGTCGGGCTTGTTGGCCCACAGCAGTTTGGCCTCAGTCTCCCTCTTCTTCTGCAGCACGGTCTGAGCATCCTGCCAGCGCTGCCACGCCTTCATCCGGTGATCAAACGAGCCCTGCAGGCCACGGACACACAGAGGATCATTTCATGATCGTATTTGGGTTTTTACTTTAGCCGTGAAGCTGAGGCTCATATTCAAAACTGTTCAAATACTTGTCAAGCCTTCAGTCAGTGTTAAAGGGCATTTTGGTTGCTGTGGTATTTGTGTTAAACCCCATTAGAATAATACCAGATTCATCTTTTAGCCTTTGAATAAAGCACTGACATTTAAAGATTTGATTTACTTAAAAATGGTTCAAATCATGTACAAAAAAAAAACGAGTGCCGACATGATCCGAGAGGAATTTCTATGTTCAAGAAACAATTACTGATCACTTTCTACAATGTCTTTGTATACAGCAAATATACAACTTTTTACTCATAAATGTTACACAATATGTTTATGCGAGACCCAATCAGAGTTTTTGAGATCATAATGAGTGTTTGGATCAGCACAGAAATGAAATGTGAAACTCAAAACTCTACATATCTCGTCTAATTTCACTCACTTAGGTCTCAAGTCACCTCCTAACCTTTTAAAAGTGAAAGTGCTTCTGTTACTTTAACATTGGGGGGGATTTATTAAATTAAACTATCCAGAAAAGACAGATATTTTCAGTACCCTCACGGCTCCAAGCAGGCGGATGTAATCTGCGATGAGTTCGGCAAAGCTGAAAGTGTCGTTTGTGGCCTGTTCCTGGTGTAACTGCTCCATCTTGTCCTCCACCTCTGCCAGCTGAGAGAGCGCTCGGGACAGCGCGGTGTTGTCCTCTGCGCTGCCCAGCATGGCCGTGCTTTTGGCAAAACTGGCAGTGTTTAACGACAGTTCTGGAGAGGAAGAGAGAGACGGACGTCAAGATAAAGCAGGCGTCGTCCACCGTGTTCTTAGAAACACCAAAAACAAGTAAGCGATCATCTGGGTTAGATACTCTCTGGACATGGGTTTGTGTAAAAATATCACTTTCTATGGAGCGCATTGGTAAAGCGATAGTCATCTTAAAACTAACTGATGCACAGGTTACTTTTCTTCGACACAATCAAACTTCTTTTTCAACCAGAGGAGTCGCCCCCTGCTGGCCAATAGAAAGAATGCACGTTTGATCTCATTAGTTGGAAGGGAGACAACCAACCTTTCCTGTGGACGACCAGAGATTCGACCATCGCGTGGAGCTTCCTGAACTGCTGGTCTGCAGACTCCACCTCCTGCAGCTTCTCTTCAAACCACTGCAGCAAAACACAGGAAGAGTTTGTACAAATTGCAACATCTGTTAGCTCCATCACATTACAAAGCCACATCACCACAAACTGCAAAACACGTCACATCCCATTGGGTCAAAAATGGATACAAATTTGAATCATGCATTACATTTGTATGATGATTGAACTTCAATACTTTACCACAGTTTGTTGGTTACTGCGGTGAAATAATTTTAACTTTACGTCTGAAGATGAGTCATAGAAATCGTATTCAATCTAAATACTTTTCCAGACTTTCTAGATTCATACAAGCAGCCCGATCCTACAAGTATGCAAATAATGGCTCTCTGAGAAGTCTTCAGCTGAAAACACACACTGGAAACCCAGTGCCCTTTAATGCACTTATCTTCTGTTGCATGTGTTCAGCTTGAATGTGTGAGAATCAGCTCAGTGAAGGCATGCGTGTGGTGAACTCAGATCAAGAGGAAGTCAGCGTCACAGCTCAGTTTCTTTATATAACAGCTCTTAACAAACTGGTGCTTTGATCAGCTTCATCTTTAGTATTTAGTCAACTATGATATCAAACTACATAAACAGTCAAATAATGAAAATCAAACAAGCTAACAAGCTAATGTTCTGATTAATGTCACACCACACAAAAAAAAAAATTAGCTGAGAGCTTGAAATGTTCTGCTTTTTACTGGAAAATACAGATTTCCTCACAACAAAGATGAATCTGCTCTTCCTGAGAAGCTCTGATGCAACAACGTGTCTGTTTACAGCTGAACTCACCACGTCTGACTCATTCATCTTGATGGTCATTTTACTGACAGCATCTGTTGCCTTGTTGATCATCTTCAGGAAGCCGGCGCCGCTCAGAGCCTGGGTGCTCACTGCTCTGGGCAACTGAAGGCATGAACACATATTACAATACAGCCATCGCCAGACTGCAGTTACAAGTATACTAAAGCTTCAGATACACAAAAGGATCAAGAAGTGGTAAAAAAAAAAAGATTCTTCTGAAAGTGTCATTAAATCAGAAAGACCTTAAAGTATTAAAGAAAACTGTAAAAACATTTTTTCTCGCACACCTTCACGGTAAACGACATGGTGGACGCAGGTGAGAAAAACAACGTTTTCCTCAGGAATACAAGGTGACACAGGTTGAGTGATTGATGCACATGTGGTCTCTTTGTGGGTGATGTATTCCTTGTGGCTCAGGCATAAAACTAAATAGATGTGCATTTTGTAAAAAGGCACCGATCACCAAGACTCTCCAAACTTTTTGGCTTACTTCCTCTCTCTCCAGGAACTCTCGAACATCCGGATCTTGGAGAAGTGACGGGTGATTTACGACCCTCTGGAGATATCTGTTGAATGGGAAAATGCAAAGAAAAACCTCACTTTCCTGCTTTTTATGAGCAGGGCAACATCATAACAGCTGAGAACATTATGGTCTTTGTAACTGAATTGTCATAAAGCAGCTTTAATATTCAATCTCTTCTCCTCTACCTCTCCAAAGCAGCTCTTCTTCTCTCAACAAAGTCTGCAGATGAGGAATCTTCCTTTCCCACCTTCATCTTCGTCATACCTGTGCCAGATAACAACCCTTCTTATAGCTGATGAAGAATACATTCAGTTACAGTATCAGAGGAAACAGTGAAGCCAAGTCAGCCTACCCAGAATGCTCTTCTCTGGTGGCGGAGGCACGATGAATCCATTTGGTCCATGCTTTTCAGACAGCTTCTCATAGAGGCCGAGGAAGTCGCTGAAGCGTCGCCTCACTGTAAATGTCTTGTTGCGGAACATGGGCAGTGGGGTCTGAAACACATTCACGGTATTGGTTGGAGTTGATGTCCCCAAGAGGCTCAAGTTTGGTGGATTACTATGAAACTCTGATGTAATCTATGTTTGCCTTCCAAGACCAGTGCGTGGGCGTTTCCCCTACAAGACACTGACCAGTATTTCCTCTTTTGGGACATTGTTACCACACATCCAATGAGTAACTGAGCGAACGTCCTCTGGATTAAAGAAGAAGAACTTTAGGTCAAATTAAATGCTCCATTTCAACAAGTTTTTACCTGTGTGGTTACTTTGTAGGCCATGTAGGCGTTCATCCCATCCCCTGAAAAACAAAAAGGATGAAAATCAGTGCAAGAAAAGACATTGATATGAGTACTTACAGAGTATTACTCAAGGTGGTCCTTCATCATACTTCATCAGTAGTTTCACTACTTGAGTCCTTTGCCTTCTTCACAAGTTTGAAATAACTAAATCAAGGAGTCAAGCACCTCAAAACAACCGTTGCTTGCTTGATGTTTATAGTAGTGTAGCAATACTATTACATAAAGAATAAAACAGATCAAAAATAAGCTTCACCTATTTTTTCAGGGTCTTTGACAGAGATAGCGATCTCAAATTTGTCTTCCTGCTCTTCTTCTTCTTCCTCTTCATCCAACTGAAACAAACATTGAACAGAAAGTGTAACACTGCCTGAAGTCACCAAACACTTCTATTGAACAGTACACTGAATATTTCTCACAGTTTATTTTGAAATGTTGGTAAGATGTTAAACAAGTAAAGAAAGGTGTAAATTCTGATATTCCAGAAAATTTAAATTTGCAAATCCCTAATCAGTTTTCCGGGGTTACTTTGCTGCAGGGATTTCACTCTTGGATTAGATATGCGCGTACCTCCTCCAGGGAAGCAGACTGGGGCTTGGCCAGGCTGGCAGCTGCCGACACGGAGGGGGCGGACGCAGACGGTTTGGTCGACACATCTTTCATTCTCTCGTCCCGCGGACTGTCCAGAGAAAGCTCCACCGTGGCTTCTGTTAGAGAGGAACAGGGAAGAAACCAGACCGAGGTCGTTACACGCTGAATGGAAACGTGAAGAGAGATGTTCATTATTTACTTTACATCCTGGACGGTCTAAATATGCAGGTTCATGCTCTGGTGTGTTTGTCTTTTTTGCTTTCAGCCTGTAGCTTAATACAATTCAGTCACGTGTGGACCAGTGCTTGTGAACTGAAGTCACAAGGGCCTGTTTTATTGGAGAGGTAAAGGGGAACTCCACCTTTTGTACACACAAAGGTCTGATTACAGGTGTTAGGGAGCACTACTGCACATGTAATAAAGTTGATAAATAGCCTAAAGTAACGCCAATAGAGTCGGCAACGGTTTGGTCTGAAGACTAGTATTTTGAAAATGAAAAAAGTCTGGGGGTGTAGAGTATGCACGACTAACACAACACACTTTAATCTCTGACCGAACTGTCAGCGTTCAAGTTGCATTGTGGGTAATGCAAGCGCCAGGATTTGACAAGGAAAAGATGCGTGGAGTTAAAAAAAGATTTTAAGGATTCTATTAAACTGTCCATCATGAATCCAATGTTGTGTACTGCGATGCAAAATTATTTTAAGATGTTGACCATGAAATTCATTTCCTGGTTTGAGTCCAGCAGTGAGCCTTTGTTACGGGTCATCCTCCGTCTGTCTCCATTCATTTCCTGTCAGCTTTCTACTGTCTGCCATCTCATAACATTAAACATACCTCCAAAAAATAAACACTGGAAAGTGAAAAACACACTGAAATGCTATACTATGACCATCTGGTGTTAAATTGTAGTACTTTTAACCCAGAGTGCAGTTATCTGTTGCACAGCTGACTTTGAATGGAACCGTTCTCACATAAATCAGTTGTGAATGATCTGCTCTATGCGACGCTCCCTTTGTCACTCATGCTCCCCGTCGAACACTAAATCCTAGAATCCTGATGATGTTACACATTAATAAAAAAAATTGTGGACCCACCAGCAAATATATCGGTCTCCTCTTCAGAGTGGACTCCGTTAGTCTTGGAGTTGACCGCGCTGGTCTTTTTGATGCTGGGCACTGTGGTGACGGCCTCCTCGGAGAAGATGTCAGCAGGATCACTGTCTTGCAGAGGACCACCTGTGTCGCTAACGTCACTGGCAGCTTTGGTTGTGACGGGTTTGCTCTTCAGCTCTCTGCTGACGGGTTTCTTTGAAGCGGCACCCAGCGGCTCACCGAACAGATCCTCGTCCCGTTCGCCGAAGAGGCTTTTCTGCAGCTGCTTGGCAGATTTGGTCTGCCGTGGTTCCGTGAACAAGTCGTTTCCCTCATCTTTGAACAGATCGACTGTTGCCCGGCTGGGTATTCTGGCATCAGCAGCGGGTGGAGCATCACTCAGGAAGTCAACCAGAGGGTCAACGAATGTGTGGCTGGCAGGTGGTGGCTGTGGCGTCTCACTGGCTGGCAAATCGTCACCGAGGTCGATAATGGAATCAGTGGACGTTTCTTTTGCTTCCTGTTCATCATCACTTCCTGTTTTCCCATCGTCAGGTGGATCCGTCACGTCGCTGGTCACTTCACTTTTATCTGCTGCTGCTTCAACGGTTACATCCGCCACCACGACGACTTCCTCTCGCCGAGCTTCACTTTCACCTCCAAATATGTCAACAAACTCATCCGAGGGTTCATCTAGAGGGATTTCAGTTGTGTCTATAGCAGCGTCTGCGACGGCACTTTCAGCTTCAGGAGAGTCGGTTATGTTGTTTGTGAGGTCGACAAAGTCATCCGAGGGTTCGCGGACGACTTCGCTCGTTGGCTTGATTTCCACTTGGCTGCCGACGGGCTCGATTATGGGATCATCCATGATGTCACTGGGAGGCTTCATTAAAACATCGCTGGGATGACTGGCAGGTGGCAGTGTGGTGTCTATTTTGGTCAGTGGAGGGTTGCTCTGGAGGTGAGGGGAAAAGGGAAAAAATATGTTTTGTTTTAGAGTTTTGAATAGGGCCGTACCTAACAATTATCGGTCAATTGTTTTATGGGTTATACATCTGGACAATAAAATGACAAACTGCAAAACTCCCAATTTCCTTCAGCTACATGTGATGTCTTCCAATTGTTTGATTTGTCTGACAAACAGTCCAAAACACAAAGATATTAAATCTACAATCATACTAAACATAACAAAGCAGCAAATCTTCATATTCGAGAAACTGGAATCGTTGAATTCTGCTTGGCCAACGACTGAAATGAAAATTGCGATACATTTCGTGTCAATCAACTAATAGATTAACCACCTAATCCCTTTTCCACACTTTGTAACAATGACAGTCCTGGAATACATATGACAGTCTGGAAGGAAATACTTCAACCAAAACATTATTTATTACACTTCCTCATACCACGAACTTAAACAAAATCAAAATTCAAAAACCTTCTTAAACTGTCGCTGCAGCATGGTCCAAGTCTCTCGTGTCCAGGTGTACGATATTTACATGACAGACGCATTTATTTTGAATATAAAATTTGCTAAAACAACAAGAACACAGCTTCCATAAACTCATCAGCCATAGTCACAGCCTAACACACTTATATTTTGCCAGATGACACTTTTGGAAGCGCCTACTTCCAGGCTACCGGGTTTGTAGCTGATAACAAAAATAATCCTTTGAAATGAAAAATGAAGTAGCTCGCAATCTCATGGTGAAACCCTGCATCGTGTTTCTGAAATAGCTTTCTCAGTCAATAGGTACGAGGTACTTCTAGCTGAAAGCAACACAACAGTCCTGCAATAAATCCCACTTTCTTAAAGATTGTAAAGTTCAGGTTTATTTGAAACATTTATAGAGAGGTGTTGATTAAACTTTATGATCATTTTGGAGGCTGCAGTTGAATTGCACAGTTTTATACCGAGAGGTGTAATATTTAGAAGAAAACATGATTGACGCCTCTCCTCTTGGTGCATCTAGTGAACTGGCGAAACATATATTTCCTCCTACCATCAATGTTAACAAAATCTAAATGTCCATAAACCTTCTTAAACTGTTCCTACAGCATTATCCGCATCTCTGGTATCCAGTTGTGTGGTCTTTACGCAGGAGTTTTCACTTTAATATTGTTAAAACACAACTTCCTCAAACTCATTGTGTTATAGTGAGAGGTGGAATATTTAGTCCACTCCCACATTAGAAACGACTCTCAGCAGAGGTATAGTGTAAATAACTTGCGTGGTTGCTAATTATCACATTGAGTAATACTCTAAATACACAGCGCATCTTTAAATAAATACAACAACTAGAGGCCTGAGAGCTCAACAATGAACCAGTAATCACGGCCATCTTTATGTATGAGGCCACTCTGAATGCATCTCCAAACATTACATCAGCTTAAAAAAATGTTTTCCAAACGTAACATCCACAACTTGCTGAGTAATGTTTTCCATGCGGCAGTGAAAAAAAAAAATCAAAGACAGCAACTTTCCAATCTCTCCTCTGAACTTTGACTGTGGGAAAACATCCGGGTTCTGACCACGTGACCACAGCCACTGTCCCTGTCATGTGACTCGCATGGCAGGAGGCTGCGCGTGCCAGCTTTTTTTAATCCTCATTCAAAAAAAAAAAGGAAAGTGAATTTTAAACCACTTATTTATATGAATAAATCAATCCAAGATGATGTCAACTTTCACAAAACAAGCAACACAGACCACATTCCCTCCAGACTGCTAACATGTAGCTGCTGCTCGCTTCATCACTGCATGGCGTAAAAGTCTGCACAAGAGGGTTTTTAGTGCAAGTTAACCTCGAAATGTAGAAGACATTTCTGCACAGGAAACATCCACATATCATGAGCCAAGTAGGAACTTCTGTGAGACACAATGGAGTCATCTCGGTTGCCCAATCGACCTGATAAAAATCACAGCTAGCAATGCAACTTTTCAGGAAGAAAAATACCAAAATGGGGGTTTGTGTTACAACAGTGTTAAAAGATCACCACAAAAGATGTTTAAAAGCAATACATCTGTGATAGAAGGTGGAGTTTATGCATCAAAATACTCCATACTGCTTTGATCCTGTAAGTCACAGTCAACTTTATTGATGTTACTGTTTCCTCAACGCTAAAACAAGCTAAATGTGTGTCAACAACATTCCACAAACTTTTGCTTAAAGCGCCCCATTAGCTCTCTTCGCTGTGGCGTTATAGCCCACTAGTCTTTTTGCAGTTCGTGTCAGTTAGCCAAAAACATAAGAGGCAGCTTAGCTTAGCGTGAACACCGACGTTATTAGCTCCGTTCAGACATACTGTGCTCATGAAGAGGTCGTCTTCTTCTTCGTCGTCTTCGTCACTGTCTCGGCCTCCGACTTCTTCCAGCACATCTTGGTCCTCGGAGTCGGGGAAAGGAGGAGGACTGCGCTCCGAGCTGGTCGCCATCTTCAATCTTATTATAAAAAACACACACTCACACGCGCGCACACACACGCGGGGAGGCAACAGTCAACTGATCGTTGCTCGCTGCTTGCACAGACGGTCAGATGCGTCTCGCGTGAAGCTAAAGCTCTGCAGGTCACCTGAAGATCGGAGCTACAACTTAGCGCGAGCAGAGTGAGTGAGTGAGTGTGGAGCTACAGGACGTGCAAACCGTCGCTGTCTTTTTTTTCTCCTTTCTCCCTCCTCCCTCCTCCCTCCTTTACTTCCTGGTTAGCTTCACCGTTAGCTATAGCAGTCACGAGACAGATGCAACAGTATAACATGGACCTGGACAGGGGTTGCGGTTTCAATATGTGCCCATATTAGAGACGTCCGGGGGTGGTGATGTTTCGTCACGTGCATACCGGAGACGCAGAGGCACGAGAGCCGCTTCTCACAGGTGTGACCTACCTGGAGCCTAACGAGAGGGACCCGGATGAAGGTAAGAGTTTGTTGATACTGTGAGTTTAACTCGGTCTTGACAACACATCACTCAGTAGTTCTCACCTTATTTAGAGGTAATGATGTATTGTTCTTTTATTTGTTCTTTTCTAAACATTATCCACGCAGAAAAAGAAAAAAACATGCTTTGTAGTGCATGACACAAAATATCCCTCAGAAAACACAAGTACATTTACACAACTATAACTGCTACTTCAGTATAATTTTGAGGAACTTGTACTTAACTGAGAGCATTTCCATTTAATACTACTTCCTACTGTTACATTAGATTCCACAACATTTCTATGACAACTTTACTGACTATATACTATATAAATAGGTAGCCTACATTTACTCAAGTACTGTTCTTGAGTACACATTTGAGGAACTTGTACTTTACTCGAGTATTTCCATTTAATGCTACTTTCTACTATTACTACTTAATTTCAGAGGGAAATATTGCACTACATTTTACTGCACTACATTTATTTAACAGCTAGTTACTCTTCATGATTCAGATTTTATACAAACAAAACATATAAAATACAATGCATACAGATAGTTATGGGTATTTTTCCACCATTTTCTCATTCTTACAGAGCAAACCATCAGTTATTGGGCAAATAATCTGCAGAGTAATTGATAATACAATAACTGTTAATTGCAGCACGCCTTAGATTCCTCTGCCAGTGAAATATTGGCATTTCTGCTTGAAACAAAAATGATGAATCAATTACAAAATAGTAGCTATTAGTTGCTGATTAACATTCTGTCAATTAATGAATCAATTAATCTACTGCGCGACATGAGCCCTTGAAACCAACCAGCACTCAAATACTTCCTGGCTCAGGTTTTTTTTTGTAGTTTTCAGTAATTTGGTGGAAAAACAAATTATTCTAAAAAAACAACAACTTTATCTGTAGTGACAGTTTCTTCTACATGACCTCATGTTGAGGTGTTGAATGCTTTCATTAGATAATAAGACCAACCTCTAAATGTGTGGCGTGATATGTACCAACAACAAAATAACATCTTAAATATCCCTTTTCATCTGGGACCTCTGTTCCCTTTGACCTGTTTATGTGTGTGGGTTTTTTTTTGTTGCTTTTTAGGAGAAATCATTTTCAACAAGAGCACGTCAAACATTACATGTGATGCTGGCGGGAGCGCAGAAAGAAGATTAACATATGAGGAAGCAGTCGAGGAAGCAGGTTTGATGGTTTTGTTGTTACCTTTGGCTGTGACTTTTGTGTTGTTATTGCTGTTTTGAGGGGGGAGCATGGTGAATCAGTTTTGAGGATTTAGATATGTCGTTTGAAGAGGATTACATCTTTCTAACCTAAAGTGTCTGTTAACCGTCATGAGCAGGGCAGCTGCACTACACCACTGTTGAATGTGTATCAGAAACAAGCTCGTAAAGAGGTCAGGTGATTGTTTAATGGATAACTTCTCTCTTTGTTCTGCTTCTGTCTCTCAGGGTTTGGAGCGTTCCACTGGCTGCTGTTGGTGGTGTGCGGTTGGGCCAATGCCAGCGATGCCGTGGAGATCCTCTGCGTGTCTTTTCTGCTGCCAACAGCACGCTGCGACCTGCTGCTGAGCTCTTCAGACATGGGCCTGCTCACTGCCAGCATATTCCTCGGTGATTCACAATCATTTAATTGAACGGAGCTGAGGTCGATCGACAGAGAAATTAATCGCCAATCGTTACGATGATCGTCTATTGTTCCAGTTTTTTCTCTTCAGCAAAAATGCAAATTATTCTCTGGTTTTGGCTTCTCAGATGAGAGGTTTTGCTGTTTTTCTTTGTCATATATGACAAGGTTTTAATATTTTTGGGGTTTTAGACTGTTTGTCGGACAAAACAAGCACATTAAAGACATCACCATAGGCTCTCAGAAACTGTGAATGGCACTTTTTTACTGTTATTATAATATATTTTAGCATTTTATAGACTAAACAATTAATCAAGAAAATTAGCAACAGATTGGTCGATAATGAAAATAATGGTTTGTTGGGACAGCAGAGAAGAGGTAAAGCTAGATAATAACAATTAACACAAAAGGGACATTAAAATATAGGTGGATTTTTGTTGTTTGTCTGAACTAATTAAAAACCTAATGTTTGGTGACAACAAACATACGATGCTGCAGTGTAGAAGGGTTAAAACTAGATTTTAGAAATGTTGCCAACATTTGTATAAAACAAAAAAGAGCCTAAATTGTTCAGTCTAGTTGTAAAATCAACACTAAAGGAAAATAAGACTAGAGTTGAGTCTGGCACAGCAATGCTTAGAGCTGAATACTGATGTTTGCATGTTATTGTCTTACTTCCTGTTTTCTAGGAATGATGGTGGGGGGCTACACGTGGGGATACCTGGCGGACCAGAGGGGGCGGCGCAGGGTCCTGGTCGTGTCCCTGACAGTTAACGGGGTGTTTGGAGGTCTGGCCAGCGTGGCTCCGTGGTTCTGGCTCTTCCTGCTGCTGCGGTTCATCAGCGGCATCGGGTGAGCACATGATTTGAATACGATTTACATTTTTTTTTTTTTTATTCTGGAGTTACTTGGTGAATGCAGTATGTTTTTCTATGTATTTCCATGCTTGGAGAGATCACACTGCAGCAACAGGTCTCAGTTTTTATTCTTACAGAACCTACATGTTCCTTCATGAAGGACTTTTAGGGAAAACAACGGTCTCAATTTAGCTGTGCCCTCATTTGACCAACCACTGTTTGACGTCCAAAATGAGTTAACGGTAGCGAATAAGCACACAAGAACAACTTTTTTTGTTTACCTCTGCAGGGTCGGCGGGTCGATCCCTGTTATCTTCTCGTACTTCTCAGAGTTCATGCCCCGACTGAGGAGAGGTGCAATGATCAGCGCTCTGGCCACCTTCTGGATGACAGGAAACATCCTGGCTGCAGGTGGGAGAATATAGCAATAAAACAATGTCGGTGTTGTGGGATCAAAAACACAATTTCACCAAAGTTGTAAGCACAAGTGCTGACAAACCTTAGTCACATGCTAAAACGAGGTGTGTATTATTTTGCACATTAGCTCGCTGGTGTAATCAATCGGCCTTTTAATGACAGACGTTTTGACGTTCTTACAGTAGCAGGTTTTTTTTTTTTTTTCTTTTTTTTTTTTTGCAAAATTTAGAAAAATACACGAACATAACAGAGATAAATAATATCCCAGTGCAGTAAGAGGCAGACAACCCACTGGGCTTAATTGAAGCTCCACCTAAATGTTAAAATTTCACAATATTATGGATGACACAAAATATATTATATGATTATATTTTCCATTTTCTCAGAGGTTTTGTTTCATTGATCTTTCTACAAAACTGAAACATTCTAGTGGAGTTTTCTGTCCATATTATATCACTGAACTGGCGAGTTATGTTCATGTTAGTCATGTAAGTATGAACACCACATAATTTTAACCAAAATATCAGAGCAGTTATTTTGTTAGCATTTAACAACAACATACTAGCTTAAATGTTATAGATTCCATATCTGAAAAGCAAAAACAATGCCTCAAAAATAAGATGTTTTGATATATTATATGTATATTAATTTGTCATTTTGCCTTTATTTGATAGCGGCTGTGGAGATGCAGACAGGAAATACAGACACAGAGGGTTGTGAAGGGCTACAAAGCTCCAGAACCGGGCACATTGCAGTCGTATAGTCCAAGTCTTAACCACTAGAAACTACAAACACGTCGACAAATTGTAATTCAGTCTCGGCTCGTAGTCGTCGCCAAAAATTAATCATCTGGTGGCTGAAATCCCAAAGCTGGATCAATACCACGTTTAGTCAAATTGTTCTCACCTTAAAAACCTTAATCGTATTTATACATCCTTCAAACACAAAGATTTTGACGTATAAACTTTAGGGTGAAAGCAGGAACTTCCTTGGCAGGTGCTTTCAAAATAAGACAACGTAATTCAAAGAGTGACTGTCTTTTGTCTGCAGGTCTGGCCTGGTTGGTGATCCCAAGAACCTGGGCACATTTCTCACTGGGGACCCTGGACTTCCAGAGCTGGAGACTGTTCGTGGTGCTCTGCTCTGTTCCCAGCCTCACCTCAGCCCTCCTCTTCCGGCTGCTCATGCCCGAGAGCCCCAAGTTCCTCATGGAGGTATTTAAAGGCCCGGACTAGTTCAGGTGTTTGCAGCCTGCTGTTTTATTTTGTTTGTTTTTCTTCCGAGCTGTCTTTGAGATTTTGGTCCCGTCTTTGCCAGGCGGGCCGGGAGAAAGAGGCGATCCGCGTCTTCCAAGTGATGTTTAAGCTGAACATGAGGGGAAAAGGAAAGGATTTCCCGGTATGAACTGAGTGATGTTCTCATACTCATCATTGTTTAGTGGACACATTTAACATGTGATGTACATATTTGTAGCATAGGATAGAGATTTAAATGATGGAAAACAGGAATAGTGCAAAAGAGGAAATCAAAAGGGAAGTGATATTTGTGATGAAAGTACATTGTTTGTGTGTTTTTTTTATAGTTCTCTAAACATTTCCTTCATTCAACTCTTAAGTGTATTGATTCTCGTCTTGAACTCTTTTGAAGGAATTTGGTCTATGCATCAGCTCCAAGCAAAGAGGGGAACAGGAGGAGACCAGAACCCGGGGCTCACGGAGAGAGAGACTGGCCTGTATTGTGAAGAAGGTAACGTCACAAACTCGACATCCACAGAGATGATTGTAGAGGTTGTCTGAGTCTGAGGACCGCTGCAGAACTGTGTAAAAGCACATTTTTCAAATTCTGCTGTATATATTGACGGGTGAGGCCCGTCATCTACATCTTCGTAGACCCACAGGGACCATCACTGTTCAATATGCGTCTGTGTAGGACCTGAAGCAGCATGGTTGTATGTACTTCTATGCAAGTTTACTGTGTGGTTATTGGATTTGACACATTTATTTAAGAATATTCAACGTTTCAGCACAAACAAGTTAACAGTAAGACTGGACTTTACGAGCCCCTGTGGGCATTCTGCCCTGTTGGTAATAATTCTTATTCCTTTTATTTATAATTAGTATATTTCCTTGATTATTGTATAAAATGTAACGTTGTCATTTGTATATAATGTCTTTGGTTTGACTTGCAGGTCTTGATGCCAATTAAACAGATGTTTAATGGGCCGCTCAAATCCAGGAGCATCGCTCTGCTCATCGTCTTCTACTGCATCTCCTTCGGGTGAGAAACCATCTGCACCTCTACATGTAGACTGAAGAGCATCTGCAGTGAAACTGGAGCTCTCCTTTATATCTGTGTTGTCAGAATTGTCTACAAATTCAGTGTCTTTCAACACTGCTGATGTGATATATATCTACAGCTGGCAGCTCTGCAGCTCTAAATGACAGTGAGAGATAACCGCTGTGAATAGTTTATCTTCAACAACCAGAAATCGTGATACTGCAAAAACAAGTTCATCTTAACAACTTCTGTGACTTTTTATCATGTTACTGTAGTCTCGGTGTAGTGCATGTATGTATAGTTTCACATTAAAAACTGTCTGTACTGTACCATTTGTTATCAAAAAGCTAAAATCTCTTTTTTAACGTGTGTGTGTGTATAGTTACTACGGACTATGGATGTGGTTCCCGGCGCTGTTTGAAAGAATGGAGAACGGCGGCTCGCCCTGCGCCAACGTGTCGCTCCCGTCTTCACTCAACAACCAAAGCTGCTACCCGGTCAAGACGGCAGGTGTGTATCTGGGATGACAAAGAAGTTATGCAGATTTTACTGCAGGCAGAACGGGACGTGCAGCACAAGTTTATAGCTCAGCCACAGAAGAAAATATGGAGTTTGAGAATGAGGTCAAATCATCATTTGTGCAATTACATTACATCTCATGAAAGTACTTCCAAAGAGTTAGACGAGGTATTGATATTATTTAGAGAGGTGTTTAAAACAAAAGTAACACAAGGGAGGAAAGAAATGAACCAAGATAAATTGAATTGCTCAGGGTGTTTAGACTTGCAGACAAATTACTTTGTTACTTTGCATTTGAAATGCATCTCTGACTGTTTAAAGGCAAAGAGCACCAGATCAGACTCATCCCCAAAGACCTTTTTTTGTTTGAGTATATTGAGTTCTCTGTGGATTGGAGGCTCTAGATTTCCTCTAGATTTGAATGTGTCCGTGTTTTTGTTGACCTGCATTAGAACGTATTTGTAAAGCTTTAATTTATGGCTCTGTCATATTTACATAGTTATTTCCAGGAGAATTACAGACCTCTAAAATAAAGCGTTACCCATTGTGTTCCACCCAACTGCATGCTGGGATAAACTCCAGTGACCAAGAAACAGAATAATCTGGAATAGAAAAGCGATGAAT
This sequence comes from Anarhichas minor, assembly GCF_050575085.1. Classification (NCBI taxonomy): domain Eukaryota; kingdom Metazoa; phylum Chordata; class Actinopteri; order Perciformes; family Anarhichadidae; genus Anarhichas; species Anarhichas minor. The sequence continues at coordinate 13,338,803 of NW_027466457.1, forward strand.
GGATGTTTTTGTATTTTACCTTCCTGTACCTTCCTCACCTGACAGTGTATATGGAGGGCTTCATCATTGCTGCATCAAACCTACCGGGAAACATCTTCACCATTGTCATGATAGACAGACTAGGAGGAAAGGCTCTACTGTGTGAGTTTCAGTATTTTTGATCACTATTTTATCAACATTTATGCACTTCTACCACAAGATCATGCTGCTGAGAAATGTCCATCCACATAACCAGCTATCTTTGAATCATTGAGTGTCCCTGAATCTCTCCACCTTCCTTGTTGTGTCTCCAGCCTGCAGCCTGCTGCTGTCCAGTCTGAGCATCTTCCTCATCTATGTGGTCCAGACCAAAATCCAGAGTCTGGTCCTGTCCTGCATCTTCAGCGGCGTGTCCGTGATCAGCTGGAACGCCCTGGACGTGCTGGGAACGGAGCTCTACCCGACCCTGCTACGGTAACGTTTCTTAAAGCTTAAGTTCAGCAAAGTGCATAACAGTGGCTTAAGCATGGCGGTTTAGATTTCTCTGTCCTGGTGCGTTTCAGGTCCTCTGCTCTCGGTTTCTTCACCGGCGTGGGCCGAGTGGCGGCCATCATGGGTAACGTGGCCTTTGGCCAGTTGATGGACACAAACTGTGCCGCGCCGGTCCTGCTGGTGTCGTTTCTGCTGCTGACCGGAGGCCTGGTGGCTCTTGTGCTTCCACAAACCAGGCAGACTGAGCTCACTTGATCCCTTTCGGATCTACATGACATTATTTATTTTTTCGGACGGATTATGGAGAATGATTTGAGTAAATAACACAAGACACATGAGAATGTATCTATTTTTTTATTTATTTGTATAATAAATAAACTTGTAATACTTCAGGACCACATTTCACAACCACACACCGTTTGAATAAAACACTTTGGATATTTGAAAGCCGATGCAGGTGTGAAAAAAAAAGAATCGCAAGACATGAATTAAATAATTGTATCCAACCGTTTCTGTGGAAGCATTCTCTTTTTCAGTGGATCTTTACATTAGAAGTATAATTTCTTACTCTTTACATTCTTCATCATGACTGTGATGCAGTAACTACAAGTATCAGGTCTGAGTGGTTTGACGGTAAACAATGCAACAGGTACAAAGAAATAAAAAGGTCCACTGCTGCTGACGCTCAGCTTTCTATGACCGTAACGTACTCCTTTGGTAAAACACATTCTCCAACAGTAAAACAATAAATAAATACACCGATATTGTGTTAAAAGATAAGAAACATGCAGCCGCTGGACACATGAGGGTCCACGACAACAAAAAAGAAGCCACATGACCTCTGACCTGAAAACGAAACAGAAGGCATGAAAACGGTCTCGCCTGACAAATGACATCAAGGTGAGACTTAACTTGAAAGTGTCTCACGTGATCATGAGCACCATTATAATCTCTAGGTCTTACAATTCATCCTCATGAACTAAACAGTCACCTTCAAACAGAGTCGGGTGGAAATCAGATTTTAGTTTTCATCTGACTGAGTTAGCTGAAGCTCGAGAATTTGGTGACTAATGTTAAACAGATTTGTTTCAGTAACTACATTAAAACGACCGTTGCATCAGAAATTTGTTCTCGGGCAAATTTATGAATTTATAATTAAATGTAAGACTTTTAAATCTTTGTATCTCGTAGCAGTCGCCCAATACAAGAGGTTTTCTACTTATTGTTGTCCAGTGTTTATTATTATAATGTGCTTCATGATGATGTCAAGTCAAGTGTCATTTTGAGTCATTTTAAAAACAGCAAATTAAATGTCCAGTGTCATCACGCCCACACACACACACACACACATTACTTATAGTAGTACTGTATTACATGTTGCAATACATACAATAACATTTATACATCTTCAGTTTCTATAAATGCCCCACTTATTGTAATGAACGTGCACTATGACAGCGAGGCAGATGCTGGAAATGGCAGAATTTGAGATGAAGATCCGTCTTTATTCCCAGGAGCAGTTCTCAACTAACAAAGTTTATTGTGCCAAAATGGAATGACTCAGTTATCGGTAGTTGTTGTCTCAGTGGAGCCTTCATGCTTCAAATAACTGGACGACAATAGATTATGCCGATAGTCTGTTTCATTGTGGTGACGTGTTTAGGGGGAATTTATTCCTACAGTATATAAAACATTACTCATGTTATTTAAATTAGTCTGATTACTAATAACTTAAGCTCAAACTGGTGGGACAGATGTGGGAATGCACTATTTAAAGAATTAGAATTACTTACTTGGGGCACCTTATTTCTAAATAAAATAAACTTCATGGGTGAAACAAGATTTAAAGAAAAAAAATTGAATTAAGACTTCCTTTTGTTTTGGCAAAAGAAATCCTAAAAACACGGTTCACTAACTTTATGTTTCAGGAACATCAAGCTGCGTCTCATGGCCTTCCTCAGCAGATGGAGTTGTGAGTGAGATCACATTATTACAGGGGGTCATACTTTGGGGTCTATCATTGGATGTGAAAGGCCTCCTTTATCGTCCTCGAGGATTGGGATCGTCTCACTGATTCCCAGAGTCAAAACCAAACAGCATTCATTCACTTTTATGCACAAAACTCCCAGAAAACTTGAGGTCTGAACCAACTCTACAAACGTCTTTTACTTCAAGGCTTAAAACATAAAACTGTCTTTTATTAAATTAAATTTGAGACTATTGATCTTATCTTGAACTGCAGCTTTTATTCTCCTGTTTAATCTGTTTTATTTATTGTATCTTATTCCCACAAGTCCTCCAACCTAAACGATTATTTGTTCCTGCGACCCACAGGAGCGTTTCCTAAATTATAGAGATCAACCAGTCCTCATGCCGAAATGTAACGGTCGCAATTTTCAACACGTGGTTAATGTTGTGAACTGTCTCAATTTGGTTAGGTTTAGGCAGCAAAACGACTTGGTTAGGTTTCAGAAAAGATTGTGGTTTGGGATGAAATACGCATGTTTGTTAAGTGACTCATGTTGCGTATATAAGTTGACATACGATACGTGACGTACCAGAAAGGGTTACTGTAAACAAAACCCTGATCTTTTACTAAACCTCACCAAGTAGGTTTGTTGCTTAAACCCAAGGAGATTTCTTTTTCTTTACACCACGTCACCTGACTTCCTCCTTTGCTCCTGTCATACTTACTACAGCCACTAGAGGGCGCTTAACAGTAAATATGGGTCGTAATAAGCTGCTGTCTCTTATTTTTAATCTTCCATTTTTCTATTCTACTCGACTTATTTTGTGTGTATTTTTCCATTTGTCTTATGTTTCTTTTATCCCTTGTCCTCATATCTTTTGTTAATCACTTTGAATTGCAAATAAACTCGCCTTTCCTTCATTCAGTCACTGCATCCGCTGAGAGGAAGACCACAAGATGTGGTTGAAAGCTTAGAAAACATCGAGTAAGCCGACCTTGTGTTTTGCTCACCTCTTGTCCCGTTATTCAGCGAGCAAATTCTGCTCAATTATTTCACACGAGATGAGTCGATGCGGGATCATTTTCATTTTAAGTGGATTTAAGGTTTAGAAGATGCACAAACCTCTTTTTTTTTGTAGACTCAGAAATTGGAGTCAAATAAATCCAATTGGCTCACGGAAGGAAAATAAGTTGCAAAATAAGTATTTTTGGATAACGTCATGTAAGAAACTTTAAAATGGAGAAAGGGATTTCATATCAGGTCATGTCTGATTGTCGTAAACATCGCGTACAGCTGTGGCATTCAGGGAATATAGGAGTCATTTCTAAAAGTATAGGGCTCTTTAACAAAACAACAAACTGGAGTTCTGGAAACGTCCTCGCTGACGCTGCTGCTAACAGGAGAACGGAGGAGACGCTACACGACGATATGCGAGAGGTGAGTTAAGGTGAGGGGGCAGAGGGAGAAAGCTCACGCGTCACTGCGTCAGAGCCAGGTGGATGTCCTTCACCAGCATCGTGCCGATCACCATTTTCTCACAGTTGACCATCAGCTGGGCGTCTCCTTCCTCTTTGGTCGCCACGGTGGCCAACACCAGGCTGCCGCTGGTCACCGTCCGGCCCGCGAACCTGTGGACAGGATGACCAGGAGGAGGGACAGGAGGACTGAGGTCAAAGCAGCAAAGATCGGAAGTAAAGATGAAGCCACAGAATAAGGGAGGGACACACGTGAGCGTCAATCAGCAGGTTTGTCAACAATTATGCACAAAAAGGAACTTTTAAACATCTCCGCATAACGCTGTGAAGAAATATGCTTGGACACATTACACATACAAGCTTGTACTTGACTTGTGTGAACATAAACCGGATCTCAGCTTCTCTCACAGACAGCATACAGCCCTCTTTCTACATCATCATCTACACTTGAGATCAGCGCCATCACAGGAGATTTAGGAGGACGTTTCCTGATGACATTCATTCTAGTCGTCTCACCTGCACTCTCTATCTGACCCACAGGGGACTCTGCTGAGGTTGGCGGCGGTGGTCACCCTCTGGACGATGGCGTGTTCATTCCGACACTTTGCGTCCAGGGTTAGCTTCTCCGTGATCTCGTTCATACCCATCAGCTGACCTGTAGAGGAATGAGCGGAGCACTGGTCAAACTGGGAAAGCTTTAAAGTTGTAGCTGCCGTCTATTTAACATCTACCAGTAGCATAAAGTGCAAAGCAGTTATTAATAACAAGGTGCTGCTCGTACAGTATCAGTGTGGGGACTCAGTACAGTGCTGCTTTACATATGAAGTCAAACTAGATCTGTTATTTAATGATATTTGCCAGCTACATACATATACAGTATATGGATACTGTATATAGGGCGCACAACGGTGATTTGATGCAAGACTCAATACATCAATGAGTACAAAATGCTACTGGAACTTAAACTGGAATGGTCTGGTGCTTCCCACTGAAGGATTCTTGGTGAATTCAAAGCAATACAAGTGGTTCAATGTAGTTTGAAAGTAAGACATTTTGTACCAAAGCGTTTACATTAACATTATTTGCATTGATTTCGGAGATTTGCAGGTCAAAAGACGTTGGTTTGAAAACTTGATTATATACAGTAAATTTTGTTTCAACAGCGTTTGAATGGTGTGTCGGTGTGAAGCAAGTCCTAATGCTGAAACAATAACTCTTCATCAACAACATAAGTAACTGACTTACCATTTCAGTTACTTAGAAACAAAAACGCCAAACGTTTGCTGGTTCCAGCTTCTTAAATAAAGGAATTTGATCGTTTTTTTTTTTTTAATTGCTTGATATTGTAATATTCTAATATATTATAGATCACCAGTGCTTCCTAATTTAAGGTTTATGACCCATCACAAGATCAATAAACAGGGAAGGAGAGCAGAAATACACAATATCACTACACAAAATAATCATTATTTTTCTGCCTTTTTTGTAACTTAAATCTAGGTTTATTGCTAATGAATTACTATGTATTTTATTTATACATATCCAGGCCCTTGGCAAAGTATTCAGATAAAACACTTCCTTGAACACTCAAACACTAAACAAACAATTCATTCAGCAGATTAATCACTGATGAGAATATTAGTTTGTTCCACGTTGAAATCTAGTAATTAAAACAAAGACGTCTAAAAAAAATTAACTTCTTCAACCAAATATAGCCTGGTTTTAAACATTAAGACGTCTGTCGACCTGCAAATCACAAAAACAATCCGTGCTTACGAGGTTTGAATGTACAACAAACATTGTGACATTGCAACACTTCAGATTCCCAACAGGGTCAGAGGTCATCAGCAGCTTCAAAGCTCAGGAAACAGAAATATGAACGAGCCGGATGTCATTCTTTTTTTGTTCACACGGTGCTTGAAGAGTGATCGGGATCAGTGGATGAGCATTTCCAGTCATTCCCGGTGTAGCAGAGTGTGAGCGGCCTTTAATAAGATGCAGGTTAGTACGGGTCAGTCTGTCTGCAGCTGCTGGAGATGCAATTAAGTGTTGATTACCAAGGCAGGAGGGGGAGTCAGCCGGAGGCATTAGAGGAGGGAGGAGGAGGAGTGGGGTGGTCTGTGTGAGGTTGGCTAAAAGGCAGGTGGGCACACAGATGGCTGGGAAAAACAAATCTATCAACTTACCTAGTAATAGCTTCTCTATGGGGGACAGTGCGAAGAGGGAGGAACCGTGGATATGACACATGTTTAAAGAGTCACTACGGGTTTGTTAGAGCTCAAAACTCGCTCAGTGTTAGTCAGGATGGGAAACGGACACCAAACAACAGAAACATGCTGATAACCGTTGTCTGTAGCTGCTTACCAAACACTTAAGACTTGGCTGTATTTCAAAAACCTGGCTGGGGTATTTCAAGTGGTCAGTAAACACTTAGGATCTGTCCCAATACCCACACTCGAAGTGTTTAGCACAGTGATAGACGAGTGTGTCCCATGTCAGAAATATACCAACACACAGTAAAAAAAAAAAAATACCGCTTCAAACAAGTATTCAGCGCTAAATGTATCCGGTCTACTGCGAAACATCAGTTAAGATGTTGGTGGTAGCACCACGAGAAGTTGTTTTTGTGACCGACAACAGCAAACAAATAAAACCAATAACAGAGCTCGACTGAGTCTCATCATCATCGATGAAGCGTGTTCCAGTGAAGCATGATAAACCTCAACAGGACGTGATTACCGGGAATATCTCACACGAGTAGAGACTTGATAACTCACAAATATAAAAGTGAGGGTATTGAGATGGACCCTTAGTTTCCTGCACTGATGAAACTATTGTGCAGCAAACTGTTTGACATAAAGAAACATACAACAGTGCAATACTGTGATTATTCATGTGACTATGTACTGTAACTGTTGTGTCTATAATGGGACAATGACAAAAGAATACAAAATAAAAAAAACGTGACTAAACGCAAACTAAACTCTCACCTGTGTAATTACAGGTGTTGCATTTATTTCAAGGTGATAAAAGTTATTTTCTAAGTGATGAAACTTTTGCACTTGACATAAAATGTGTAAAATCTGAGAGTATAGGGCCAGAAATATTAATATAAATGCTGATGGAGAGACAATTATGCTGATTTTATTTTCTCCTTCATACTTTTTTTCCCATAATCGACCACATTACAGTCTTTTATCAATGTTCCTATAGTTTATATTCAGTTATTGAATTTGTAAATCAGATTTTTCTTCTCTTTCTCGAGCGTCTATTTGAACCTGACAAATGTTTTTACTGACACAAAACATGACGCTCCAACGCCTGTTTAGCAAGAACAGCATATGAATCCCTTCAATATGATCTCAGAATAATAATCTGTGTGATGAGTGATGGAAAGGAACTAATGAACATATTTGGAATAGCTGCAAAACCCTCAAATAAAAGGACTAGACTTCAAATGGTGCTGAAATAAACTGCAGAGTAATTCACCGTCACAAAAAGACCAAATCAATATATCATCAAATGTAAAACACTGGTCTAAGTGGACTGCATATATGTGATTATAAGATATTGCCCTTAATTTATAATGCCCATGTCAACTCGTTATTTTTTGCTTGAAAATAAAGTTGTTCAAATAAAAATGAAATATAAAATCACTCGTCTACCCTCCTCCACACAGTACAGACATACCAACTCTCCCGTAAAGTCACAGTGTTGTTTATATTCTATATTCATTAATAGAGTACTAGAATTTCCTTTTATCGCTCACCTTGCTCCTTTTTAAACTCATTCTCTGTCAGGAAGACGGGCCTCATCAGCTCCCCGACCGGCGGCTGAATCGACACGAAGAATTTCCTGGTGTGAGTGCTGAAAATGGAGAGACGCGTGAAAAGGAATTGTTATCATATTTCTAAAAAGGACAGAGGGTTGTCTGAACTTATGTGAGCTAAACATCACCGTTAACTTGTTGTCTCCTCAGTGCTGTACACAAACCATGGTAGCAAACCCAGCAGCATAAGCTCACCGTCTGTTTTCACACAGTACTATGAGAGGACTGCAGGGTGTTGAAACGCAGGAAGTCTACACATTAAAACACAGAATCCATCTCACCACAGCTGGAAGTTTGCCGCTTGCGTTGAGTCACAGAAATCGATGCCCATCACAGCTGTGGCCGTCTCACCTGCTGGCAGCAGCTCTGTCAACGTGCAGGAACAAAAAGACAGCAGTGTTGACACACACACGAATAAAACAACACAAGCCGTCAGTCAGCAACTTTGATCTGAGATTAAACACGTGTCCGCCACTGCAGCACGGATTCTAAAAGATGTGAATGCTGGTGAAACAGCTTAGAACATGAAAAAATGTTTATTTATCTTTAACGAGAGAATTAATTTAATTTACTTTTATTACAAAGCTGCAGTTTTATGGACCTCCTTTGGGAAACATATTGCATTATTTCCTTTTAATGCTTTTATTCTTCTATAGTAACTACAAAGACATTGTATACCATGAGAAGTTGCCGTCCCCGTCGGGCCCCACCTGCCCCTCACTCACCGATCTCTGGAAACTCTTTGACCCTCATCCCGGACTGCAGCTTCACGTCCTCCATGTGCAGGTTCTTGGTTTCCGAGGTGGCGTTGTTGGTGAACTGCACCTGCACGGCCACCATGTTGGCGTCAGGGCTGAACGGCTGTCGACTGAAGCAGTACTCCACCGACAGACCCTCCCCTCTGATCCGGTGCAGCAGCTCGTAGCTCTTCAGTGCGCTGGAGGGAGAAATGGCCTGCAGGCAGAGGAGGAGATGAAGAACATGAAGAACGGGTTGATATAAGTTAGCATGCAAGGTATGAGATGTAGAGACTATAGAGTTACGTCCACGCCTGCCTGAACTTACATCAGTTTTTGTCACAGAAGAAGAAGAAGAAGGACATGGGATGTACTTACTGCCGGAGAGAGAACGGCATCAGACATAGACAGTCCCTCCAGGTCGGTCACGAGGCTGTTGGACAGGAAGGCGCTGACCGGTGTGACTTGAGGAGAGGGAGCAGGTTCGACTGGGACAAGAGACGAGAGTGTGAGACGCATTCAACGAGGATGTCCCCAAATTCAGACTGTATTCATCCATTTGTTATATTATCTCTTGTGGGTATTTGTTTCCAACAGTGATTATGAGAAACAATCACACAACACCCCCGTCCACTGAAGTGAGCGTCATTACTGTCGTATTCTCTTTGAGAGAGAGAAAAACTCACAATCATCGAGGTCGAGCAGAGACATCTCTTTCTTCTCTTTCTTGGTCTCTTTCTTGACCGGCTTAGAAGGAGGTTTAGATTCAGCTGCCTGAGAGGAGATGAAAGAAAACTGACGATTACTTCGTGAAGACTAAATACAGGAATGTTCGGTCCATCAGTCAATGAGTAAATGTTATTTTAGTTGTAGATCGGGTCCTAAATTCACCTGTATTTGACATTTTAAGGTGGTTTTTTTCCAATACCTTTTTTTTCTTTTTGACTTCTGCCTCAGACTCTGAGTCTTCCGACTCTGATTGGCTGCTTTCAGACTCGCTCTCGTCGTCCTCGTCAGATTCAGACTCGGAGTCGCTCTTGCGTTGTTTACTCTTCCTCTCGTGTTTCCTCTCTTCTTCTTCACTGCTCTGCTCGCTGGAAAGGAAAGCAAACTTCAGAGGTCCCATTTAGGATGCTGCAGTTATTAATATCATAAGGGACGAGACAGATTCTAACTAAACTGGATCTGTGAAATGGTCTGTACAAGAAGAGAATAAAGGGACCTCCATTAACCACAGAGTGGGCTTTCTGTATGAATGAGAACAGGTCAAAAAGTCTAAATATTTGGCACAAAATAAAATATCATACATTAAATATTAACAGAATGTGCTACCTTTCGCTTTCTTGCACTGGCTTCTTTAATTCTTTCTTAATCTTCTTCTTGTCCTTTTCCTCCTTTTCCTCCTCTTCCTCCTCCTCAGACTCGGAGCCTTCCTCACTCTCTTCGCTCTCCGATCCAGAGCCGCTCTCCCCGATGCCGCTGCCGATCTCCGAGCCGCTGGCAGAGTCCGACTCTGAAAGAGAGAGAAGATCGGGATCAGATGGAAAATGACATCCAGACTTTTGTCTCTTATTCCTCGTTGTTTCAATTTGAATATGTGTCACACCAGAGAATTATGGAACAGATTTAGAACATTACTGAGCTTTTTTTTAAATGAAACTATATACACTTATGACCACTTTTGTATTAAGACGTTTCATAGGATTTGTTGACAATAAGAAGAACATTGAATAATAATATGTCTCCCTAAAGCAAACTCCATTCACGTCGGCTTGCAGCAAAACTCTCATGCTCACACACAAACACATCTACTGGACTCATGAGACTAAAGGATGCGATGGCACAGACACAGCCCGTTTGAGATACCACTGTCAGCTGACTCCGTCGGCCCGGACTCGCCCTCCGAATCAGAGTAGAACGGCTTCTCCACCTTCTTCTCCTTCCTCTTCTCCCGGCTGCTGCATTTGGTCCATTCGGGCACCTGGAAGAGGAAGTTGAGAACAGTAAGTCGTCGGCTCCGCCTCGCTGACCAACCTCCTCGGACAGAAGCAGAGAGAGACGTGGGCAGATTACAGTAGCGTGGCCATGAATGCCTCTGCCTGGCCGTGATGCAGCCAAATGAAGCCAGCCATCAGATGTGCTTTTAGACATTCTGACAGTCGGAGGAGAAATTCGGTGCAGACACCAATGTATTTTTGTGCACAGATAGCACCAGGTGATGCCTTCATGACCAGTTGCATAAATGGTTTTTCTTTTAAATACAGGGAGCAGTTCCATTAAGAGAAGTGATGTCTTTGAGGAGCGGTTACTATCCTCCCACACAAGAAAAAAAAAAAAGAAATTGATCCGTCTCGCTCTTTCTGTGACCAGACTCATTAACTGGAAACATCAGCTAATGAGTGTGGACATCCCCAGACCCCATTTAAAACCCACCAGGCTGCTAATGAATCTCAACGGGTCAGAGGACAGCACGTCCTGCTAAAAGAATCACTTCTTTAATGGTAGAGACCGAGGAAGAGGGTGTTGTGTTTCAGGTAGCTTTGGCTGAGCTAAGCACAGAACAGCAACTACATTAGGCGAGGGTGGGGGGGTGGGGGGGGGGGGGGGGGGGGGGGGGTCAAGAAGCAATCTGGGTTTTTGCCGCTATATGGGTTGAGGCTCAAGGAGGTGGGCTCTTTGCCGCCAACTGACTCACACTCGTTAATGTTGTGACTCTTTCAAGCAGCGTAAAAACCTGGTAGATGTAGAAAAGAAAAAGATTGGGATGGAGGTGAGATAAGAAAGAAGAAAGGTTGTGTTGTTTTTAGATAAAAAGTCAGGAAAGTGAGAGAAAACAGGCAGAGGAAATGTTTCTGGATCTAAATAAGGAGACGTGTGAGAACAGTTTCTGATATCAGAGACAAAAATAAACCCCAAATTTGTGTATTTACCGCAATATCTGGCAATTAGGTAGCAAATAAAATGATCAAGGGATTTGTCTTTTTTTCCCTGTTAAAATCAATGCACTCCAATATAACTTAATTATACTGTATACACCTAAATAAAGAGAGAAAAGGTCAACATTAACATTCACTACTTGCTAATACGTCAAGCAAATACACAGGAATGCATTTAGTCTTCATCAGTGACAAAGCATGATGTTGTTCTAGCATGGATTAGGATGACGAGGTGGAACGGGAGAGCTCTGGATCACATCACTCAGAATCACAACAACAACATTTGTGACACATTCACAAACTGTGTCACAAATTTCCCGTGAGACCAGTGAGGTGCAGAAAAGGAAACAGTGAAGTGCAGTGAGCCACTAACTAACCAGCTGGCAAAACAATCCACTCAAGGTCCACTTACTCTCTTGTTCTGAGGTCTTTTGGATGTATCACATTTCTGCATTTAAATAGCACCTTTTATCCAAAACGCTTTACAATTTACCCCTCATTCATCTTTATCGTCAACAGACGAAGATTGCCAAGTTGTCATGAAACTGTAGCGGTTAAAACTTTCTATTATTCTGAAGGACTGTAGGACTTCTTGTCCCTGTCGGCTTAAACTTAAGTGTTAATAAGAGAGTAAGTGGACCTCAATCTCAACTGTGTAAATGCTCAGAATAATGAAATATATAAGATAATGGAAAGTTTGAACATCTGCAGATCCTTGACAACTGAGCAAATTTCATCTGCTGATGAAGACGATGATGTCGTCAGAAGCTCCAGGACAGGAAACTAAATGGACCTCGAGTTTAGAGACAACTGCAGTCAGGCTCAGCTTTCTAATCCTTTTGACTTCTTTCAGTTGCTACTTGAATTCCTCTTTACGATTTGACATCAACTCTTATTCCACAACTTCAAAACATTAGAATTTGTGTGTCTTCATGTTAATCTCTTTCCACTTCGGACAAATGCAGCCTCTTTAAATATGAATCAGCACTGAGGAGTAGAATCGTATTAATCTTATCGACTTGACCATCATCAGTTACGACATTATGACAACCAGAGAGAGCGAGAGACTATGAGAGGAAAGAGAGAGCAGTCTTCAAAGCAAACATCACCACACTCCCAAACTGAGGCGGGGGGGGGGGGGGGGGGGGGGGGGGCACCTCTCTCCGGCCTCCTAGCAAGCTGATCCGCCCCTCGCCGGTGGTTATGACTTCCTCTGTCTGTGGAGATGCATAATGTGCAGAGGGAGAGCAGCGGATGTAATGGGACACTCACACTTTGATAATGACCCAGCGAGGCTTTTGTGTATCATACGTCATTGCTGAACATTTTTTTCAAAGCAAACCTTCTTTTTCTTTTAGGTTTTTAGACTGATTTCTAACTAACTTCCAAGCCGTCCAATCACTGTTGAGACTTGTGCTTGAGATCAGATGAGTTTAAGTATCCCGTAATCGAAACCACCCATCATGTTTAAATGTGTTATTGTGAATGGATTTTACGCTGCTGGATATTATCTAAAGATATTCATTATTATTATTATTATTTACGATTTGTAAACATGTGCGCAACAAACGTTTTTCAACAATTTATCCATCGCTTTTAGCTATTTCAAGGTTCTCATCGTTTGTGCTAACAAGTTGTTCCTGACCCAGGGTCAGGTGTTTCAGCTGATGGTGGGAGGTGACTCCTGTGCAGTATTGTTTTTTTACCAAATTACAATCTGTACTTTTCAAATAAACTAAACTAATCCACGCTTTTTCCACGTACTGGATGCAACTAAAGTGGTACTCCCTGCAAGACCATGAATCATAATCACAATAGATCATCACCTCTCCAAATTTAAGTCTTTCTTTAAACTCAATGTTACCCTGATGAAATGTAACATCATTTTGCAATTGCGATGGCCTAAAATCATTTAATTTAGGTAAAACATTTAGAGATTTTTTATGAACCGCTGCCATGTTTTACCAGTTTGAAAGCAAAGATCAAAACTCCTGCGTTTCTCTAGTCAGGTGTAGAAACGGTTGATGACGATGTGTCAGTTGACGTCAGAAGCTAATTTAATTTGATCCCTGCCAGACCACGATAAGAGAGGTTAAACTGGGTTAAGGCATTGCAATCCCAGCTGCAGCTATGAGGTCTGCAGTCAGAAAATCAATCCGATGTCGGCGCTTCTTTGAGTTCTCAAAACAGAGCTGCATTATCACATTGTTCACTGTAATGGATCAGCTATCTCAAGCAAGTTTCAACGCTCAAAAGAAACACTATCTGCCTGGCGAGCAGGGATTAAATGCTTTGGAAAACGCTGAAAACATGCTAAACTGTCTGTATGGTCGCACGTTCACCACCAGTCAAATCAATAATGTAACTCAATGCACCTGTGGCCTCATCTTGAAATCTGCATCACAAGTAAACGACAAGTTAACACCGGGTATGGAACATAAAGCTGAGAGTTAGAACAAACTACACCATAATCACAATAATGAACAAATCTATGACGACAAAATCAAGCCTTGAGGTCGCTCCTGTAGTTTAAAATCAAGTGATTTTACGAGTCTTGATTTTGACAAAGAAGTGACACGCTCAAGTTTTGATTTTATGTCTTCGTTTAGATCACACTGCTGGTTATGAACCGATGGCACGTGGAGTGGATGGGATGGAGAAGAAGAGGGGGGACTTTGGTGAGTTGGGATGAAGCTCTAGAAATACATTCAGATCAAATTAAAGTTTGATTGTTCAGCTATACTCATGAAGAGGATAACTTGAGGGCAATAATTAATCAATACATTTATGCCGAATATCAACCATTAGCTGTATCTGTACAGAAATATTGGTGTTATTTTAGGTCAACCTTCAACAGGGACTACAGGAGGTGGTTCACTGCCGTTGATACTGATTTGTCGTGAAAACTTAAGCTGTAGCTCCCAAATCGGTTCCCTTCTGTATCGCATGTGCTATTGGCTCAAACATCGGTGAGAAATCACTCGGACGGGTCGAGTGAGCTGCTGCCGAACAGAAGCAAGTGCAGCAGAGAGGGCGAGGGGGTTCAACACCACCGACTGTGTTTTGATAGTGAATCAGAAGTTATTGAATAGAGGCTATAACCCTCTTTCCTCCTTTATTCATTTCCCTTCATGGAGTGGGGGAGTGGTTAAGCAGCATCCTTTTGGAAATAGATGGAGGCCAAAAAGGATGCATGTTACTGATGAGCTGTTAATGCTTATGGGCTGTAAGTGGATGAAGGATGGCTAGTGAAAGAGGAATCAATGTTATATTGGAGTTAGTGCTATATTGGATGCGAGGCTCTGGTGACTCTGTTCAGCCCCTCTGAGGCACTGCTCTGGGGCGGGAGCAACCCTCGCTCCCCTCCACCTTTCCGGGCCCCTGGAGACCCCAGAGGGCCCCTGTGTCTCTGTAAGTTACTGTTCCCACTGCACGCACAGAATCCTTCACCTCCACGTTGCGCACGGAGGGATCTGGGGCGGCTTCAGGCCAGTCAGGCAACTCCTGGTAGCCGCCAGCCTTGGCATTCAGCAAGTGGGACAGTGAACCCAACTGGAAGTGGTCTCGATCTGCAAAGAATCAGAGCACCTATTTGACTAATCTCTATTTCAGTGTTCCGGTTTATCTTAAGCATTATAGTGGGACGGTGTTAGCTCTTCAACTCTCTCCCAGCTGTAAAATGTAAATGGCTCCTGTACCTTTAAATGGAGACTCGAGGACCGGTGCAGGTTTGAGGGCGAGGAACAGTTTCTTAGCGTACTTGCTCAGAGCTCCGCTCTTCTCGGTGGGCACGATGAGCTGACGAATGAAGCGCGCCCGATCACGGATGTCGTAGTTCTGGTCGTACTTGGCCAAGTTGAGAACATACTGCGTCAACAGTTTGGTCTGCGAGACGAGTGAATATGAAGGACATGTAGGATGAGGACAGCAGAAACATGAAAAAGCTACCATCTGATGCGTTTATGCACGGATATGTGTGCTTGTGTTTGTGGAGGGGGGCTCAGTTTGTTGAAATTAAGGGACAAAGAACAGTTAAGACTGTAAAATCTTACTCTTGAAATAACAATTGTACTGGTGGCATTGCACACGTTGTTGAAATGTTATATAGCCTAAATCTAAATACTACCATTGATGAAGAAACACATGTTGTTCACACCTGTTTGGAGTTGGTGAGATAGAGCTTGGCGGCCAAATTGATGATTTGTAGCTTGACAATATCCTCTTCGTTAGTGAACGACTTGGCCATCTTCCTCAGGACATCAGGGGCGATCTTAGGTACATGCTCACAGTATTCGCCAATCAGCCACAGGATACTGGCGCGCGCCATCGGCACCTGACAACAATTAAAATAAAATTAGACGGTTGTGTTTTGTTGGGATAAACCCCATTGGGCGAGCTTGTTTCAACACAGCAACCCATGGTCATTTCAAACCAAGAACCAGCCTCGTTTCCATTGCTGTGCCCAGAAGCTGTGACAGCTTGTGAATGAGACTCTCACCTGGATGTTGTCTGTTAGTTTCGCCATGTGCTTTATGATGTCGCTGTGCTTCTCCGGTTGCATCTGCAGCAGCTTCTTAATAACTACCACCGACTCGGCCACGACCAACTCTGTACAACAGGAGGAAGATACACGAATAATAAATAAACAGTGAAGATGTTTCTTTCATCTTCATCCTAGATTGAGTTACTAAAATTCAAATTCAGTCCTTTACTTATTTTATTTTAGACAGTTTTAGTGGTTTTATATGTTTTTTTCAGCTTGTTTGGATGGGAAGTCTGTCTTGTATCTTATCTTCTGCTTCCATTTTCTTCACTGTGCTAAATTATATTTCACAAATGCAGATGGATAGGCTTGATTAAATTATCCTACTGACCCGATATCCAAGTATGGTAGCTGCAACAATTAAGTCCTTCTAGTATATATATATATATATATATATATATATATATATATATATATATATATATATATATATATATATATATATATATATATATATATATATATATATATATATATATATATATATATATATATATATATATATATATATATATATATATATATATATATATATATATATATATATATATATATATATATATATATATATATATATATATATATATACACTGCAATATGCATCACTTAAAAAGCATCTTAGAAACACTCACCGTCTCGGTTGGACAGCAGCTGCACCAGGCCGTTCAGACACGTGTCCCTCACCTCGCCGATGTTTGTAGCACAGCGGCCGATGGCTTGAATCGTGGCAGCCACGAAGTCTTTATCCATGCTTTTAATGTAAGTCTGCAGGAAATAAATATGTACTTAGTAATGCAAAACATAAAGGAAGTTGGCGTATCCCTCCTTGCTGAAGTAGAAACCTGCACAATTTTTGTTTTGCTACTTGGACTGAGGACACAATCCGCTCTTCATGGAGCATGTTTCACTGTACCTGAAACTCTCTGAGAATGGTGGAAATGTTCGTCTCATTGGCCAGATTGGTGAGAACCTCCAGCTGCAAAAGACAAAAAAGAAAGTTTTTAAACACTGAAAACTTCATAAAGGGATATTCAGAAACATATTTACTGTAATTACTGTACAGATTTTTCATGGAATGTTGCTACGTATAGTAAGACTGCGCTTTCACTTTTAAAATATTACTTTTTCTTTACTTCAATAAAATGGTTGATAATAGGCAAAAGATGCTACCACGCCTCAGAGTTTAGAGAATGAATCGTCTTCCATCGATTCAGCTTTAACATTAAAGAGAAAAGGGACACCGGCACAATAGAACGGGATAGAAAATAACCTTCAGGACTTTAATCTGCGTTGGGTCTGTGGACCGGATGTAGAAACTCTTCAGGTACGGTTCAAACATTCCCTGTGAAACATAAAGACAGACGAAGAGGAAAGACCCTCAGTGAATCTGCAGCTCCATTTGCAAGAGTTGATTTCAAATTTCACTTGCAAACATCCAAAAGAGATACCGCCAGGTGTAGCTCACCCGTCTCTTAATCGTCATGGTTGCCACGTTCTGAAGAACGACATACTGGACTTCACTAAAGGGAGAGACACATGAGAGACACATGAGAGACACATGAGAGACACATGCGAGACACATGCGAGACACAGGAGAAACCGACGTATTCAATAGTAGAAACCGACGTATTCAATAGTAGAAACCGACGTATTCAATAGTAGAAACCGACGTATTCAATAGTAGAAACCGACGTATTCAATAGTAGAAACAGACGTATTCAATAGTAGAAACAGACGTATTCAATCCCCTTTTCTCTCCCGTCTACTTGACCGGAGACACCCTGCGGCCATATTGGAGGTCCACGGCTCTTCTTCCAAATATTTGTACAAGTAGTTACCTGTTGGACAGGTAGCAGCAGCAGCAGCCACCTTAGCTTATAGCACAGTGAATGGCAACATGATCGAGAACAGGCTCCACTACAACCTTTTTTTCTTCCAGGTAATATAATGTTTGAAATACTTCTGTTGGTTGTTTTCTGCTCTTGAGTTTTGGTTGATAAGAGATAACTTTAAATGTCCGATACAGACCCCTGGTAAACCCACACAGGTGTTTTCCACTTAGCCCGCCTAATTACACCTCTTCTCCTGGCTGTGATTGTGCACAGATTCATTTAAAAACAGCTTGTACGTCAACCTGAAGACCAATTCACTTCCGACAAACTACGCCCACTACTGACCAGTTGGTAGCCACTGGTTGTGCAGGTGAACGACAAAACAAAAAAAGGTTTTTTGCTCCCGAGTTGGGGTCAAATTGCCAGATGTCAGGCCACAAAGTTTTTATATTCTAAACATACTCGTGAAAACTATCTTCCGATTTGTAAAATCAGCCTCATGGATAGTCAACAAGCTAACGTTAGCTTATCCAAAAACAACCGTTAACTCACAGTAGCCGACTTTACGCAAACGGCTTTTAGCTGTAGATGAGTCTGACTTATGGGACATTTCTCCCAGATACAATATCTCTCACTTGGTGAAAACAATACAGAAGTGAAAATCACAGTTGTGGCTACAAACCATACAGTCTGTGGTCCAAATCTATGGTACAAACCACAGTTTTTAATAAATGATACATTTTAAAATAAATACAGGCAATTATAAATTACACTTCCATTTAGTTGATGGTTTACCATTTACAGTGTGCGCTTGTGTGACGCCAGACCACTGCTGCTTCGTGAAGTCGGGTTCACAAGTAGGAACTCCGACTTTGAGTGGCGTTCCATTGTACTTTTTCTAGTTCCATGTTTTCTGAGATGCAGCATAACGTCTAAAGAAAATCCAATCAAGTAGCGTGCATCTTAATTCATCTTAGTCTTAGATTAAGATTACATTTTCAAAGTAATTTTTGTTACTTTTGCAATACAGATACTGAAACAGCCATTAAAAAAACCATGGCTACAGCATTTCCTGAGTCAATAAAAGCAAACAATTGATCTTCATGCATACCACAGGACATCTCCATTCGGGTATATTTGTAAATGGTCTAGTACACAAACAAGACCAATACAATTGTTTAAAGAACT
Source organism: Anarhichas minor (assembly GCF_050575085.1). NCBI lineage: Eukaryota > Metazoa > Chordata > Actinopteri > Perciformes > Anarhichadidae > Anarhichas > Anarhichas minor. The sequence continues at coordinate 13,357,784 of NW_027466457.1, forward strand.
TAAGTGGATTTCTTGTTTAACATCTAGGCATTATTCTTCCAGGTAGTAAACCGATGTGGTTTTAATTAGAGCCGAGACTCCACACCAATGATAAATTCTAATGAAACTTATCGTACGGTGCAACAGATTCCTGACAAATCCCCCACAGAGAGACGCTGCTGTTTGGTCGCTGCTGAATGATGAACCCATTACAGCACACTCGGAGCCAAAAGAGCACTTCTTCAATAAGAAGCTGACAGTTTGCAGGACTTACTGCCGAGAGGCCACCTCTGTGCCATCCTCACTCCTTATGGTTTATGCCTTCACGTTTACCTCAGACTCACTGAGCTCCCCGTTTAATTTCACGTCCTGCTTCAGGGCCGCACAGATTTATTTTACTACCCTCACTTGTCATTTTTTCCTGTTCTCATTCTGTTTTCCACTTTGCTGAGTTTCATGGTCATTATGGTTCCCTCTTCTCACATTCAGAATGTTTTGTTCCTTTTCAAGCGAGATAAACGCAGCTCTTCCTCAACCTTTGCTCAATTCTCAGCCACGAGAACGTTGTGAGACTGCTCATGCTGCTGGCTTGATTATACATTTTGGCATCCGCTGCTGCCTAAAATTTGTGGTATGGCAATTAGAATAGACAATTTATTTCAAATTATAGACAGTGCAGCTCACCTGTGGCTCCTCAGGAGACGGACCAGGGCCTTGGCAATCACCCCAACCTCCACTTTAGGGGCAAGATGGAAATACAGCTGAGCCACAGCCATCACCACCTGGAACGGGCAGAGAGGGGTAAATCATCACCAGTGATACAATCTCACAAATACAGTAAAACAGTTGCATGTGATATGTTTTCCATCTGGAACGTTTTGTTCTCCATTAATTTGGTATGTTGCAGTAAAATGTGTTGGATGTTTAGATGAAAACAGCCGCCTGCAACACTGATGAGAGTGGAAGAAAACAGTAAAGTTATGGGCCATAAAATGTAATTAAATGAGCTGAAAGATGCTATGCAGAGGTGAGGCAAGCTGCAGAGAGCCCTTACAAATTTGTTTAAGGAATCTTCAAACCTGCAATAACTTGCTTTTTACCACTTACCGCCAAGTTGCATAATGCATATGGCAAAATAATAGCTTTAAAAAGGCCCAAAACAACATAACTATTTAAAAACATCAGGGCAAAGAGAAACCATGTATTAATTACTTAATAGGTGCAAAACAATAAGCCGCGTAAAGTGCAATTAGAGAGCTCAATGATCGTCTGCTATACTACATGCAAGATAAGGAAACACATTTGTTGCCTGAGGAACGGGGTTAATCTTGAACCGCCTTTAAGCAAACAGCTCGACTACAGCAGAACAAAGGCAGAACAATGTGTGACGGGGGGGGGGGGGGATTTCATAACATCCAACATGAAACAAAACAGGCCTTCCAAGATGACCACAGCAGCACTAATGTACATGGGATGCTTTATTCATTTCCTTTGGGAGATTGTCGCCATTTCAGAGTGAGAGGTCAGCTCTGATTAAGCGCTCAGGGGCACTTCAGCTGCTTGTTAACATGAACCAAGGTCGCGCGTTTGAAGACATCGGCTACTCGAAACAACGACCTGCAGCTAAAAGTAGAATAATGATTTGAGAGAAAACAATTCTCTGCCATGGCAACGGACTCAAGAGGAGAGTTAATGGGCTGTTATACTGATGTACGGCATGTGTATTATTTAGAAGTGCAGCGCTCTCACAGCTGCGTTGCGGCTCTGCAGGAGCGGTTTGGTGTTTCTCAGCAGCAGCCGATGGTCTGGATCCATCACGTATGGCTTCCTCTTAGCCATGGTAGCCTCTGCCTTCTTGTCCTTCTCTTCTTCCTCCTCGTCGTCCTCATCTTCATCTGAGCCATAGAAGGTCTTGTCGTTTCCCTCCTCCAGCAGGGACTCCTGCAACGACAGTGGGATTAAGCAGAGTGTTGCAGGCAAACAGACCAAGACAGAAATCCCTCTTGCATGGAAAGTGGTTATTGGTTGCTTAAAAAGTCACCAGATGGTAATCTGCTCTTGAATATATTTGTTAAAAAGCAGCAACATTGTGTATGAAAAGTACCATTAGACATCCTCGCTTCAGTGCAAAATGGTTCTACCAATTTGTCACCACATGCATCGGGAATTACCACAATAACAATGTTCCTCACGGTCTGAAAAATGTCTCAATTTGTTGCTTATCGCTTACGAGAAAATAAGTCGACAGGTGGGCCTGAAATATTGATAAACAGAAAACGAAAAAACAGCAAGTGGTCAACAGTGAAAGAGGGAAACAATGATTGGACGGTTTCAATTTGTTCCTCCACACAGCCACAATGGCAGAAGCGGAAAAATTAATCCGACAATATAAAACTTGAGCACCTATACACTTTTGTTGCACAGTAATCTTCCTAAATCCTGTCCCTATGCAAATTAGTTGTTGACACGAGACACGAGTGAACTCACTTCTGAGTTTTGTAAATTTGCATGGACATCCGTAACATAGGATGAGGCTACAATGGTACTACAACGGTAAATGACGATGTGCAAATAGTGGCCACGTGCTAAATAAGTGTGTAAGCTACATTTGCATATGGTGTTGGAACAATTAACTTATTTTATTAGTTAATCCACAATTCTGCTGTATAAAAGTAAATAACTATGGTCTCTGATTTCTTTTGTTTTATTTTTACAGACTGAGCTTGAGGTAGTCACTTCTTATCCGGTCAAAGTTCGAGCTGCAACTTCAGATTTGCACATTGTGAAGTCATTCTATGTACTGTGTGCCGGTACAGCCAACTTGCGGCTCAGACAGCAGCCTTGAAGACTTCAGCCCAGAGTCGACATAGAAAGGAAAAGGGTGTGATTTATTAGACTAGATTCATTAGATCAGATTCTACTTTGTTGTCATTGCACGGAGCTCATTTGATGAGACAACAAAATGCAAAGTAGCATTTAAACAGACGTGCAAAAGAAGCAGTAAAGTGCGTTACAGTGTAAAGTGCATATAGATGAGGATGGATTGTGAACACGCGGTGCATTGAGCTTCACTGATTATCTGTGCTGATTGTGTTGACAGCTGCTGGATGCAAGGGACCAGCAGCAGATAACATGAGCATCTTGATTGATGTGTTGCCTCATGAGGAGGATGGCACCATCAGACGTGACTTGAAGCTAATCCGAAGTAAACGGCTACACATCACAGACGTCTGCACGTTGGACCGTATTCAGACTTAATGCAATCAAACATATATGACGTAACCGCCGTGATTTAAGAAGGTTTGGGTACTGTACTGATTCTGTATTCTTACTCACATTCATGTTTGGGTTGAGGAACTGGGTCCGGGCGTAGCGGGTCAGCATGTTGATGATGACGACCTGCCCCCACTCCTCCACGTCGATGAGGAGGTTGCACAACTTCCTGTAGTTCTTGTGGATCAGGTCAATGCGCTCCGGACACACCTCCTCAAAGGCCATAACAACGCTTCCTGCCACCAACTGCAGCACACAACAGGTGGTGATGTTAGGATGCTTCTCTTAAATGTCAGGAGAGTACATGTTATCCATGAGGATTACCGACGCACAAAATACAATCCATGCATACTCAAATTACCTCAGGTTTTAACAATAAACCTGAATTTTGGTTGGAAATGACAACAGCTTGTGCAAAAACTGCACGGTGAAGAGGGAGCCTGTTCAAACAAATGATCAGCCCTGAAACAGCTGAGACAGTGAATGCCATCTGGTGATTGCTCTGATACTTTTTCAAACTTGAAGTTGCATTTGTTAAAAATAAAAGAATCAGCAAAAACCCACCGTGGTTTTGTCAGCGAGGAGTTTCTCTATGACTTCAATGAGCTGGTCCTTCTGTTCCGGATCCAAACTGGAAGCAGAATAAAATCATTAAAAAGGCATGAAACTAAATGCTGGAGAAAGAGTTACCCATCATCTGTTCTGAAAAAGATGCTCTATTGATTATAAAACGAAAGGATATCACTTCCAGTATTGGTTTTAGCTTTTACTGCAATAAAAAGCTTTAAATTTCACAATGATAATAAGTCATAACAACATTTGATCTCAGTGTTGATCTTAGCCTCGTGGTTCTCAAACTGGGGTTCAGGACTCTCTAATAAGCTGCAGGCTCAAAAACAGATTTCTAATTTACAAATGTATAATTTATGGTTCTTTTAATCCTTGATATAAAGCCTTGTGATATCTGTAACTAGAAGAAATCTTCCAATATTAACTAATAACTGAAATAATCTTCTTTACACCCAAAACAGGGAATCAGGGGTCTGAGAACTGAAAGGATTTCGGTATTTCACCTGTAGAGTTTAGGAATTGCGTGAGCAGCCGTCTTCCTGACGTACGGAGACATATCAGAGGCCGCTTCTTTGATGGCCAACATCATTATGGGGACGATGATCGTGACTCGGATGCTGGAGAGGACTCGCAGAGCGCTGGCTCTGATCAGCTGGTTCGGATCCTGCAGAAGAACAGAGCAAGGTCCATATGAATAAGAGTCTACAGCAATGAGAGGCTATTCTTAGGCAGAGCTGTGCGATGAGCTCAATGCTAACATCATGATGTTTACCATGCTCATCATCTTAGTTTAGCCAGGTCTATAAAAGGCAAAAGAATATACCATTGCCATGAGTATGAGTATAAACTGCTTGAGTTTCCAACAGAAGCAGTTTGGTGGCGCACGATAAGCTCTTCGTTAGTGGCGGAAATGTAATAGAGGCGATGAATGTGGTGGCTGAAACATTATAAGTGGTGGACCGACCGACACATCGACATTACCATCCACAGAGCCAAGCTGCTAGCATGGCTGAAACAATACTTTATTTTCTGAGTTTAATCATAACATCAGACCCCCAATGTTGATAAATGTGTGTATTTCTCATGCGAAAAGTCAAACTCTGAAGGAATTGTCGCTGGTAAAAGCTGCTGTACCTTCAACCCTCGCTGAAAGGTGGAAATGGAGAGCAGAGCGAGATCCTGCTGCTCCTCGGCATAACGCACCAAGTAAACATAGACGAGCTTCTTCACCTAGAGAGAGAAGTAGGAAGGAACAAAAACATGTTTAATCCAAATTATGCAGATTACTTCAATTATTTTCATTGAGAGAAATCTGAAATGAAGAGATGAAGCAAAGTGATGAAAAAAAAAAACTTAAAAAGAGGAGAAGAGGAAAATGGTTACTTTGTTCAGGTGAGATAAAGCCAAATCTCACAGGTCTTTTAAAAAATGCAATAAGATGATTCATAAATCACAAGCAAGCTAAGTAAGAAAAAAAGCCTCAATGCAGAAAGAAGCTTTTTTTTATTTTTTTAACCACATTAAACCTCACAAAATGAAGAAAAGGAGCAAATAAGACATGAAGCAACATGAAACCCGGGCTCATTACAAACCTCAATGTTTTTACAGGCGACGTTTTTCACCACAGCAGGGAAGAGATCTGATGCATTTTTACCTCGGGCGATCATCTGCAGAGAGAAAGACAACCGGAAAGCAATAAAAAAAAGAAATCATAAGGTGACATTTTTCAATCATCTGTGAGAGAAGGAACAACTGTTTTATATTTGATCTCAGCCGGTTTTCAAGCTTTTCCTTCTCTTTTACTATCCGCTGTCCTGCTGGGATGATGACTGAAGAGACGGGTGTGGAGCTTCAGATTATGAATATTTAACAGCGGACTGCACAGTTTGTTTCTCTAACCATTGTAGTTATATCATCTAAAACTTTGTCTTACAGCTGCAGGACATTAAATCTTACTTAGGATCCAGTTTTGGTTTGTATCTGTGTCTCTCATGGCCGCATCTTTACCATCAAAATTATGACATCAAGTTTGGTGCAGGGCACAAGCGTTGGGTCTTTACTGAATTAATAATGTTGTACATGTGCCGTTTCTTTTTCTCTGAAAACTTTGCCTTTGTCCTGCCACTTGACGTGCATCCGTACCTGCTGATCAGTGAAATCCCAAAGGAAACATTATTCACACTCACAGCCACGATGCGCTTCATTGCCTCCAGCTTCAGGGAGTCTTTGTTGCTGTCCAGCATCTCCTTCAAGTCGTCATGTCTGAGGGAGTAGGAAAAAAAATAAAACACTGAAAATTAGCTCACAGCGTTTTCGTTTCAGCAGCGCGCGAAGCAGCAAAAGACTGTTTACAGAAAGATTACCGAGGCCTCAGACGAGAAAACGCAGACCTGTTTTACGATTTCCATTCAGTGCTCAAAAATGTGCCAAAAATGTGCCAGTGTGACCCAGAAATTATTCTCTGTGAAGCGTGAAATCCAGCTTGCAAAATATGGGAACCTTTGAAACTGCACCCACAAAAGCGGGGTAGTTGGAAAGAGACATACTCTTTAAAACATGTTGACTTCTTATAGAAATCATAGATATTTTAGCAGCAATGGAGGAAGAAACATTTCTCTATCAGTAGATGTGATCCAATAGAAGCTCACTTCTTTTTTTATTTAGATAACTCAATAACCTACTATTGTGGGAACGAGATTGTGGTGCTGAAATGATTAGTAGATCAACAGGATATGAATCAAATATTGCATTAAGCAATTATCCTGATTATAAATGTATAAAGATAGTGTAAAGATGGCTAATAAGAGCTATGGTTCTCAAAGTAAGCCAACAGCTAAAGTATGTATAACTGCAAACAGCATCAGTGCAGACAGGATCACTGCTACAGCTGTAATATAAACTTTGTAACCAGATTTTTTTTTATTTATGCAAGCAATATTTAAGTCAAAATGAAAATATAATTTTCTAACAATTTGAAAATTCTTTGTAAGTTCGCCAGCCTGTATTCATAATCAAAAGTTTAAACTCAGAACTACCGAACAGGAGGAATCCACCCAGTGAGAGAGTCTTGGGTGGGGATTGTTTGGTGGTGGGCGATGTGATTTAACGGCCGCAGAGCTGCACATTTCCCCGGACTAGTTTCCAAGACAACACAAGATGCAATATAATGATGTTAAGCGATTTCCTGTCTTCCTGCAGCGCCTTTGTTGCATCCGACTGAAGGTCTGCATGTGCCGAGCTGTGGAAACGCAGTGATCTGAGACGTAATGCTCCGATTCATGTCACTCACACGGATACATAACATGCAGGATTCAATGCAATTCAGACACTAAAGAGGTGCGTTTGTATTGTATTGTTGTCTGTTTAATTAGCAGGATGTCTCATACGGTTATTAGGTAAAGTGGTGGTAGAAGTGTGTTTATAAAGCACTTTACATTATATAGAATATATGTACAAATATTGAGTTTTTATCTGGATTCTTTAGTTTCAGTCACCTTTTTTTTTGTCTGTCACATTAAATCAGATTCGTGTACTTCAAAACACACTGAAGAACACTACAAACACTACAAATAACTTTCCAAACTATTTGGTCCAACAGTGGTTAGAGGTTTTTACATCATACCTCAGTAGGAGTGTGAGGCTGTTGGGGTTTACGACATATTTCATGTGTTTTGGTGTGACAGCGGTGAGGAGGTGGCCGCTGCAGAGCACAGTCGATTTATCGCGCCTCAAGTTTGTTTCTGCTAAGAAAGATTTCTGCTTCCGTGTCCATGATCAAGCATCAAAGTGTAATTTCAGTGCATGAATAATACAAATCAGTCCGTCACGCGCTTCAAAACCTAAATGCATCAAAGAGTGTCGAATTACAACCCGACAGTCTCTATAAGATGCTGTTCGTGGCGGGTTAATTTGGAACGCGAGCAGAGAGCCGAAGCTGGTTTCTTGGTTACAAGTACGTGGCTGCCTACCAAAACAAATGAAAAAATAAACTCTGGAAATGCAAAGATAACTTTGCCCAAAGCACTGACAGCCCAGACATGAGGATGAGTAACACTAATGCTGATTTCCAGCAGAAAATGAAGGTCCCACTCATTCACTTCTCCCTGTGAAATCCTGATGACGGGGTCGCTGCCTCTAGTCTCTTTAAGAATACAGAATGAAACCTCCTTCCTCTTTTCTACTTTGGTGTCAACTTGTTAAACATAAAGTGTCTTTATAAGAAGGGACAAAATATTTAAATAAAAGTCAAACAGCTAAAGCATTTCAATGCCAGATTTGGTATTTTTTCTCATTCCTGTGAATAACAGGACAAACGTATAATGCAATATACATAAAATGGAGTTGAGGAGTTGACTATTAATACTATATTAACAAAGCACATTTTGGCTAATATATCCTAAACTGTGAGGTGTAGAAGTAAAATGAATCTAAAATGAAATCATGTGCACTTTGGCCTGAACAGACCCCTTCAACTTTACCAGATGTGCTGCATTAAACATTTGGATGAGCCTGACAAAAGTTGAAATGATCATTTATATTGTTTACTGTGCACAATTGTAGTTTAGATGTTAGCATGCCAACTACTGGACTGGTCTGGTCTGGTCTGGGAATTTCATCAGTACGTTAGATCACTTAGTCAAAAACAAAAAGTATTGGACAAATTAAAATATTCAGCTGCTGCTGCTGCTGAATGAAAGCATCTGGGTTTAGTCTCTGCTTGTTCATCCTGAAGAGGAAGATGAACATCTGCACCAAGTTTCTATCAAATACTTCCGCAAGCTGTTTCAACCATAAAGTGGAGCTACAGGAATATATTTAAGAAATTCAACAAGGAAACAGGAAACTCAATCATGATTTAAAACACAACTTGACGAGTAAAGTTCAAACTTCAACGGGCACTTTCGACGTTTTTTAACCTGCCAAAGTGTCACGAAGGATTAGAGAAACTCACCAACCAACCACAGCCTTAATTTGTTTTAACGGCTGGTGTCAATTCACCACCGCGATCAGCTTCACTAATTAATAACGTGACAGGGATTCATGCGGCGTGTTTGAAGACAAACAGGCTTTCTGGAAATCTAATTAAAACTGGACCCCAAAACGTTGATTACTTTTGCTGCAGCCAAACATTAAACCTGTCAAGGGGGAATTATCAGCAATTTGCAACCACAGACAAGTGACACATGCAATATTAGTAAAAGTCGTGGTGTTAGTAGTAGTGGCACATATGGCTGCTTAACCCTTCGAACTCTGCAACAGAAATGGTCAGTGTGTCTACTTTGGTATTTACTTATTGTGATGTAATTTATTGTATCTTCAAATTATTGAAATCCTTCAAATCTGTACCATCCAAGCTAAAAGCTTATGTCAGTCAAAACCTCATAATAATTCATTTAAAAATATTGAAATTGTGGCATGAATTCTATATCAAATCTACAAAAAACTTTTTTCATCCAATTTGACCAAATAAGCACACAAAACATACTGACCCAAAAGATTTCTCAATGTAGAAACATTACATTTTTTGTATTTTAGATATTTATGAGCAGAGTGCAAAAGCGTTTTGATAGTTCCGTGTGCAATAGAAATATTTCCGCAGTGCCTACATTGGTACTTTGGAGTTATTATGGACGTCATGACGTCATCACACAACTGAATTGAACATTTAGGTTTTGATTTGTGTACATTCCTTTGTGAGATTTAACCCGTGACTGACCAGTCTAAGGAGAGAGAGACCTGGCTGGCACCCAAAAACGAAATAATAAAAATTCCACACAGAAAGTCAAACTTTCAGAGCATCTAACACAATGACACAAAATATAAAAACCTTCATGGTTTTCATTTTAGATCCTTTTAAACAACGATGTCCCGCAGCCGGCAATGGGATGTCTGATTTTAAAGGGTTAAAAACAGAGCAGCATCATTACGATTTAAGGAAAAGGTGGAAAAAAAACAATAAAATTAAACATCAATCAGCCAATAAGGAAAGAAGAACATCTCTTTCACCACTATACACTAAAACTCTACTGTATTTTAATCAGAGCACAGTGGCCCAGAAGGAAGATTAAATGGCTCAATGAATTAAAACTTTAGAAGTCATTAATGGACCAGGAGACAAAATACAGCCTCAGGTACTTTAAAGTCTATATGCTTAACCATGATTTATTCGAACAAACTATAAAATGCCACCTCAGTGAGGACCTACAGGGACTGGGTTCACTCTTCCCTGCTCACGCCCACAGGGCCCACAGTAACTCTACACCAACACCGGGTCTCTCATTTCTCTGGTTTTTGTCCCGTCCTAACGAACAACAGCTGAATTTACAAACAGCTCTGAATTATTGAACTCGCTGTGGTACAACAGAGTACACCAGCGGTCAGGTTACCTGGCACCAAAGCCAAGAGATCAGCCGGAAAAGTCTCCGTGATAGAAGAACTCCAACGTTCAACGTTACCTCTTCGACTGCAATGTCACGTTGTTCACCAAGAACAGAGCTCTGCAGCAACATTCAAAAGGAGCAGATATGGAAATGTATTTGCATGAATCAGAGGAAAGGGAAAGATTGAAGAGTTGCAGTATGCATTCATAAGCAGGCGGTTTTTACATAAGCCGAGTCTTTCTGCGGACACTTTGAACGTTTCTTGTTTTTTCTTCTTGGTGACAGATGTAAAATATGTCTGCTTAAACCAACCGGAACTGTACTTCAGTAAAGCTCTCATCCTGTAAAATGAGAATAATCTAGTTTATAGGCACGACCCGATAACACCCAAAAGTGTAATTATAGCTCTCTTTAACCAAATCTATTTCTGAAGAGAACTACTTTTGATGTTCCTTTGAAAGGTTTGCAGTCTAATTAATAGAGGAGCACAGCAGCTCCTACATGGCCTGCATGATATCATAGATCTGATTCACAAAACACGTCATATATATTCATATAACGGCACCAATACTGAAAAGATATGGACACATATTTACCTTATGCATCGCTATACATACAGTATTTGTATGAAAAGTAAACGTACTATTCCCTTGTTTTTACCATTAGTTCCCATCTGTTTTGACTTGTGAGCATTAAAAATGAAGCATTCTCTACTCCAGAGTCTATTTCACATGCTGCAGATGTCCATGAGTTTTGTTATGATGTCATCAGACTGGAGCTGAAACAACACAAATCTTTGCTAACCAATTAATAGTTTGCATCCTTTTTTCAAAAACCAAAATGACAAATATTTCCTTCTCAAAGGAGGATGTTCTGCTGTATATGAGTGTTTCGGTTTTACATTGTAAAGTGAATGTTTTGGGGGTTTGGGATCGCTGGAAGGACAAAAGACATTTGGAAATGTGATCTTGGAATCTGTGAAACTGCGATGGGCATTTTAAGTGTTCTCTGACAGTTTATTGACCAAAAACGATATAGTCCATTAATTGAGTAAAAGGAAAGTATTCACTTTTATTCAGTGACCTTTGAAGTTTTAGTGGTCCTCAACTTCTTTGGCTCGTGTCCCTTTAAAATAAAGTCTGCTGCATCTCTTTTCATATGTTGCATATGACTTGGAAGCAGTTCAATAAAAGAACAATATTTCAATAGTTTCATAAGGCTTATGGCAAATCAATACACAATTTCACGATACGAAAGCAATTCAGTGTTGATGAAATAGATTTGTTCTTATCTTCTGTCTTGTTCTTTGTCTTAGAATTAAGACTTATCTTGAGACCCGTTGTGGGGAACCGACTATTGACTGACTCTCTTACTGCTCTACCAATAACTGTAGCGTGAAAGGGTTGAAACAGGTCTGGATTCTCCTGGATTTTCCTACCGCAAAGGTTGTGTTTGGAAACTTCCGCCACCTCCACCACCTTCCTCCAGTGGTGCTCGTTCCTCGTGGTCTCCTCCTCCTCCTCCCGTACCTCCGGATCGGAGGTGGCGCAGCTCGTCCGCCTGCAGAGCGCTGTACCAGGCCTGCTGCCCGCCGTCGGGGGTCAGCACGGGGCTCTTGTCCTCCTCCTGGCCCTGGACCTGATTCTGCACCGACTTCACGAGGTTCGCCGCGTTCACCGGCAGCTGCAGCAGCAGCCTTTGCATGGTGGTCATGTTTCCAAAAACTTGTAGCAACCTGTAGAATCCCCCGGTAGATAAAAGTGGGAAGGCTGCAGTTTCCCAAGCCACTCCTCTGTGTTAAATCAGCTGGATCAGTTTATGAAATGATCCTCACAGCAAATAGCAGCTTCTGTGTTATAACACTCCGCGGTTAAGTTCATCCAATGTGGACGAAGATCATGCGACGGACCTCTGCAGACGGTGGCCAAGGTTGATGCGCTTTGCCTCCTGACGTGCTGTAATCCAAATCCACCAGAGCTCCGGTGCAGCTCCTTCTGTTGCTGCCGAGCCTGTACGCATCCTCATCGGCTGCTCAGTAAATGGATGCTCGGGCAGAGAGGGGCGTGGACATTTATCCGCCTCTCTTTCTCGTGACTCCTCCCGCCGCTGCACCAGCTCTCTCTCTCTACCCTCTCGTGCACACAACAACGTTCTCCACGCATCCGAGCTCTCCCACAGTGACACCGCCTCTCCGACACCCTTTTGCCACGTTGTCGCTCCCCTCCTCGTGCCAATCTTGCTAAACTCTATCAACTATCTACTATCCATGATACCCGACAGATGCTTTTGAAATAAGTATCACTCCTCTTGCTCATTATGTTTAGAATATGTCACTGTCTTATTCATTTTTAATATTCCGCGAGGTACCTTTTTTTTCTTGTCTTACATGACTCAGCTTTCCTCGCAGTGTCGTGATGAGGATCTCTCTCTCTCTCTCTCTCTCTCCCTCTCTCTCTCTCTCTTTCTCTCCCTCTCTCTCTCTCCTTCTCCCACTCATTTCTTTTTCCAACAAAAATAACTGCCTTGAAGCACAATTCCACATATGCTCTTCCTGTGATCTGTAACGGCTCAGTCAGGACTTGCTGACATTTGCTAAAGACTAATACGATATGTTTAATCTGTAAATACACCCACTGACAATGAATTACACTGACAGTGACAATGCTGTGACAACTGATGCCATGTTGGATGTAATACAGAGAGAATTTCTTCCTTCAGAAAGTATTTTTGGTGTTTTTAAAAGAAACTCTTTGATCTCTTGGTTCTCAGTTTAAGAGGAACACATTTAGTTATCTCCATCTAAAGGCACAGAAACAAAACACATCACAGTCATTATTGCAAACATCTGAAGAAGATCCTTTTCAATACATCTATTATGATTCTAACTATAAAAACAGCTGCTGCTAACTATTATTTTCAATTTTCTTCTCTTCTTGTCAAAACTTTTATGCTGGATTCTGGGTGCAGTGCAGCGATATTGTATTCTCTAAATGAAGGTGGCTTACAGTACAAAGAACATATGAAGGCGGTCATGAATTTATAAACTCTATATGCAAGTAATTCATATTCATCCCCCACTGGGGCCACGATGGAGATAAGCTGTGAACTTCAGTACATTTGTGTTATCTTTGATCCCGATGCATGTGTGTGTGTGTGGGTGTTTTTTTTTTTCTAAGGAATAGTTGGACATTTTGGGGTCATGCTGAGAGTTATATGTTAGGACTGATACCACTCTCATGTCTGTGTGCTAAATTAAAAGGCTAAGTCAAGCAGCTGGTTAAGTTAGCTTAGCATAAAGACTGGAAACAGCTAGCCTGGCTCTGTCAGAGGGAAACATAATCCACCTACATATGGCATTTACCAAAATGTTGGGCTATTCCTTTAAAGAAAAAGGCAATGTTTGACTTCTATCAACCTTTCTGAGGGGCCAAGAAACCCCAAAACAACACAGATGTCTTTGGCATGGCTAACGGTCGGATGTCTTTCAAAGAAATGCAAAAGGCACATTTTCACAAAAGAACAAGCAACAAGCCAACGAAAGCCCACAGATCCAACCAAAAGAGGGGCAACCATCCCCTGTAAAATACATAATTATACTACTTATAATTATTTGCTTTCATGGCTTGAGAGAACAATGTGTTGCAGAGGTGTGTTTTTCTTGCTCAGAGTAATAATAACACAGAGATTGACATGTTTGAGGACTGAAGCAACATCTTACATCTGCCGTGTTTCCAAGGAGATGACAGAGGGTAGGTCGAGTCAACGCTTTCACTGCCGTGTTTAACGACAATCTGGTTAATCTACTTTCACTGAGGAGACATCGACTTCTGCAAACACGAGAGACATAACAGCAACGCCCAGTCTACACTGGAATCAACTGATGAAGGCTGAATTTAGTTTGAAAGTACAAAACCTGGCAAACAAACTCAAGGCAAAAGTTCCTCCTCAAGATCCAAAGGTCACAGTTCACAGCCACAAATTACATCTACCATCTATGAACAATGAGCTCCCTCTGTTGGTGAATTATGGTGAAGCAGTGGCATCTGATAGCAAAGCCTGCAACATGTTCCCAAACCGAGATACATGCAGAGAACAGGTGTGAAACACAACAGGAGGGCAAAGGAGAACGCTCAAAGTTCACAGAAACACTGAATAGAGACAACTCATAGAAAATGATTAACAAAATAAAAGTATTTTTTAGAATACATCTGAGAGAATAAACACAACTAGAGGCATACAGTATAGCTCACAACACATGGGCACTGATGAGTCATGTGAATGTAGCATTAGTCAGCATACAGTAGCTGGCAGCATGTTTCTGTCTTCTGTTATTCTTTTTGAATAAGTAGAGGAAGCCATGAAACCGTTTTAAAGGCCCTACATAGATACAGTACTAAACCCTTACTGGTGTTTTTAATTATTTGGCAAGACTACACCTCTCCTCAGGACTGCGTGTGAGTACAAACTATGCTATGGAACAGACGTTTCTGTTCAGCTCTCATTCCCTTATATTGAAGCCCTTGCAATGGACAAACCCAAGCCTGTTTTGGCTCTTGTGGACTTGGTGGATGTGGTTTGGTGACTAATAGAAACACTGATGTGCTGTGTTTGGAAATTAAGACGTTATTAGTTCTAGCTTGTTACTTCACCATTGTTAGCACATGTTCACTCTAGCAGACTGCAAACAAAAACCTGATCATCGTCACCCACGATTGTCACGCACGTCACAATCGTGAAATCACTTCCTTTTTCGGGGTCGACTGAGTGCATCGGGCAATTTCATAGGACGGAAATATCCCCGTATATTACTACAGCAATGGTCAGGAATGTGCTTACAGGTTGCCAACAGGGTGGCAGTCCAAACAGACAAATCCAAGGTAAAAAAAAAAAGGTGCAGGTTCGGATGTGCTGGGAAGCAAAGGCATAACTGCCATACTGGCAGAGAATGAGCGGGAAAGAGCTGGTTATACACTGAGGGGCTGATGAGAAGCAGAAACAGGTGAGCAGAGGAATGAGAGACACTGGGACAGGTGGGAAATTCTGAGGACATCTGGTGGATGGATTGAGAATGACAATGCAGGAGTCTGGAAGAAGTGAGACGTGGCTGGAAACACGCTGTGCGTTCCAAAACCCGTACTAACATAATATTTAGCATGCCAAAAAAAAATTTTGTATTTGAAAAGCGTTGTGTCAAAAGTACCAGGATGTCCTGAGCATCGCTCTACCAACATGCATCGCTCTTACTCGCAGCAGACATTTTTGGCATGTCATCACAGGAGAAGTTTATTAATGACATTAATAATGACTGCATGACATTTAGGTGAGCGAGCTCCAGGGCTTTGGCACTGTGCATGCTGGCTCACTGACGCGGCTTAAAGAGACACACAATGGGCCTGAGCCATTGTTAATGTCATTTGTTTCACCTGCTGTTAGCGTTATAGGACTATACTATAATAAAACCCACAACTGTTTGGCTGCATAGCATTAGAGGAGGAATAAAAAAAGCTGATTGGCTTATGGAGAACATAAAGGTAAAAAGAGTGTTTTCATATGCGGGTGTGCAGGACCTTAAACATATGTGGATTGTACATAGGTATGTCGACAAAAGTGAGACAACTAAATATGGCAAAAATTCACGAAACTGCCATATCAAACTTCTATTCTATATCCAAATAGTATGTTATCAAACCATGCTCAGAGCCCAGAGTTCCTCCCTGTTTGTCCAGTGAACCAAACACTCTTTTTCTATAGGAGACATTTTTACATGTCCGTGTAAATAACAAAATCAATGCAGACTAAATTGTCAAATAAGTCAAAATGTCTGCTGTGAAAAAAGGCTTATGGCAGGCTGCACACTGAAGCACGCTGTTTGTAACCCAATTATTGAACCATGATATGGCAATAAATAGAACCAATGGAACCGAAAATCAAATATGCATTCAGCAAAACACTGAGTAACATTTTGTGCCTCGCTAAGCTGCTACCCATAGCAATCCTCCTGTGCAAAAATAAAATGTTGCTGGAGGAACAAATTGTTCCCGTGCAGGACGACTAACCGACAGGTTTTCCTCCAAAATTATGAATCTGTTCATGTCTGTTCACGTCCTAAGAAACCAAGATAATAACAGCTATTAATAGATCCGTTGATGTACAAAGAAATGCAGCAATTTGACAATCGCTTCGTTGTTTAAGTAATTTTTCATCAATATTGCCAAAAATGTGCTGGTTCCAGACTGGCTGGAACCAGCATTATCAAATGCGTTCAAATTTGAAGATATTATTTCTTTTTTTCTTATTTGGAAGCAAACTAAATATCTTTGGGTTAAAAAAATAGCAAGATTGATAAATAAACCATGGCAGACATACTGACTGTTATTTGCTTATTGCGGATATATTGTATTGTGTATGTGACGGCTAATAAATTAAAATAAATTATAGTACAGCAATGTCAAACTATACTGTAGGTTTGAGGTAATTTAGAAACTAGTCTCCATTAGTCTGTCCAGTGGAGGACTATGACAAGAGTATTTTTCTCTGGTAAAATATACCAATCAATACTTTTGTTGGTCACAATACATAAACAAAACAAACCTAGGGGGTCTGTATCAAGATGGTTTGCTTATGTATAAGGAAATTATTATCAGCTGATATATCATTATCAGATTTTGTAAACTCGCAAATATATATATTTTTTGTTTATATAGGAGCATTACTGAAGGTCTCTTCTTTACTCAAACCGTATTTCAGGTCGTTATGACCCGGGTCTGAGTGGTTATCTGACACTAAAGCTGTGTGCTGCCGCTCTGCGCGCTGTCCAGCAGGGGTGGTGCTGAAAACGCTGGAGCTGAGGCCTGGCATCCTCTTCCGACAGGCCTGTCACATCTCACCTCACAAAAACATGAAATATAAACACCCCGATCCTTTAAAAACGCCTTAAAAACACACACACACACACACACACACACACACACACACACCAGTGAATGCACATCTAAGTCAACACCAGCATCGTGTGACGCTGCTGCCTGAGCGACCAAAATCACGGTGACAGACTCACGACCATAGGAGAGAAAAGGCAGACACCGCTTTAAAATCACGGGCCGAATAACAAACTAAGTTCACTTCAAAGGGGTTTGCATGTTGCATTAAACACTTTAATACGTTTTAACAGACAGGAAACCACATTTCACGCAGCACCTCCCCCGCCATTAGCTGCCCCCGGTATAGTCCCCCCCCCCGCTGCACATTATGACAAATAAAAACGGCGTCAAGAGGCAGGTGGCTTCGTACCTTTTGTAGTCGGACGAGAAAATCCCTCCGCTCGCCGGGTCGTGACCATATTCAGGCTCTCCGACGCTGGACGAGCCCCCCTTCTCGTCGTTGAACGCGGAGCTGGCGGACATTGCCGTGGCTTTCTGTTGTTTATTTCTTCTGTCGCCCTCACAGAGCAGCGATGGAGATTTAGTGCAGAGGGCAGCAGGATATATACGGCTCTTAAAGGCGCACAGACGCACACACACACGGCCGTTATCTCTCTGAGATGCTCGGTGCAGAGGGGGGGGGGGGGGGGGTGATGCTCTGGTCACGTGATTTGTAGTTCCTTCTACCAGGAAGTAGGCTTCCGTCAGATGTATGGAAGACCATCTCCGGTACTGTGATGAAATAATAAAGCTCTAGTCATTGTAATGGAAACACATTGGTGCTTTAGTACTTTTACTTAACGCTAAGTGAAAGTGCTAAAGTATTAGCTTTATAATCTACTTAAAGTAAAAAAAAATATCATTGTGCAGAAGGGTCCATTGCAGAATTGTAATATACTACTGGATTAAAATGAGTGATGCATTAATGTTAGCATCACTTTAATGATGCAGCTGGTAAAGGCGGGGTTTACTTTAACTGCTTTGTTTACTGCTGGGTAGCAAAGCTATCACATTCATAAAGTGGAGTAGAAAGTACAATATAATGCAGTGGAATAGAAATATAAAGAAACGTTAGCATGCAATTGAAATACTCAAGTAAAGTACAAGTCCTTCAAATCGCATAACTTGAGTAAATGTACTTAGTTAGGCTATATTACTGTACTGTCTTGAGCTTTAAGAAACCAAAGTCATTTTCAGATTTGTGGAAACTTTACTGCAGTATAAAACACCACCAACAACAACAACAGAAAAATAACGTGTACGAAGCTAACTTCAACCTCGAGATGTCTCCCAAATGACAGCGCGCGAGGCTCGTCAGTCCCGTCTCTTTGGCAACTTGGAGCAGAAGTAGCTTTGAGCTGTTTTCACGTCGCTTATATGCGAGGTGTGGAAAAAATGAGGAAAAGTAGTCTGGCACGTAGCTCGTAAGTTCACTGTTTTAGACAAAGAAACGTTAGATCTCCTCGATTAATTTCAGTCTCAGGACAAGTTCCAACACGCTTCTTTTCTTTTAACACAGGTCAAGCTTCAGAAGCAGTAGAAGCTCCATCTCGGTCGGTGGCAGAAAGAGGAATAAACCTGAGAGGAGCACCGATCAAGCTCCCAGAAGAGCAGTCCGGGTATCTAGTTATTATATTATAATCTAACGCTAAATAACGTTAAACTAAAGGATTCTTAATCTTCCCGTTTCCTATTCATGTTGTAGTTTTGTTTTGTATTATTATCAAGCATGTCTAAGTATTAAATACTGGCTCTGGCTGTGTCTTTGCAGGTGTTGGACGTTAACGGCAATGACGTCACCCCTCTGCCGCTGCATCGTGCAGAGCCAGGAGACGTGACGTCACAACCAGACAGACGCCTTCTGGATGAACTCTTCACCGACTCAGGATCAGACCACGTGAAGTCCTCTTCAAGCTTCTGTGGGACCTCTTGCAGGTTGAGTTGACTTGAATTGAGCAAAGCAGCAGTTTGTTTACCTCACCACCAGCTCTGTTGAATATTAACTAATCCATTAGTCAGTAGTCTTATGTACAGATTTATTGTTATTGATGGGGGGGGGGGGGGGTAATAATTACTCCATCAAAGTATGATTTGTAGCTAAATATAAATATACATATATGTTTTGCAGATTTTCCTACATTACAATTGTTATTTGTGTAGCTTGTTATAGACACATTTCTGACCAAAAAATGTTCTAATTAATGACTTTCTTTCTTTCTATTTTCAGCTCATTTTTGGGCAGCAGCGGACTATTTGACGTAGCGTCACTGACTAAAGACAGTGAGCATAGTGTTCCTAAACTGGACACATCAATAAACCCTCCAATTACAAGTGGTTAGTATTACATATATATATATATATATATATATATATATATATATATGTTTATTATCACTGATTCCTTCTGGCGATTGTAATTTTCTCTCTTGCTTTGAATTGGTCTTTCATATGTATAATAAGATAATGTATTGACAATCCAGTTTTACATTGTTATACTGTATGCGATAAAATATTAACATTGCAGCAGAATACAATTAAATCTACAACATCTTATGATCAAATTACATTTTTTAAGCAGATAGTCTTTTGTGGTGTTTTATACATGTATGTTCATTATTTTATTTTATTTTTCTTTTCCCCGCCAGAGGTGCCGAGGAAAAGAGACAATGTGAAACAACATGTGACAGAAGAGATGTTGGCTGAGGGAGTAGACATCTGCCTCTCTGAAACAGATACCATTTCACCGCTGGACATACCCAGCATCTTTATGTCAGAGGACGCTGATGATGCAGAAGCTTTTAAGTGAGTGCCTGTTGGCTTTCTTGAATATTAGGCAAAATCTTAACAGGCACAGGAAGTGGCACTTCATGTCTCTAACTTGGGAGCTGCCTGTCACATACTGTGCAGTGTGTATATCAGTTTGTGTGTCTGTGCAAATGCCGTAACCAGTACTTCTTTGGTTGTATAAAGCTGTTGACATGTTCAACTTGTTCTTACAGCGAGAGAAACGTTAAATATGCTGAGCTTTGTAAGAACAGATTGGACAACGATAAGTATGTGGAACGACCAACGCAGACTTTCAATGGAGCACTCAAAGACAAGCAGATACAGACTGACAAGATGGCCACGGTGGATGAAGATTAGGCTTAATTATCCTTCAAATCAATTGAGAGTTTTCAGATTGATGCAGCTGTTTTTCCATTACAGTACAAGGTTGTGCTGCAGTTTATACACATAAACCCATATGTTGGTGGGTTTGGCGGTTATGGTTATTAGGTTTCAGTTTTTCAAATTAGACAGTTAGCTAAAATTCTCTCATGTCCACAGGGGCGATTGCTTCTGTCATCTGTCTTCAAAAAGCTTTTCACCCTTTTAATAAAAAGGTACATTCGGTTTGAACTAAAGAAACATTTTTTGTTTTTTACACTAAAAATAAGCAACTTAAAGTTGAGCTCTAAAGACTTGATCTTGACAAATTGTGACGACAGGAGACGGACCTTATTTTGAAGACTTAGGGAGACCCCTACTGGGAGATCTGTATATGGATGTTAAAACAAGAGATTTAAACTGAAAGGCATCGAGTCAGTGAGACAGTTATGTGCATCATATACTTTCCTATTCAAAGCCCCTGCTGGACTGTTTTCCTAAAATATATGAAAGTGAATATTCTGCAATATTCTGTCATACAGTAGTGAAAACTTGGAATATACTGTATATTACCTTTGTCTCTCTCTCTCTTACTCACACTCACTGTCTTGCTTTCTGGTGAGAAATGGAGATGTGATCTTAACTAGCAGATTTATAAAGACTGTTTTTTCATAATCATTCACATTTTCAAACATTATCCAAACATAATTTAATTCATAAAACAAAGACTTTAATATACATTTAAAGTTAGTCAGAGGAACTTTTAACTTAATGTAACACTGATGCCGCTATATGACCTACACAAGTAAACAAGACCATCAGCGAGAAGATTGTCTATTTATATTTAGTTATTCTTAATGCTTGTCATTGGTGCCATTGGGTCGGATTCTGATGAAAAAATCAGATGAAATCATGCAGGTTCACCAAAAACTCCCTCAGTTCAGACTCCAGTCCGGTCCCCTCTGGGACCCAACACCCCGCTGCTGGAGACCCAGGCTGTATTTCTGGGCCCGTTGGAGGGAAAAGAGGCCCAGGAGAACCAGAACCACTGAGCGGAGAACTGTCAGACCCTGCTGCGGTAAAATGAGAGGTTTTCTAAAGGGACTCTGGTACTCAGAAACACTACCACTTATACGTGAGTTTTAGGCAATGCATCATTTTCCCGTTATATATAATAATGTAGTTGTGTTGTTGTAGCCTGAGTAGCAGCCCATATGTGGATGATCTACTGAACGCCAGTTTGAAGCAGTAAGAGCCGAACTGTGTGCAGAACTCAAGAATGCGTCAGCTAACACAGTTATTCTGGACGACAGTGCTTTCTTTCATTCACACACTGGCTCGGACAAATTGCATCACGCTCCCCAACCGGCTGGTATGTCTATAAATGCAAAAACTTCAATGGGGGAAGTTGTGGGGACTTACCTAAACTCGAGTCCTTCTCTTGTAAAACAACGTCCTGATTTCAGCTTTCAAATTATCTGATTTACACAATGATGCGCCTGGCTCACAAAATCATATTACAAATGACCTGATCAACCGAAAGTAATTTGACTTGTCAGAGTGGGAAAAGCACAGGTGATACTGATAAAACTAAAGATGGCTCAGTTATATACTCAAGTGTCCCAGAGAGAGTTACAGTGAGCCAGCGTGTGTAATACCTGGATTCAAAGCTGCTAAATGGAATATATTCATCATTAATTAGATTTTTCTTTTCTTACAGCAACATGTCAAACTGTGACATCTGTGAAAAAAGGCCTATTGCCGACTGGATGCACAACTCAGGCGGACAGTTTGAATTAAAAGCTTTATTGTTTTGGCATCAGGTTACAATCCAAACAAAGGTGAACAAAGCACATGGCGAGGCAGGGAGGCAAAAAAAGGTTTGAAAAGGCAGTCAAGTGATCACAACAGACACAGAAATGGTTCTCAGGAAGGCTGGCCACAAAGACAGAAGTCACAGTAGACAATTCGACAGGTAAGCTGAGAGAAAGCGGCTTGTAGTTATTCTGGGGAGCTCATTAGGGAAATGGAAACAGGTGTGTGCATGAGGGAAACAACGAGGCCTACAGCAGGTCAGAAAAGATCAATAACACTAATATCTGCCCTTTGATAATGAAGCTACAGCCAGTTAGCTTAGCATAAAGTCTACAAACGGGGGAAACAGAGTTGGCTTTGTCCACAGGAAAAGACATTGCATACCAGCACCTATAAAAAAAAATCACTGATTACCATGTCACATCTTAAAAAAAAAACATGACAAGTTGTTTGTGTTGGATTATTTGTTTTGCCTGGGTGCAGTAATGCAGTGCTAGGCTAGCTGTTTCCCCCTGTTTCCAGCCTTTATGCTAAGCTAAGCTAACCGTCTCTTGGCCGTAGCTTCATATTTAATGGACAGTTATAAGGGTGGCATCAATCCTCTCATCTAACTCTCGGCAAGACAGCGAAAGAGTGCATTTCCCAAAATGCCAAACTAGTCCTTTAAATTTTCATTTAAATAAAGATAAATTAATGTGACTCCAAAATAGATACATTTATACTCAAGGCTACTGAAGTGACATGTAATAGTGATGAAAACCTCATAACATCTTTTATGGTGTGTGCAACTCTTGGTATGCTATAAAACCCTAAACTCTCATTCAATCAACGGAACTTTGCTGTAGGAGAGAGAAAGCTAAAATCAAAGCAGCGCAAAAAACAATTTCACAGACCAGTGTCTTTAAATCCAATCCAACAAACAAAAAAACATGAAGAAATGATTTCATTTTAGAAGTCTATGTTACAGCAACAAGACTAAGACTGACTTCCTTTTTGTTAATGTGTACGGCCCGCATCTGCTGACAGTGTGACTTCAGACACAAAGAGGATTCACATGAGCCGTAGTAAAACACGGCGATGACGAAACGGCTGTTATATTTTTAAACCGTGCTGTGACTCTATAAAGGTCACATATCCTCACATAGAGCTGCTTAAGTAAGCTGTTTTCTGCCTGTTTTAGACTGAAGCACAGCGAGGAACAGCACAGGGATGGGAAGATATAAACCCCATGATGACGAGTCACAGACAGGAGCATGTGATTGTGGTTGAGATCGACACGTGGACAATCATCTGGGTGTGCTATTTAAGTGTTGAACCAGAAATAAAATAGACTGAGTTAGGAAAAAAGAGCAAATTTTCTTCATACTTTAAGATCGGGAAGTGTCCTTTCCTACTATAGAATTCCGAGCAGCTGTCCTGAGAGGATGCGAGTAGTTTTGTGTTATGTGGTCTGGGTTTACATCCCTTTTTATATCCAATGGATTGTTTTTTGTTTTACTTTGTGTTTCAAGTTCTGTGGGAAGTGAACCTGGATTTGAAAGTGACATTTGTCGTTGTTGCTCTCAGAAGGCTGTTTGTTTGTTTTTTTAAACCCAATGGCCTTCAGTTTATTCACCTTTTTACTTAGAAAACACAGTTTACCCACCTCTGATGGGCTGTTATACATATTTATTACAGTATCAGATGATTTAAGTTATATGTGGGTGGAGTCCGAACATTTGGATTGATAAACAACTCACGGTTTACTTATTAACCAGTAATTAACTTTTCTTAGTTGTCATCATGTTGATACTTTAGTGGCTGTTTAATACTTCACTCACTTTGTTATTCATTTCTGTACTAGTGAGATAGACAGTTGGAGGTCATGTGAATTTCTATTTTTGATTGTGGAGCTGTTCTTTACAGCAGGAACCGTCTTAAAGATAAGGACTGTTTCCTGACCTGAGATCAGGTGCTTCCGCTCTATAAATGTGCTTTATGAGCTCCAACTGTACTCTGTGTCAAAGATCAGAGTTTAAAATACGATTCGTCTTTATTTTTAATGCTGGCTGGTGTTTTCTTATATGATGGCTACTTCACGTCGCAGTGGCAGAGTGAAAGAAAGAAAACCACGCTGTGCATTTGAATTATGTAAATTATTGTCCACATATTCTGAAACTGACACTAGTATACTTTGCAAATTCAGATTTTTACATTTACTGTTTAAATGAAAGAAAAGTAGAATATGGAGAATCAATTTTTACTTGAGTAAGAATACAACTAAGTATGAGCATCAAAATATACCTTTCGTGCCAAAGGTATACTTATTCATCATGCACGTTAATGTTGCAGCTGGTAAAGGTGGGGCTAATTTGTATGTCTTTGTATGTCCTGAATATCCAATTAAGTCCCATTTTATCTTAACCTCTTGTAACACATCATAATTAATTTGTTTATAATATTTTGTATTGTTAATATGAATCTGCAAAGTGACTTAAGTTGTGGCGTAAAAAACACAATAGTTGCCTCTGAATTGTGGCAGAAAATGAAATACTTCAGTAATGTACCTCAAGATGATACTTAAGTGCATCGCTTGAATCCACTAAACCTCACACTAGAAAGCTCCAGACAGCAAACTCCAGCTCGGTGTTGTTGTTGTGTCGGTCATGCGAACTAAACTGCTGACTTTGCATGTCCCTCAGCAGCAGCAGCAGACTGGGTGTTGATCCCTAAATGTTGGACTGCACCTTTAACGTCCCTGAACGCGCCTTGTGGTTGTGTTCGTCCAATTAGTGTGTAGGTGGAGCTCAGGAAGAGACCGACTACCGACACACGGACGGGCACGGAGCTGAGGTTTTTTTTTTCAGTTCCTGAATGCGGAGAAGAAGAAAAAAAACCCGCGTGAAGTTACTCTTCAGCTGCAGAAAGTTGATCGAGTCCGATGGTGTGGGAGGAAGATTTCCCGATGATTGAAGTATCGATACCATCGATGGAGAGGGAAGTGGACGAGTCGGGGAAGACCAGAAAGGTGAGGACGCCGTTTGATCTGTTGTCACTTTAACTTTTGGTCGCTTTTTTTTCTCGGCAGCGTAACAACACGTTAACTTGATCTTCCTCCATATTCACTTTGTTCTATTCTAACCTGCCGCGTGTCTAGTTTGGTGATAACTGCGACACCAGGTGAGCCAGGTAACCTGCAGGTAGAAGAGTGAACGTGAGCTCAGCTCGGGATTTTCCCTCCAGCGGTGAAAGAAATACTCAAAGACAATAAAACTATCGAAATATCAATGGAGTCTGGAATTAGAATTTTGCTTTGAAATAAATAACTGGTGATAGTAAGCGAGTAGGCTGCACAGTCGCGTACTGTAGTCTTACTTAGTACAACTTTGAGGTACTTGTACCGTCCTTGAGTATTTCCATTTTCTTTGCTACTTTATACTTCACCACAGTATTATAATAATAATAATAATAATACATTTTATTTATAGAGCGCTTTTCAGAATACTCAAAGACACTTTAAATTAAAATCATCTTATTAAAAAAAGCTATACACGAAAAACATGAAACACAATATTAATGCCCCCCCCCCCCCCCCCCCCCTCTCCCTGAACACACACACACACACACACACACACACACACACACACACAGAGTGTCCAGAGTACCCAGCACAGGGAACCACAGACTGGGTGTATCCTATGTAAAGACTCATTAATGCCTCGGTTTCTCAGTTTAATAACTCTCTTTGTTTCACTATAGTTCTCTATGTTAGCAGTTAAACTACACAGACTTCCAGAGAACAGTCACCTAATGAACTGTAATGAATTGCATTCACATCTACATTTTAGACTAATGCAAAATTTAAAAAAAACGACACTAACCTGGGGAATTTCTGCAGTGTGCTGAACTGACCTCTGTTTGGTTTTATCATCTCAGTCTGAGAACACAATACGTTTGACTCGTGTTCCTTTCTGTTCACATTACTGATAAAGTATATAAGCAGGAACCGTATGACGAGGACGTCCTGCTATTTGTTCTCCAGTGCAGCACAATGCTCTTTTTTAAATTACTTTTTGAATCCTGATTCTCATTGTTTTTGAATAAAATATCAAACATTCAAAGAACAATATAGTTTGTTTATATTCAGATATAACGGATATATTTGATTGTCTTCACTTTTTAAATGTTGTGGATGATAAAGTTGGTCAATTAATACCACATGTAGCACATGTAATTATATTTAATATCTCTTGGTTATTTAATCCAAAGAAGATTGGAGAACCATGTCTATATATTTTTGTCATTTTAAAAAGCATGACGCACTTTAAATGTCCAACCTGACACACATTAAATTCACTAAATGACGGATTGTGATTAAATCCTCTTTTGTTTGCAGCGTTTCAGAGTTGAAGTCTTGTTTCACGGGAGGAAACATTTTGTGCTCCGAAGAAGCAGCGAGTTCCAGATTCTCCACAGAAAAGTAAGTCCCTTTAGGGTCACAATTAATCCAACGTTGTTGAATTATTGACTGTTTCCTGTATGGAGCGCTGCATATTATGTTATGAGATGTTTACGTTTTTTGTAACTCAAAATAAGACTGTTAACATGGATTTAAGATCACAAGGAAGCTTCACTTTGATGGTCTTTTACATTTGTAAGAATATGCATTGAGGTTCTTCATTTGGTTCAAGGTTCAGCTTTATTGTTCTTATACGATAAAGGACTGCACGCACAGAGAATAACATAATGTTTAAATATTTAAATTAAAATTAAACATTAAACAATAAAATAGAGCAAAGTATATAAAGGTAGCACTAAAGAGAAAAAGAAAAAAAACTAAATTATATTAACAAGGAATATATACAGTAAAAATATGTACAATATGTAGTGCAAAAGTTGAGTTTACAGTGTACAAAGTGCTACTTTGAAAAGGTCATTTAAAAAATATTTTAACTCATTCAATATTTGCATCCATGCTTCTTCTTCCCTTGCCTTCCATCAGCACTTTGCTAAGTGTCTTGGTACATTATCAACGTACAATCATTGGAATAGTGTGAAACAAACAGTAAGAAGTGAATCATGCTCACACACGCGGGGGCCCATTCAGAAAAGTGCTTCTATTGGTCAACAACTACCGTTCAATTTCAGCTATTTTGTGTCGCGTGCCGTCAGATTTGTTCTATCTTGTGGTTCCTGCAGCTCAGGAAGATCATCCAGACTCCAGATTTCCCGAGCAAAAGGAACCCCCATCTGAGGACCAAACCTCTGGAGCAGAGGAGGCAGGAGCTGGAGGACTACGTCCAGGTAACACGCCCAGTCCAGTGAGGCGGCAACTTCTTCAGCAGCAGCTCTCTGTGATGCCCAAGTGCCATTGTGCAAGACAGGAATCTCCATCAGGGGTTTTTGACCTCACTAAGCGAGCGACACAACTTAATTTATGTAGCTCTTTTCAAAACATAAGTTCAAATCAATCAGTCAAGTTTTATTTATATAGCATCTTTCAAGCAAATCAAAAGCAATTAAAGTGCTTTACAAATCATTGACCTGATGAAAATGGAAAGATGAGACTAATGCACACCAAATGAAGTCAGGGAAATTAACAAATATACAATACAACACTGAATAAATGGATTGTTGTAAAACAGGAAAATGTTAATAAATGTAAAATTAGACGAAAAATAAACTATGTATAAATACTAAAACACTGTATGAAAATCAAGCTTCATAATAAGCAATAATAATAATAAAAGCATAAACTTATAAAACACTAGATAAAAGCCAGACTGAATAGATGGGTTAATATATTCTGTTAAGTATTTTACAGGAATAGGAAAAGTAAAAGAAGGAGAAAAGCGGAGACGGAGAAGACAAAATATAAAACAAAGAAAGAATAAGTGAATAAACCACAAAGTAAAAGTTATAAAATCAAGTGAAAGTGTTTAAAATGCTTTAAGAAGATTAGGCTTCTCTGAGACAGTTCAAGAGTCGAGGAGCAACAACAGCGAAAGACTAAAAGAACATTCTTTACTCAACAAAAGCTTTGACTTGCATGACACGACATTTCACATCCATAAAATGATTTGAGCCAAAAACACATTTTTTTACAAGTCTGGATTGTTCTCTGTTGCTGCAGGACGTCATCTACCAAGACGAAGACGTGCCGCAGGTGCTGCTGGACTTCCTCCACGTGAAGCACTTTCACACGGGGATCAAGGTCAGCAGCATGGAGTAAGTCCTTCAGTCTTCTGACCGACTCCTCTGACCCAGAGATGCTGGACACGCTGCTAAATTTAGGCCCTCTATTTTTTTGGATTGGGGGGGCAATGCGGCAACATAGTAAAACTTTCAACACATTTCTCCCAGTGTTGTGGAGCAGCCACTGGTCCCATTAAAGGAAGGACAGTAGTGTTCTGTGTGTGGGATCGTCCTCTTTCTAAAAGACCATATTTATAAACAAACAGGAAATGACTTAATGTATCACAGAGTAGCGTCTGTAATGTTTCTTTAAAGTCGTATTCACGGCCCTTTATTTTGACAGTGTCTTCTCAGGAAGTCTGTAATAGTTGTTTTATTATTTCAGATCACTTGATGATTTGGACAGTCAGGATTACAGGTGAGCTCTCTACTGGTGTTTGTGTGGTGCAGTATGTGTACCGTGTCCACTAGAAAGACGGTGGTGGAGCTATTGTGCACAGATTACTCTTCTGGTCTCTGCAAGACCATTATTTCAGTGATGACGGAAGCATTTTCATGACCACAATATAAAACGTTTTATATCTTTCCTTTTGAGAATGGTGTATTTATTTTTAGTCCTGCAGGTTGATACTAATGCAATCAGACAGTTTGGAAACGTTTCCCGTCTCTAGTCTGGATGCCACTCCACAAATCAACACATCCAGGCCACCATACTTTTTTAACTTCTTCTGTCTGCAGAGCGTTACGGTGATGATTATCATTGCACAACATAAGTCAGTGTGTGTTGTATTCGAGGGCCCCTGGATTCAGTTCTCCCTCCTATATAACACGTTTGGTCCTGTTGTTTATATCATACAAACGTCTGTTCCAGCACCCAACCTCCTTATCCTGCTCCTGGCACCTTCAACTTAACCAGAATATGAGCATGACATGACAGTTATACTAACATGTGTTTCACAACAATGATGAAAGTTGGTATACACATCTTAAAGTTTGAAGTATTAATGTTACGTAAGACTAATGTATTACTTTTGTTTCCTCAGTTATCCGTTACCAAATCAGCGAGTGTTGGGATTCTTCCAGGATCCTTATGTCTCCGACTGCACATCAGGTAGAACGACACACGGTAACAGCTGCTGACTCTGTAGTTGTGAATTTAAAAGCATTAAAAAGCGTGACGACCTCGTTCCGACTAATACCGCTGAGCTCTCGTCTCGTCCTGCAGATCTCCCAGATGTTGTCGTGGACGGTGTTCTTCAGGGTTTTTATACCCGGGACGTCCGGGTCAGCTTCACGGCTCCCGTTCTCACCGAGCCCGACCCCCCCACCTCTATAGAGGCCTGAGATCACAGTTACATGCAGGATGTAATGTTTAACAATAGAATATACAATACAAGCAAATGCACAATGCCAGCAAGGAAGATTAAAGAAAAGGCATGACGCCAAAAAAAATGTATGGAGGCTGTAACAAATTTGTACATAAGTGTTGGGGTCAGACTTTTTTTCGGCCGTGGTATTTTAAAGCATTTTTTAGTGTAAACAAATGATTTTGGAGTTATATGTACTTTTACATCATGTTTATATTGAAATTATAATAAGTAATCAAACAGGATGCATCCTGTTTTTCTAGTTAAACTGAGCTGTAGGACAAGTGATGTTTTTTTCTGTCAAAACACATATTACTTACATGATTTTAATATATTTCTATTTCCACCAGTACCTTATTAACCTACATACATTAATACAGATTGCCTTTATTCAGCATTCCAACAATGAACAGAGCTGTAAGAGTTCAAGCTGGCACAACAACATAAAGCAGTCCTATACAAATCAAAACAACTACTATCAGAACAAACTTGGCATAAAAACAAAAAGATAGAAGTAGAAATATAGATACAACTTCTATGGCCGTGGCGACAGCGGACGTGATCACCAGGTTGAAGACTGTACTTTTGACGACTCTCTCGAGTCTCTCCTCGATTGGCATCCAAAGTTGAGCCCCAACCTGAAAGATGACACGGTGAAGTTAGGTGACCTCTTGTTGGCGAAGCAACAATGCTGCTGCTGGAGGTAGTGCAGAACGTCTCACCACTAAGTCATCAGTCCCGCTGTCGCCACCATCAGGATGCACCCTGTTACGATGTTTATTAGTAAAAGCATACGCATGACTAAATATAAAATAAATACCCACAATTATACATCGTATTTTTGGTTGTTGTCATAGTGACATGATATGTTGCAGCAAAGTGCTGTCCCGTTCATATTTACACCATTTCAAGCCCTCACAGTCTCTCACACTCCACCACTTACCAGGTGATGTCAGGAAGTCCCTGAGGGTTCAGGGTTTGAGGCCTTAGGGGGGACATTGGGCCAAGGTAACAATAAAGACGGACGCCCCACCGTGCCCTGTGAGACGAACTGGTATCATTCGTTTTGCTTAGACAATTAAATGTCAGTAGAACCACAGAATACTACAGTCAGTGGTGGAAGAAATATTCAGATCCTTTACTTGAGTAAAAGTATCAGCAAAATGTACTGACAGTATTAACCGGTATGTTGCATTTTACTGCTGTAGATGTTAAAGAGTGTGCTAATTTGAACGAGCACTGCTCAGAATAACGCTTCAGTTTGTCAGAAACATTGTTTAGGCAGGTGTCATGCAGGTACAGTGTTAATCATTTGCAGCCTATAACTAAATGTCAGTTTGATTGGCTACCTTTATGGTGGTCTTTTTCTGCCTCATGCTCTGGTGCTCTCTGCGTACCAACCAGTCGGGTTTCCTCCTTTTTAAAGTCCTCCTCTTCCATGCCCTGTTATTGTTATTATAGTATTTAATACATTGTATTTAGTGTGTCAGTGTATTTAATTGCTGGGAAGGAAACTGAAATAGCGAGCGAATGATCAAAATATGTAAATCTTCCTGCTCTCATTGTGGAGATGTAACAAATACAACTTTCCACTCAAGAAGAAGCATTCATCATGCTTTCTGATGGCTGTGTATTAAAACCTCAAATGCTTTTAACAATGAGACAATAAACGTACCAGCTTTAGAAGAGATTTAATAACTCTGTAATTACAGATTAGAAACTCCGAGAACAATTACCTATTTATACAGCTGATAAATCATAAAATGTCGTTCTTTCAAAATACAAAAATAAGTCACTGGACACATGTACCATACAAAATGCAATAAATAGTGATAAAAAATAACACCAAAAACATGCAGTCTGTTTGAGAGTTAGAAAATGTGACCGTGGTGGACACTTTCTCTCTTGTGCGTCACACTGCGAGGCCTCAGGAAACGGTATGACTTCTCTTTTCTTGTGGTGTCATCAGAAGGTTTGTCAGCCTCATTGATGCATCATGCTACTAGTACAGCTGGTATCTGGTTTCTGTTCAGCGAACCTCTCCAGCTGCAGTGGTCCCGCGTCATGTTGTCCGCTGACTGGCCTACAATGTCCATTTCTGCAAGACACCACAATGCAAACCGAGATGATGGGTTGTGCTGCTCGCAGAAGGAGAAGTCATTGACAGTTCAGCAGATTTATTTTACTTCTAGAAACCACCCATGAGGTCCCTCTAGTTCCAACTAAACATAATTATGTTAACATGGTGCCTACACTACCTGTGTGCTACGGCAGACAGGCCTGTTTGTTCTCCTCTCCTCGGCCTCCTTTAGTTGGTGGAGTTGCTGCTTCGCCTCGCGTCACCAGGCAGCCCACTACAGCTTTCATACTCTGGATCCACCTGCTCCTCTTTGATTGCCATCCTCTTCGCATCCTCTGCGGAACAAAAACGCAACATAGAGGAGTTAGATCTTCATCTAAGACATAAATATGTCAGTACAAAAATCCCAGTAAGCGCGTATGTCTCTGAATGCAAACGAGCCAGGGAGTGTATTTCGATCCAACACCTGTTTCAGCAGTGCCGACTTGTTGCCGTTTACCTTTTGCTAGATGCAGATCGAACGAGTACTGCGTCTCCTCCACCTCGATCTTGGGTACCAGGCCTTTCATCTGGTCCCGCAGCTCCTTCAGCTTGATGTAGAAATGTACCTTGTCCTGCGCGCGGGGAAACTGGGCACAGCGAGGGCTCGATGACGGCATCAGGTAGCACACCTAGGAGAAGTGAAATATGCCGTGAATATGCATGTCGTTTGTTTTGTTGAGCACATTTCAAGAGTGATCCATGCGCTGCTTCAACGTACCGTTTCAGTTTCTGGGATTTTGTACGGCTGCAGACCAAATTCGAGATTCTTCGCCTTCACACCAAAAGTTTCTTTGCAGAATATTTCATAAATACCTGCAAAAATCAACAAACGTCAACACACTGTTAAACTCACCCGATGGCTTTACGAATAAGCCATCTAAACACTTCAGAGTTCAGTAGTTTCGGTGTTTTAATAAGTTTACCTTTTCCATTAAAAGCTGCTATTAATGGTTTGTATTTCTGCAGCTTGTCAAGTAACTGTCGACCTCCTTCTCGAATCTCCTTACTGGGACAATAAAAAACATAAAACCAGAAACATATTATCCGTTTGTTTCAAGGGACACACTGGATGACATCGGGCGATTCTTAAGAAGTTCCTCCCTAACTTAATAGATCAATGCAATTTCTTTGGTATTGACCTGGAGAGGTCCTTGCTGCCGGGCGTGGTCCTCTCTACCATGTTGGTGAAGCCGATGTTATATGTCTCCGGCAGGCTCTGGTCATGCATGAAGTTGAGCTGCTCGTCAGTTAGACCAGAGAGAAACAGACATTTCCCTGGATAGGAAAGAAGAGTTGGACATCTAGTTAGCCAAGCGGCTATCGAGACACAAAAAATAAGTGATGAAACACTGGACCCAGACTAGTTTTTTTTAATAGGTTATTGTCGCTTCACTGCATCTACGGGAATACATCAGCTGGTTTGTTTTTAAGCATAATTCAGTAAGCTGACGGACAGTAAAAGTCTTTTTTGTGCTGAGATTGAGGCAAAGTAAGCAACAGCACCAGTATCAAACATGTTTGGTGGCCTTATAAGAACAACAGTAAAGGGTGCGCAAAACATAAAGGAAAATAAATGGCTAATAATATTATAAAAGTGAAAGATTCTTTAAAGAAACGGATTGTGTTCAATGAAATACTTTAGAAACGGTGTGATATAACAAATATGTAAAAGTTTATGAAAATCATTGGGAACCCTGATTTCAGCAACTTCTTCTTTTGAAAACCTGTCTGTCAAAGAAACCTCCGTTGATGATACATTTGTAAATTGCATTTCTACATTTTCTATCGACCCCTTAAGTGTTTCAATGAGCACGTAAAAAAGTCAAAATTCCCTGGATTTCAACTCACAGAAATGGTTTCCTGGGTTCGGATAATGGCGTCCTTTGAAGGCTGACAATAGTCCCGGGTTAATTCCAATCTGAGGGGAGAAGCATGAAGTCGTTACCAGGTGTTTTTTTTTTTATTAAAAAAAATACACTAATAGTCGTCCAGTAAATAGCTCACTATCAGAATGTCCAGATTGTAGGTGATAACGTCAGGCAGGGTTTTGGTCATAACCTCGGCCACCGACATGCCGTTGAAGCGGTTGAGAGCCCTCTTGGCTTTTTTGGCGGCCTCGATCTCGTTCTCCTCCTCCTGCGTCTTGCCGTCCTCCGCCGGCTGCTTTGGAGGCCGGCCTCTCTTCTTCTTCACCGGAGTCACAACTAGGACAGAGAGGAGGAACAAAAACAAACGGTATGAGCCAATTAATCCCGTATTTGTATTGGGTAAAATCATTCATGTTGGCATGGCATATTACGTAACTTCAGATATTATTTAAGTTTGTATCGTGGTGTGTTTTACTATGAATACATGCATGTATGTTGCCTTAAAGTGCACAGGTAATAGGGCCGTAGTGCAGTATTTTTAGTGCGCATGACAAAGTAGGGTTGGAAAGTGACAGTCTTTGGAAAATGAAGTCCTCTTCCATACCTTGAGCGGCAGCAGCAGGCTGAGGTTGGTGCTGAACACTCGGCTCCAGCTGCTGTATTGTATGTTGGTGGTGCAGGTGCGCAGGATGCTGCTGCTGCTCCCTGAGGTGCGGCTGGTAGGTCAGCTCCTGGTAGTGATTTTGGGCCGGGGGGTTATAGTTCTGGTAAAAAGGTTCCTGGTAGACAGTTGGTTCCCGGTGGACAGACAGCTCGGCCATGACGAGGTCATCTCTGGGTCCTTCTGCGTAGTGGCCCATGTTGTGATACGACATCACATGCTGCGCCTCGGGGTGCTGCTGGCTGGACTGGTACCTAGAAAACAGAGGGTGCACGAGAGAAGAAGAGGAGGAGGAGGAGGAGGAGGAGGAGGAGGAGGAGGAGGAAGGTAAAAGTTAAAGAGAGAAGGAAAAGGAAGGTGAGCCAAAGAAGAAAAACGAAACGGGACCCGGACAAAGCAAGAAAGGACAAATGATGTCTGGTGCTCAATGGGGTGCGTGGAGAAGTGTTTTTTGAGGCAAACTTACAAGACACGATACTTACAAACACACATGCGCTGATATACACCCGTTTGTATTCTCTGCATTTCATTCAGTGTAGAGCATGTGAGTCCAGCTCTAACAGTAGATATCCTCGCTCTAATTGCGGCTGCGGCTGGGTTGGTTTTTTCAGCCTCTAACCTGCGACACTCATTGCATCCACAAATCTTTTTAACACCGACTTTGATGTGCGCTCAGGTAAGGTGGACCACAATGGAATGAAGACATACAAACAACTGTGATTAATGTGAAGTCAACTACAGGGCAAGAGTTTCTTATATGGTCCCGTTCATTCCACAGTTGGCAGAAAGGGCTGCGTAAGAGCCACTGTATTTATATGAAGCCTGTAGCAAGTCATGTTGTAATAACTGCTTAATAATATAGTAACAAGTCCAATATTTAAGAAATATCATTGTCAATTTACCAAACCAGCTACAGAGTACAAAAACATCACATTGTAACTGGCAACTACATTTGCCAGTTAATTACATGTATTGAATTACAACTTAGGGTACTTCTTATACAAGCTGTTGGTCCACTTCCCATTTAAAAAAGGACAATTTATGTTAAAATGGTCATTATCCTTAATAATTACACTGCCACTTGCTACAAGCCTAAATACAAAGAATACAGGTATGTTTGATGTCGTGTGTCAGATGCTATTTATTTATTTTCTCCATCTCATGCATGAAAATGAAGACGTCAGGGAGATAAACATGAGAAGTTTTCCATGACCTGCCACCTCCGACACCAACTCACCACTGCTGAAAATAATCCGTAGGTACCGTCAGTGATGTATACTGGTTTTCTTCCATCTTAACTGTTGATTTATTTGAATACATTAACATTCATTCTGCTGCCAAAAGCATCAATGCACACTGGAGATGTGAGCTGTGTGGAGTTTGTAGCACATACGGTACACAAAGAAGACTTATGGACGCTGCTACAGGAAGATGGAAGATTTAGCTAACAGTTAGCCAACAACGTAACGCGGTCCTACGGCTGTCTTGAAACCGCACGAGACCTCTAGGTTAACGAGACATGAAGGTATTTGAGCGAACTACCGTACCTGTCATACATTTTGTTCTTTAGTTTTCAAATAGGAAGACTGGGGGCTGGGATTCCTCCCAAAACAAAGACCATTTAAACGCTCAATAATTCATTTAGCGCAGGTTGAGTGAACGCTTACCGCCACCTCTTGGTCAGGAGGTGTACTGCATGGGTCTAACTAAAAAGGATAATTTAGGATGTTTAGTCACGTTGCACAACTATATTATTACAACCGATGATTGATGATTACAAAGTAAAACAGTACACATTATTTATTGATTTTTAACATCTTGAAATTACAGTGTATGGAAATCGACTGTGTGAGTTCGTACAAACTACCGCTAGATGGCAGAAGATCTCGTACGTATGAAAGCACCAGCCCGAATTTACACTGCAGACGAACGTAGCAGTCAAAGATAATAGTGTGTTTACTTAAAGTGCATCACTCCACATTAAAAACAGGACCAGTCAAAAACACACAAATGGGGAAAAGTCAACATCTAAACCCTCCAGATCATCCACATTTTTTGGGTCAATTTCTTCAATGTACCTTTCTTTAAATGGCATAACAAAGTAAGTTAAAACATATTATAAGTAACACGAAATCGTAACCGTTGTGGTATCCGTAAATAGAGGCGGAGTGAGAGCTCTTCTCATTCTTTTTTTTATCTCTGCGTTAGCTAACAGCGTGACCTGAGTCCCAATGACAGACATTTGGGCTTTACTATGGTGAAAATTAGATTCACGTTGCGGTCTCTTATTTAAAAGACGTTGAAATCAACAAGGTGAGGTCTTACTAGCGCCATTATATGTCAGCTTGTGTCTATTGCTGTGTTGCCATTTATCTGTTTTTAGCCCTAACATTACACCACGGCTAACAAACACAGTGACGTTAGCTTCCTTGTCACTGGATGTACTATGCAGGTGATTAACAATCATATTCAGTATATATATATATATGTTATGTGTGCATGCATATGATACTAAAATAGTGAACTTTACATAGCTAGACAACCCTAATATGATACTGTCTCTATTATGATGCATAGCCCTGATTATGAGGCATTGTTTTACAATTTTAGTAGAGACTGTTCATTTAGCAAGAACAATATTTGACATCATATTTTGAATTTGCACCTAAATAAAAGGGGGGCAGAAAAAAAAGATTGCATGCTTCTTTCTGGCATATAGCTTTGGTTTGTTTACACATCTCTTCTTCTCTTGTTTTTGTCTCCCCCAGGGTGAGGACTTTCTGTGAAGATGCCAGCCGGTGTGTCTTGGCCTCCTTACCTGAGAATGTTGGGTGCCAGTATGCTGGCCATGTTTGCAGGAGCACAGGTCGTCCACCAGTAC
The DNA here is from genome assembly GCF_050575085.1 of Anarhichas minor. Lineage (NCBI taxonomy): Eukaryota > Metazoa > Chordata > Actinopteri > Perciformes > Anarhichadidae > Anarhichas > Anarhichas minor. The sequence goes on from NW_027466457.1 coordinate 13,394,941, forward strand.
TACCTACCGGATCTGGTGAGGGACAAAATTATGTTTTTATGTGTTTTTCTGTCTTTTACCACTTGTATACATGGCTATCGCTGTGTGGTGCTACTGTTATTACACATAGGATAATATGTGCTGGTACATACTATATCAAAACACACACTATGTTATATGTTATAGTGTTTTCCTGCATTTCCTATGATGCAATTTGACAACCACCACATGGTAGATGTAATAATAATAATAATACATTTTATTTATATAGCGCTTTAAAAGGCACTCAAAGACACTTTACATGTTAAAAACAGAAACAATAGAAGCATTTATAATAAGAACAAAATATACGACATAACAGTAAGAAAAAATAAATAAAATAAAATAAACATGAAAAGAAAGAAAGAAAACATACATGACTGACTTTAGAGGTTAAAAGCAGATTTGAATAGGTGAGTTTTAAGTGCAGTTTTGAAAGTGGCAAGTGACGAAGAATGTCTGAGGTGTTGGGGCAGGGAGTTCCAGAGGGAGGGGGCAGCAACGGAGAAGGCCCTGTCCCCCCAGGTCCGATGCTTGGACAGAGTAGGGGGGGTAAGGAGGTTGGCGTCAGCAGATCTGAGGTTGCGGTTGGGAATGTGATGGTACAGGAGGTCCGAAAGGTATGAAGGGGCAAGGTTGTGGAGGGCTTTGTAGGTGATGAGGAGGAGCTTGAACTGGATTCTTTGCTGTATGGGGAGCCAGTGGAGGTTTTGAAGGACTGGGGTGATGTGGTCTCTGGTGCGGGAGTGGGTGAGCAGACGGGCAGCTGAGTTCTGGATGTATTGTAGTTTATTGATGATTTTGGTGGGTGAGCCGTACAGGATGCTGTTGCAGTAGTCCAGTCGAGAGGTGATGAAGGCGTGGATGAGTGTTTCAGCGGCTGCGGAGGAGAGGGAGGGACGGAGACGGGCGATGTTTTTGAGATGAAAGAAGGCGGTTTTTGTGATGTGATTGACGTGGCGTTCATATGAGAGAGTTTGATCGAAGATGACCCCGAGGTTACGGACATGTGTGGAGGCAGGAACAGTGATGCCATCGATGCAGAGGGAGAAGTCGTGGTGGGAATTGTTTAATGATTTGGGGCCGATGATGAGGACTTCAGATTTGTCGGTGTTGAGTTTGAGGAAGTTTGCTTGCATCCAGGTTTTTATGTCTGTGAGGCAGTTGGTGATGGTGGAGTGGATGGTGGGGGTGATGGATTTGGTGGAGATGTAGAGCTGGGTGTCGTCAGCATAGCAGTGGTACTGGAGACCATGGTGGCGTATGATGTCACCAAGGGGGAGCAGGTAGAGGATGAAGAGGAGGGGACCGAGTACTGAACCTTGGGGGACACCTTGAGAGACTGGGGCTGTGTCAGACTTGAATTTGTTGATGCTGATGAACTGTTCACGGTCGGAGAGGTATGATTTAAACCAGGAGAGGGCTGTGCCAGTGATGTGGAGGGAGGACTCGAGACGTGAAAGGAGGATGGAGTGGTTGATGGTGTCGAAGGCTGCGCTGAGGTCGAGCAGTATCAGGATGTTGAGGGAGTGTTCATCAGAGGAGAGGAGGAGATCGTTGGTGACTTTGATGAGGGCAGTTTCTGTGCTGTGATGAGATCTGAATCCGGATTGAAATGGTTCATATAGTTGGTTTGAGTCCAGGTGAGTTTTCAGTTGATGGGCAACAATGCGTTCCAGTATTTTAGACAGAAAAGGGAGATTGGAGATGGGTCTGTAATTGTTGTGAATGTCGGGGTCAAGGCCAGGTTTTTTGAGGATGGGTGTGACTGAGGCGAGTTTGAGGGCGGGAGGGACGGAGCCAGTAGACAGGGAGGAGTTGATGACAGAGAGGAGGTGCGGGCGGAGGGCCGGGAGACAGGCCATAACTAAAGTGGAAGGGATAGGGTCGAGGTCACAGGTCGGAGTCTTCATGCCAGAGAGTGATTTATTGAGATCCGAGGGGGAGATGAGAGAGAATTGGAAGAGTGACCGGTCAGTTAGTGGAGGATTTGCAGATACAGGGTTGGACAAAGCAGGGCTGGAAGTGGCCAGTTGGTTGTAGATGGTGTCGATTTTAGCTTTGTAGAACGTCAGAAAGGAGTTGCATTTCTCTGCTGTGGAGGAGTGGGAGAGATTGTCCATAGGTTTGAGGAGTTTGTTTATTGTGGAGAAGAGGACCTTGGGGTTGGTGGAACCAGAGCGGATGATGCCAGAGTAGTAGGTGGAGCGAGCAGAGTTTAAAGCCAGTTTGTATTGCTGTATGTGTTCCTTGTACGCCAGGGTGTGAACTGTGAGGCCGGTTTTTTTGGAGAGTCGCTCTAGTCTGCGTTTCCGGGATAAAAGTGTTGCATTTACTCAAAGATGGTCAACCAATCAGGATTTTCTTTCGTTGATACTAAAGCCAGACTTACAGTTGATGTTTAATAATAATACAACACCACCCATCCAAACAGGCCAATCTTGCTGTATGTGTTTAACAGTTCTCCCTGTTCTTTCAGAGTATACCAGAGGTCCCGCCAAAGCCTGGGGACCTAAAGACAGAATTGCTGGGCTACAAAGTCAGAGAAGAAGCTACGGCTGCGTTACAGCAGCTTAAAGCAGAACAAAAGGTGGACTGATCCTGGACTTATACGTCCTCCGTCGGATGGACACACTGAATCAAGCACTATATCCAATTTTTTGCCAACAGCTAGAGGCTGCGACGTGCCCGGGAGTAAAGTCATTTCTTGGACATCTCCAGATGGATATTTTCTGTGTTTGTTTTAGCAAACATGATTGGAATGAAATACTACACACTCGGGATAAGGATCCTATCGGAATCAAGACAATTTGGTTTATTCAACCGAATTTAATTATGAATGTGTTTGCATTTTCAGATCAAGTGATGAAGTAAGGGAGGGCTTCTTGAACACATGAACTACAAAAGTCATGAGATAATTCTATTCAAACGTATATCTTTTGATTGTTTTTTCCCTCTAGGATACACTTGAAATAAAGATATCACAACAAACTGTTGTCATTACTTTGTGGTAAAAGTTAGTGCTCTACATTGAAATGATGACAAACTTTAATCGGCAATAATTTAGATAATTTATCTGCAGCTTCTGAGATGTGAAGATGCACTGCTTTTCTCTATATCATTTTGTTGTAAATTTCATATTTTGGGGTCTTGGACTGCTGGTCAGACACAAGAAGCAACCTCAAAACATCACAGAGGAACATCAGTAATGAAAAATACATAATTAAAATGAAAACTATCACGTTGTGTGTAATTTTACTTTATTATAGTCTGCCTGGATGTGTCATAGCATTGAGGGACCTCACAAGTATAAACAATCACGAACGTGTGTGCGTGAGTGCGCGCGGTTGGATGTTGGCGTATCATAGCAACAAGTGTAAACACAAGTGAAGTGGAAAAGATGGCGACTCAGAGAGAGCAAGACGCCGCTGATTATCTGAAGAAACACAAAATACCAGAACTCATGGAGAACCTGACCAGCATGCTCTTCTTTTACAGACCCGGTTAGAGCAACAAGCCAACAGCCTCTCGTTTCTTTAGCTAGCTAACTCCATTTATAACACACGTGCTCTGGGCAGGCTAATGAAAAGACCATAACACGTGTTTGGTTGTAGCCTGTCATGTCACTCTTTAAGCTATAGGCTATACCTTATTTAACTGGATCAGGACTTCTGTTGCTAGATGGAAAGAATGGAAACAGGGTTAGCTAATACACTGAAATAAATATACATCATGAGATACATAACGTTATAGGTTATTATTGCCTGTAGTAACCTGAATGTGGTTTTAAAAACGACACAATTGCATAAAAAACATTGTCTTTTTCTTACAACTGTTAGCACAACACAAATGTACTTGAACCCAAGTGTTGATATTGTCTAAGTGCATTGTCGTATGTTAACTAGTAATTGTTCTATGTCATTTTATTAATTTTGAAATTGTTGCTCCATATATTTTTCCTGTAAGTGTTCAATGATTTAACTTTAATTACCAGAAACATTCATATCAGTGATTAATTGTGATGTATTCTTTCGTTCAGAGAAACCCAGAGAGTTTCTTGTTGAGCAGCTGGAGCAGCTGAAGATTGCTCAGCATAACGGTACAAAAGGGCCCAATCTGTTCAACAAAGCCAACCTGGATGCAGTCTTTGGGATACTGGACCCCGCTAATCAAAAATACATCACTTTGGCCCAATACAAGCAGGGTGAGCACGGGACATGGACAGTATATTAGGCTTTCACTTTCAATATGATTAAATATGTGATATGTATTAATATCAGCAACAAAATTCTAAGCTCACTCATGAAAAGGATAAACAATATTTTCATGCATTTGTCAGGTATTCATTCAGTCTTTCTGTTTTAGAAACAATAGTGATTGCCTATTTATTTATACATCACATAAAGGTAGTTTTAATTCACCCAATTATTGCTTCATACAGCAAAATATAATATCATCAAATAATTAATAATGACACTTTGGACTAAAACAACTACTAACAGAGTCTCCTTTCCTCACAGCTCTGACCACGCTGGGCATCAAAGATATTAACGAATGCCCCGAAGGTGTCAATGAAGACAGAATATCCCACGAGACCTTCAAAACAGAAGCGTAAGAGCACCCTGTACAATCTGAACAGCGGTACAAACACAATATTCAACAGCGTTTTAAAATTCACCATGTTATGAAGATCGTTTTGTCTCATTGTGTTGTTACAGGGTTGAAGGCCTGAAGAGATGCTCAGCAACATATGAACAACTGTGAACTTCTGTTTGATGTTCCCTTCAGCTGATGTGTTATTTATTATGATATTGATATGCGTTTGGATGTTGCCATTGGGTCTTTATGTGGAGCTGTGTCTTGTAGATTAAACACATTTTCTATTAAACTGCTAATGTGTTTTCTGATTTTGGTAATTTTCATTTACCAGCCTTTTTACTACAGTTTTATATTTTTGGGGAATTTCTATTTTCCCTCTCTACTCTGATATCGAAATAAAACAAAATTCTTTCCCAGTGGTTTAAATTCACACCACTGGTCAGTCTAACAAGGTCTCATACGTTGAAGATATATTTCATAATGCATGTTTTCACCAAACAGGATGATACTTTGGTTTGCTCCTCAGCATAACCTTTCCTAAAACCGGATAATGAATACAGTTCATAATAATGATAATGAATACTCGTGTAAAATAACTAACTTAATGTATACTGTGTAGTAATAAATCCATCTCACCATCCAACCTACATAGATGTCAACAGAAAGTTGGGAGTGATTTGTGTATGTATCCTCCATTATATGAAAGCCTTTTATAAAAACACAAATGTAAACTCAATTTCGTTTTAGTTAAATACGTTTACGGATACAGGCGGATACATTTAGAAAATATGACGTGATCTCTGGCAAGCATGATCTCTATCTGAAAAGAAAAGGAAAAAGCTTTTAATTTGATTTGATTTTAGGCTGTTGTTTTTATAGTATTATTATTATTATTGCCATTATTAGTAATATGATTAGAATTATTTGTATTTATTGGTAATACATTAAATAATAATACAGTATAATATTTTATAATTTGATACAACATAACAAATAAAACAGTAGTGAAAATATTATGGTAGTATACATTTTTCTTTTTTAGAAAATGTTATTATCATTATTTATCCATTATTTACATTTTGCAGCGTCGCTGTGTTGAATGCGCAGCAGCAGAGGGGCGTGGTCAGGAAGTGACATGGCCGCCTCCTTCAACGGAGCCTCGTCGACTTTCCTCCGGTAACTTGTAGGTTAAATTTGTCGGTCTTTTAACGCTTTGTCCGTGTTTTACCGGGACCGCGCCCTGCGGAGCTCAGCATGGGCACCGTCCATGCCAGGGTAAGGAACCGCCCGGTGAACGCGTTAGCTAAGACTAACTAACCTCTCCGTGTGTTCAGTGAGTTATCTGACAGGGCGGCTGCTGTGCAGAGAGAAAGAGGCCCACACTGCACATTCAACATGGTCCTACAAGGCTCAGGCTTTCATCTTTGTGACAAGAAGACACTCTGTCAATTCGCTGCTAGTTAGTTTTTGACTCCATTAAACGTGAATGCTCTGCTGAGTGTATTTAGATATAAATCATTGACCGAGATGCTCGTGGCTGCAGCCTGCACACTCTGCTACACACTTGGTGTTGTTTACGCCGTTATTCTTCTCAATACATCTTGTAGGACTGTAGCTAGGGCCAAGAGTAGTCCAAAATACAATACATCAATAAGTATTATTGTTAGTTTTATGATTAAAGAGTTTAAAGGGAAATATAACGCTTTGTACTTAAACCTCCTGTTACTTGGTAAATAAATCTGGTATTAAAACAAAAAATATTTTTGAATTATTTTCACTCTTCTGTTAATTTGTCATGCTCATAATCATTTTTTAATTCGTTAATTTTCCTGTATTTATTTTTTTGTCTGGGCACACATGCAACATTTCCTATTCTTCTATTGCATACTTTATAATAAAATGGATGTGTCACCAACAATGGCCAAAAATGTCCAATGTATGCATTTTTATTAATCGATTTAATTATATTTTATGGAAATTATATCTCACTGCATTGTGGTGTGGTTTAGCTTGGGAACAAGGAATCGCTTAATCAATTAATTAGTCAATTGACAAACTAGTCGCAACTATTTTGTTCATCAATTAATTATTTTCACCTCATCAATACTGTTTCTAAGCAAAAATGTAATTCTCTTGCTCCAGCTTCTCCAGTGTGCTGATTTGCTGCTTTTTTCTGTTTTATATTGAACAGTAAACAAGACATTTGAAAATGTGATGGACATACAAGTGATTCATCAAATAATCAAGAAAATAATAGTAAAAAATAACCGTTGCAGCCCGACTCTGCTGCTGGGCACTTCATTGTTGTGGAGAATACTTGGCACTCCCAACATGTGTAATATAGTGTAATTGTGGAATGTAAACTCCTCTCCGTATTGGTCAAACGTATAACACACTCCCTCTTATTTTGTGTTGCAGAGCCTGGACCCTCTGCCCATGCGAGGGCCAGAGCTCGGAGTTCAACCTGACGACATCGAGGCTCCGGAGATTGAGCACGAGCCAAAGCAAGAAGTTCTTGAGAACAAGAATGTAAGATTTGTTTTGTTCCAGGCAGTAATTAAACTGTGCACTCTCACGTTGTGAGGCCTGTCTCCACGCTTTGTTTGTGCTCTGCTAGCAGAGGAGTTTGGGATTGTTTGCCTCGCATCCATCCCACGAGCTGTAAATGAAAGAAGTGAAACAATAAATCTAAAACAACAACCTGAAATGCAGGCAAACTGCAGCTTTAGTAGACATGCTATAGAAGGGAGAAACAGCATTTTAATATTTGGTTTTTGTTTGTTTGTTTTAGGTAAATATTCCTAATTCTGTTTGTTCTGTTCTACAGGTCGTAGTTCAACAGGTGCACATAGATGGGCTCGGAAGAACCAAGGAGGACCTGCTGACTTATGAAATCGCAGAAGTTTTCCGGGCAAAGAACTTGATTGATGTAGGCGCATGTTGATACAGCTGTACTGATCAATACTTTTCCAATTTATGCTTTTGAGTGCATCAAAACATTCCATTTGTTGTGCAGGTGATGCGAAAGTCCCACGAAGCCCGACAGAAGCTGCTGCGTCTCGGTATCTTCAGAAAAGTAGAAGTTGTTATCGACACTTCCCGAGGTACTGGCTATCACTCCGAGGCCTTATGGCAGATGCACTTTTCAAATAAAAGTACATTTCTAATGATTCATCTTCTGTGTTAAACAGTGGAACTGGGCTGTACATACATCATCTGACTCATTGTTTTCCTCTCTCTTCAGGTGAAGACGCTCTTCCCAACGGCCTCGATGTGACGTTTGAAGTCACCGAGCTGAGACGGATGACGGGCAGCTACAACACCATGGTTGGAAACAACGAGGGAAGCATGGTGAGCGCTGCGAAGACTCATGTCACCGTCTGCTTTCTGAAAGGCCACAGACTGACTTGGATCCAAATCATAGTGTCTTGGCTACAATACACTGACTTAACTAAGATTATTTCCAATGTTGACTTCAGCTTTCGTTTCCCTGATCATCTCTCCCGCTTTATTTTTCAGGTACTGGGCCTGAAGTTACCCAATGCATTAGGTCGGGCGGAGAAAATGACCTTCCAGTTCTCCTACGGCACCAAAGAAACATCCTACGGCCTGTCTTTCTTCAAACCCCAGCCAGGAAACTTTGAACGCAAGTAAGACATGAACAGCTTCATAAAACACACTTGTTTTTAGGTCTAATCACCTTAATACACGGTGTGCAGTTCAGGTAAGCATGGTGGTCTCCTGGAGTCGTGTCCGAGTAATCTATGCAGTAACTATAGATGGGTATGTTTGATGATCACAAGGGAATCCGAGCAGGGTATTGACATTTCCTCTCTTCTTTGTTTCCCTTTCAGTATCTTACTCAACGTGTACAAAGTAACGGGTCAGTTTCCGTGGAGTTCTGTGAGGGAGACGGATCGAGGCGTCTCTGGAGAATTGAGCGTAAATACTTGTTTATATTTATGTGCCTATTTTCTATTTATCATTTTGTGCAGTTAAAAAAATCTCTTGCCGTTGTGCACATCGACGAAGTGAATTAACACATTTAGGTTGTATCTAAACAAAATGAGCTGAAGATTGTCACAATAGAAGGCATCAAAATGTTCTGTTTGGGACCACAAAGTCCAGTTCTGAGTTTGAGTTTTATTCCCTAGAAACCAAAAAACGTTGTTTTTGACTAATTGTATTGCCCTCACATAAACGTATCACGTATGGATGGACGATGACAGAGGTCTACCAAGATAAGCCTTTCACAGAGCCATTATTTTTCCTATGTTTTAAGGAGACACGAGTGCCTAAAATCTGTACAAATAAAAGTAATAAACCGGTGTCTTATTACCAATTTACCACCCACAGTTCCCCGTGTGGAAGACCAACCAAACCCTGAAGTGGGAGGGAGTGTGGAGAGAGCTGGGCTGTCTGGCTCGCACTGCCTCGTTTGCCGTCCGGGAGGAGAGCGGCCATTCCCTCAAGTCCTCACTTTCGGTATTCGTCTCATATTTTACATTGAATATTTTACTGTGGGCTTTGAAACAGCTGTGGGGTTTCATGAAGTCTGCTGTCAGAGAATTAATGGCAAAGCTGTTGTTCAGTGCTTCAGCTAGGGTTTTCAAAAATTTGCTCACAACACATTCCAATAAAATGATGTGGAGGGTAGTGAATGGTGGATTCCCTCTGACGAGTGCAGTTCTCATTTGGAGGGGGCCGATTGCTTGGCCCCTGGACGTTCTTTGCAGGGTTGTCAAGAACCGCTCGTCGCTAATTGATTCCAGGGAAGTGAAGAAGAGTTTGGTTGTAATTAATAGCATCCAGCAGCAAAACTGAACCGCAGTCAATGAGCCACGGCCTGTAAAGGCCCGCAGCGGAAGACATGTTTGACTTTGTCTGTAGACCCCCGAAGCTCCGCCCCCGCTGATGCACTGAGCACTTTTCACTTGTTTATTAATATTAAAAGTAGATTGAATTAACTGTTCTTGAGATATCCTTGCTTTGTAGATTATACTGCTACAGTGCAACCTATTCGCCAAATGGCACCAAATTTGTCATTATCATTCAAAATGTTATGTAATACGAGCCCTGCTTACAGCATTTGATCTACATTTGAGGGCCAGCTATAGCAAAACTGTATTGAACATCGAAAAAATGAAAAATAACTTTTTCCGGCTTGGTCTTGAGCGATCGCTCAAAATTTGTAGGAGGGGTAGCGAAAAAAACAGCCAGATTTTGACACGATTCAAAATGGCGGAAATACAATATGGATACAAATGGGCGTAGTTTATGTGGATAGATACGTGTGGACCCACAGAATCCAGGAAAAAAAATATTTTTGAAATTTAAGATGCCAAAGTTACAGGCCAAAATGTAAACTTGAATATCCAAAAAGACGCTGTAGTACTAAACCAGTTTTTAGCACGTTTTCTGACGGTGTCGTGTTTTCCAGCACTCGATGGTCATCGACACCAGAAGCTCCTCCATTCTTCCCAGGAAAGGTGGCCTGTTGAAGATCCATCAGGTTTGTTGTTTAACACTAAGCCAGAGCTTTTTTCAATTCCTATATAAACAACAATTTCACTGACGTGTTGTGTTGTGGTTGTGTAGGAACTTGCTGGTTACACTGGGGGAGACGCCAGCTTCCTGAAGGAGGACTTTGAGATACAGCTCAACAAAACTCTCTTCTGGGACTCGGTGAGATTCTAGATTTGACCTTTCAGCCATTTAGCAAATTATCTGAGCTAAAGACTCTTAAAGCTAGGGTTGGTATTCTTGAGAGACTAGCAAGAGTATATTCTTATTACAGTCCTGACACAGCCACAGATACCAGAGCATTTGATTTGTTGATTTCTGTCGGGATGTAGTAAGAGTTTCAACAAAGATAATAAAAATGTTTTTGAAGTAGATTACTAACCCTACCTTTATTGCAGTTTAACTTAAAGCAGTTTTACTGGGCCAAAGTACAAGGTTCTAGTCAAGAATTTAGGTTCTGTGCACTATACTAACCCCTTTGACTCTCTCCTCCAGGTCCTTTCTGCCTCATTGTGGGGCGGTGTGCTCCTACCCATTGGTGACAAGCCAACAAGCATAGCAGACAGGTACAGAAATACAATGCACCACCCTTTTACCCTCAACAACAAGGCCAAGGGATTTTGAAGTCTCGACACTCCAGACAACTTAAGCCATTTTAGCAAGTTGGCACCAATGAATGTATGCTGGATTATCGGCAGTTCCTGTTTGCAATGAACACATGCATGTCCAGACAACCATCTCTGGATTACTGTGATAATGAAGATTTCTAAGTGGATTATATATGTTTATTTGCAATGGACATTGCAGATATTTTTCCTTGAAAAATGTAAGTCACATTAATTTTAAAAATATGTGTATCATGTTCAGATTCGACTGAGTTATGACTCTCAGAGGGAGTACAATTTTGATGCTAACTAAATTCAACAGAAAAACTTAATTAACTGAACGGTTCTTTCTGTTTTCATGGAAAGCTGACATTACATGTTGTATGTTTTCTGTGTCTTTGTCGACCTGCTAGGTTCTATCTAGGTGGCCCCACCAGCATCAGGGGATTCAGTATGTACAGTATGGGCCCACAGAGTGAAGGTGAGACATTAACTTGGCTGAGTTGCTCTGTAACCAGGCTGAAGTTTGATGGTTAATTGAAAGGTTGTGTGCTTGAATTACTGATATGGCAGGCGACTACCTGGGAGGAGAGGGCTACTGGGCTGGAGGCCTCCACCTCTACACCCCTCTACCCTTCAGACCAGGCAGGGGGGGCTTTGGTGACCTCTTCAGAACACACTTCTTCCTCAACGCCGGAAACCTTTGTAACCTCAACTATGGTGAGTAGTTGGAAACAGAGCAAGCACCTCTGTAATTACTGTTGAAGGTTCATTGTTTCATGGACCAGAATTCTGTTAGGAAGGATTGGGTCACTGGGTTGAATTGTTATCTTATGTAGTTCAGGTTTGGACAGAGTTGGCTCTTGATCGGGCGAAGAAGAGCTCAAAATATTGATGCCAGATTTTGCAGATACCCAATATATTTTCTGTTGATTGGGGTTATATGTTTGTTTTTACTCAGGTGAGGGGCCACAAGCACATTTGAAGAAACTTGCAGAATGCATCCGTTGGTCATACGGACTCGGCATTGTGCTGCGTTTGGGGAACATTGCCAGACTGGAGCTGAATTACTGCATTCCCATGGGAGTCCAGAGTGGAGACAGGTAGGACTGGTTGGGTTAGCTAGTTTTAGGTTAAGTTGATTTACTTTAAGGACACTCTAGGCTCACTAAGTAAACTCCATTAGCATCCCTGCAAACAGACAATGAATGAATAACTTAAAAAAAGACCAGAGTAAACAAAACAATCAAACTGAAACTGTCTGAGCAGGAGGGTCTCATCATCTCAGGTGGTGTCACACATGTAAACATTTGTCTACATGGGTGAAATACACTTTAAGGTGAACGTTTTTCTTTACCTTTCCCTTGATCTGGTGTGTTTGTTATTGTGTCTGCTCAAAGGAGCATTAGGAGCAGGAGGCTGCTGTTCAGTGTCTCCCTCATGGACACGCGAACAGGACGAGCTGGGGATCGAACCAACAATCTTGTAGTCAAAGGCTGACCCGCTCTATCTCCATGTTCCATGCATAGTTAACATGCACTGGAAATTATCAGATTCTTGGTTTGCTTTGACATTGACTTCAACTTATTTTCTCCGTTCCTTGCAGGATATGTGACGGGGTCCAGTTTGGAGCAGGAATCCGGTTCCTGTGAAACCACAGTTCTTGGATCTGGAACTTCCTTGTGTTTCAATTTAATTTTATGCCAGAAACATTTTATTGGATGAGGAAATTGCTTGTACAGAATCGTTGCAACTCATTAGTTCGGTAAAAGTGTTTGCACTGACTGTCCATTATGATGTATCCTTTTTTATCATTTATTGTCAGAAGTCAAATAAAGGGCTCTTAGTCCGATTTTACTCAGGTCACATTACTGTTTCACATAGAAAATAACAAGTGAACGAACCCGAGTCTGCCACAAGATGAATGACATGTAGTTGTCAGTCTTATACGTTCAAAAACATCAGTGAACACTATTGCATGATGAGCAAAGCTCTGAATATAGAGATTGGTCTCACTGAGGTTTTGAGACATTGTTGACAACGGAAACAGTTTTATTACCAAGTAGGTTTGCACATACAAGAAATGTGTCTTGGTGTTTTGATGCATAACCAAAAATACAGTGCAAAAGTCAAGAGATATGATATAAATGGAAAAATGTACAATAGAAAACATAAAAAGTATGACGTATTATACAATTTAGAAAAGTATAAATGTCAAAGATTTGAACATAATACATGAAATAAAATAAAGGGATTTCTGTCGCTATAAGCCTAATTTATTCATCCGTTTACTTGTCATTTGAACCAGAGCCATCTGATTTGATCATTTCGGTGACCTACGGTAAGCGGTTTTACTGCGCATCTGTTCGGCGCACTCTACTGGTCACATGTGCTGTGAGTCTCCACCCGATTGGCTACACCTGCGCATGCGCTCAAGTTATTGTTCCGTAGCGTTTTAGCCTGCACACCAGCGATTGCGGGAAGACGAACCGTTGTGGGGTGTTCATTCAGAGGATTCTCGAAATTTCTCCCCGGCGACTTTTTCGAAGAACACATATCCCGATAATACTGCGTTGTTTGTGCTAAAGTCTTTTGAAACAGAGCAGAGAAGAGCTCTCTTTTATCGGCGGTCTTATCTGTGAGCGGCAGGCACCCGGACGCACGCTGATGGCGGTCACTATTGAGGATCTCTATCGGAGCTACGGGGTCCTTGCTGATGCTAAGGACGACCTCAGTCAGGTAAATTAGGCGACCGTGTTTATTTTACAACATATAACGGCACCTTATTCCACGTCCGCAGTCGTTAACTTTGTTGTGAGCTACGTAACATTGTTGTGAGCCTGCTAGGCTAACTGCTAGCATGCTAACGCAGTGTCCGTGCTAATGTTAAGGGCCTCTCCATAGCGACCCTTGGTGGTACAAACTCGATTAAAATAACTTTTAAGTCCTCTAAACGGTGATTTACCTACGAACAAACACATTTTCATCAACGGTGAACCGATTTAAGGGCAACTCAATTCAACTAATGTTGACTGAAATTCACCGCATTACTTATCATTCAAGATAATGTTTCACTGGACGTTGATGGGAACTGTTTGACCTGTTTTTCGACGCATTTGGTTGTAAATTATCAAATCTAAGCTTAAATGTATGGCACATAGTTTGCAGTTGAGTGACCAAGTTTTTAGCCAGTTCTGCAAGTTTGGGTTACTCCCTGTATAACAGAGGCACAGCAGGTTTAATTGTTTATTTTGGGACTAACTCAAATCTGAAACTACCCAGTCCACATGCAACCTAAATTTAAAGGCACCTCCTCCATTTTCCTTTTGAGATTAAATTAACGTTAAGCACACAGATGTTACCAGCCTGTCAGTTAAAGAGGTGTAGTGTTAGAGGACCTACTAAAACTGGTCAAAGTCAATGCTGCAGAGCCATAGCATGGTGGGTCTCTTTAAAACTTCACACCCCCAGTTTGTAATGCTCCTATTATCAGTTTGTAGTCACCCAGTTATTTCCTCAGACCTAAGAAAGCTTTCCCAGAATTACGTGGAACATCATACAACTGTTTTCACAGGCTAAAATTACCTTTCTATGTCCCCATTTCTGCCCTCACACAGACTGCTTCATAGCAGTCCCACCTCACGGTAGCAAATGTACATAGAGCTGAGCATGACTAACTCAATGTCCCAAGAAACCCACTGTTAAAAAGGTTCAGCTGTATGTTGCTCCAGTGAGCCTTGGACCAAAGTCACTTTAAATCTGGAACCTACATCATATTATACTGTGAGCTTTGGTATGAATTGTTTTCTAATGTGGTTTATTGATGTACTATTTCTTCTTTCTGCAGCACAAAGATGCCTACCAAGTAATCTTGGATGGCGTGAAGGGTGGCCCGAAGGAGAAGCGCCTGGCGGCACAGTTTATCCCCAAGTTCTTCAGCAGCTTTCCGGAACTGGCCGACTCGGCCATCAATGCCCAGCTTGATCTTTGTGAAGACGAGGATGTGTCGGTGAGCATTGAAGGACACAGCTGTGTATGGGAATCGGATGAACTTGCAGTTCTAATTGCAGGCTCGATGTGTTTGTTGATTTGGGGTTTCCTCCTACATTTATAAACATGACAACAGAAACGGTCTAAATGGGCTCAATCCCCTCTGTGTGTATTTGTCCAGATCCGACGGCAGGCCATCAAGGAGCTTCCGAGGTTTGCAACTGGCGAGAACATCCTCAGAGTTGCAGATATTCTCACCCAGCTCCTTCAGACAGGTATTGGATGCTTCAAGCTAAACATTTAAGAGACTTCGGTATCCTTTTGGGTATTCTATTTGTTTTTACAAATGACCTCGCTGGCCATACAGCCATGTCGTTTACTTGCACTGCTATTGTGATCCATTTTGAATATCATAATCTGTTTTTCAGTCTGTATAATAACTTGGATATCAGATTGTCTTGTCAGTCTTAACAGTAAATTGTTCTCTTGATTTTGCAAATGTTAGAAATCTGTATTTTTTTTGCTTTCAGATGATACACCAGAGTTCAACCAAGTGAATGGAGCACTTGTTTCTATCTTCAAGATAGACGCTAAGGGTAAGCGTTGCGTCCCCCCCGCTCAGCCAAAATACTGCTCTTCAATAATTCAACCCACTTCAGAGCTGTGCTGAAAGAGGACCCTGTGAAAAATGAATGTATAAGTAACTGTCCATGGTCCATCCTTTCAAACATGTAACGTATACGTCTTTTATCGCTCAGGTACTCTCGGAGGCCTCTTCTCTCAGATCCTGCAAGGAGAGGACATCGTGCGGGAAAGGGCCATCAAGTTTCTGTCAACCAAACTGAAGACCCTCCCAGAGGACGTCATGACAAAGGAGATGGAGGATTATGTCTTTGCAGAGACAAAGAAGGTGAACATATCGAGTGTACTATTGATTAGTGATCTATGGTCACAGATGAGTGCTTTATTTCTGAATAAGTGTAACAATGGTACTACATCACACCTTATGATGGTCTGGAATCAGGTAGGGCTGGACCATATATATATATAGATATATAGATATAGGGCTGGACTATATGTATAGTAAAATGATTATTATGATTGACTGACTTAAAGGCCATGGGGTTAGTTACCATTTTAATAATGTTGTAGTTCAAACAATGACCGACAAGAGCGCGCGTTGATTACGGGTTTCATGTCTCCTCCGTAGGTTCTGGAGGATGTGACTGGAGAGGAGTTTGTGCTGTTGATGCGTGTGGTGTCGGGCCTGCGGGTGCTGCAGACTGTGAACGGGCGGCAGCAGCTGGTGGAGCTGGTGGTGGAGCAGGCTTTCCTAGAACAGGCCCTCAACCCGGCTGACCCGGACACTGTTGACCGCCTGCTGCAGTGCACACGTCAAGCCCTGCCCCTCTTCTCTGTGAGTACAACCAGTGCATGAATAATCAAAATAACTGATCATTCATTTTCTGTTGATTGAATAATCAATTAATCGACCAGTCGTTGCTGCACACAGTGCATATTGTCTGTTTTTACATGTATTCATCTAAGCATTGGTGTTTTTTATGGTAGGTTTACTGTAATTAAAGTGTGAATTAATCATAGTTTTCTCTTGTCTTGTAGAAAAATGTCCATTCCACACGTTTTGTAACTTACTTCTGTGAACACGTCCTGCCCAACCTCAGTGCTCTGACAAGTCCTGTGGCTGAGCTGGACATTCAGTTGGAGGTGAGTTCTTTATGTATTTATTGATCTAAAAGTATTCATAAATTCCCATGGTTCTTAAGTGATATTAACTATTGAGTGTTGTTCACATCTGCAGCTTAAATCGGTTCACTTTTATAATTTTGTTCAATTGTGGGTGAATTCAGCAGCTATGCGCAGTGGTTTATTCTCAACTATAACGACAAAGCGTTTTTAATTCTACCGGCCCGTTCTCCATGCCTTATACTTGCCAAGGCTCATGGGTAGTGTAGTGTTTAGACCCGCCTGCTGTGGCAAAACGAAACAAAGTTAAAATGATTAAAACCGGAGGTCATAGCATAAACCTATATGGTTGTTAAACTATCCAGGAGAATCTTTTGTTTATGTGTTAAATAACAGCAAGATGAATATGGCCGCCGGTGTGAGGTCGATGCTCCTAATGTCTGACATTTGGTGAGCGGCTGTAGTAGTAAACAAAGTCAGCGTGGCAGCCACCTGTCAGAGGTGTCAGCCAACTGCATGTTGTTAATGGGTCATTAGTCTGCACCACGCAACACTGTTTTCTCATTAGCAATGCACATTACACTGTGTGAGGGGATCTGCTAAGCGGTGTGTGTGTGTGTGTGTGTAGGTGCTGAAGCTGCTGGCTGAGATGAGTCCGTACTGTGGAGACATGGAGAAGCTGGAGCCCAACCTCAACATGCTGTTTACCAAGCTGCTGGTGAGAACTGATTGGCCTGTTGTTTTTGGAGCTGGAGGAATACAAGTGGAAACACACTTACAAATCAAAGTACACATCGGCAGTTGTCCCCATCGATTTTATTTTGAGATTCTACTGCTCTTTTTTTTTTTTTTTTTTTTTTTTAGCTTTTCCCGCTTTACATTGACGTTGTTGTGCATCCTCTCACTGTGGGCCCCTGGCCAACTGAGGATTCATTTTCTGGCGAGGGATAATTTAATAGCAGTTGGTGGGACATTCAAGAACTTGACTTACTCATTTTACTTAGTCAGATTGTCCCATCTGGTCTCTGTATTTGAACCAACAACCTTCCCTTTTAAAAGCCTACAGTTTAACAAATACTGCTGTCAGAGTTGTTAATATTATCTATACAATTCAAAGGGGTTACTGTAATCAACTTGAGGAGCTTAAAACGATGGCCCTAGTTGTAATGATTTATTGTAGAGGTAGTTTTAGTGCAGGGTCCACGGTAGTAATGGATAATAACGTTCAAATATATATTGGTGGAACAATAAACTATCCCTTTGTTCCAGTAAACCCTGTAATGGTCCAAGCTGAAATGAAAATAAATTAAAGCTAACAACATTATTCTGCTCATGTTTTTCCTGTTTCTGTAGGAGTTCATGCCTGTGCCACCAGAAGAAGCGGAGAATGGAGAGAACCCGGCAAGCGAGGAGCCCAAACTGCAGTTCAGCTACGTGGAGTGTCTCCTCTTCGGCTTCCACCAGCTGGGCAAGAAGCTGCCGGACTTCCTCATCGAGAAAGTGGATGCTGAGAGCCTCAAAGACTTCAAGATCAGGTGAGGGAGTGGCACACAAAGAAAATCTCGTAGAGTGGAACTTGTAACATAGATGAGCACGTCGGGTGTGTTTGGTGGCTTAGCTCACCGTGGTCATTTTATCCCAAAACGGACACTTTTCAGACGGTAGTGAATGTGCTTTGTGTTTCAACAGGTTACAGTATTTTGCCAGAGGCCTGCAGGTTTATATCAGACAGCTGCGAGTAGCACTGCAAGGAAAGTCCGGAGATGCTCTGAAGACAGACGAGGTAACGACTGCTGTCAACAATAAATGCAAACTGAGCCGTGTCCGTTGTCTTGAGTTCTGCTGTGACGTGTACATCACGGACTATCCCGTCTTCTCTGTGTCATCAGAATAAGATCAAAGTGGTGGCCCTCAAGATCACAAACAACATCAACGTCCTCATCAAGGTGAGGTGTTTTCATGCGATACTTTGTGTCGTCGTCACGCTAAGCAGCAAAATGTTAAAACGTGAATCAATCGCACCATTTATGGATCTAGAGAAGCAGAAACACCTCAAATAATAATGAGATCCACTGCAACAACATAGACGTAAACACAGAACCTTTCTGACACTGTCGGCAATGCTTGAAAAATATACAACTGTTCCAGTGGAGTTATTTATTAAAAGTACTGTTTCATAGGATTGCTTTACAATGTTCAGGGTTTCTACTTTTAGAGTAGACTTTAGGTAACTTATGTGCATCAGACGAACTCATCAGAGTGCATCAGATCAACTGTGCATTGCAACCAATAGTTCTATTTTTATATTTCTTTCCAGGATCTCTTCCACAACCCTCCATCATTCAAGAGCACAGTCAGTCTGTCCTGGAAACCCGTCCAGAAGGCCGAGGCAGCAGCGTAAGTCTGCTCCCACTGATTCAGCCATCGGAAGCTACACACACAGCGTCCGTGTGTCCTTGCTGCCCTATTGGGTCCTCACCTACTTTTCTCTTGTGCGTGTGTGTGCAGGCCCAAGCGCCCGTCCGGTGAGGAGATGGGCACTGGCGACGGCATAAAGAAACAGGTCTCTCCTCAGCCCCGGAGGGACGCGCGGCAGATCTACAATCCCCCCAGCGGCAAGTTCAGCGCAACCATTGGCAATTTCACTTATGGTGAGGAGCGCTGTGGCGCATTAATTTTTTTAAACACTGTTGTGCAGCCGTTGCATCTTTTTTTTAATATACTGCACATTGGGGTGTTTTTGATAGAGCTGCGGTTACTATTTGTGTCAGTGAGGATTTCATTTGGTCTGAAAAGTCTGTGGATTGCTCCTTAGTGGAGGACGGCAGCTTCAGTCAGCTTGGATTCACAGCCGTTCAATGTATTCAAATCAAAATGATCAACTTACACCTGCTGAGTAATCCACTTCTTTATTGTAGATCTGTATGATCTATATTAAGGTAGTTCTTCTCATTTTATAAGAACAAGACAAACAACAAGCTCTCAAATGCGTATCAATCAATTGACGTGTAGAAATGCCAAAGATAAGTTTGAGGTCGTTTAGAAACGGTGTCATTATTACATAGATGCTGACAGAGCACTGAGTTTATTTTCGACTGTAAACTGTCTAGCTCAGCAATCGATTTAACGATATGGTTATCAAACACAATGTTGAATAATAATCCTAATATGCATTATTTTTAAATTCTCACAAAGGTATCTGCCTCAGAAATTCAACATTGGTCGGGTCATAACCATATTTCCATGCTGATCTGTGTTTTCTTTCTTTCTTTTTTTTTTTTACTCCAGAGCAGCGCGGCGGCTTCAGGGGCGGCCGGGGACGAGGCTTCGGAGGCCGAGGCAACAGGAGCCGAGGCCGAATCTACTGAGAAACTCGCACAAACGCACGCATATACAGTACATGTTGCTCGTTGAACTGCATCACATCAGGATCTTTTCCGCACCAAGACGGACTATTTGTCACCTACTCTTTTTTTAAACTGGTCTCCACGTCTTTTTCACTTTCCAACTCGCACATCCAGTTTTTTGTGTTGTTTTCTGGGGGGGGGGGTTTGGTTTCCTGTCTTTAGGATATCAGACAACTGGCTCAGTCATTACAATTACTCCCCATAATCCTCTTGGCCACGGCGATAGTTTAGCGTAAATCTAGATGTTTTCCCCCCTTAATTTTTAATAATATTATTCTGTGTATTTTTGTGGAACAAAAGACTGCCATGTTGTAACTGATAAATATTTTTGTCGGATCGTTGTAGGAAGAGATGAAGATCCTCTTGTTTGGAACATGTTGATGAATGCGTTTCTTTCTACCTTTTTATTTAATCTTTCTTTTTTTTTTTATTAGAACTTAAGTTGAATTGGCTGATGATGCTACTTTGTATGAATCAATGATGTCGTTTCATTGGATTTTTATCATAAACTTGTATGGAAGTATGAACCTTTTGTCCTTTTCAACTTGTTTTCTGTAGAAGTTTGCAGTAGTTAAGCTGAAAACTAGTCTGGTATCGAGACAAAAATGCAACGCCACACAATTCTGCTGCGTTAAGTTTTCTTTTTTCACAATTCAAAACTTGCATGTTTAAAACCTTTTCCCTCTCCTCCCATTCTGTCCTGATGATCCAATCACTCGCTTTTATCCTTTCCACCCTGCCGTCTTTCCCCTATTTGTACTCTCTCATATCTGTACCAGAGCAGCGTGAGGAAAGGGTAATTTTAGCTCACGATCTGGCGTCTACATTTAGAATATACACACGCACACATGTGCCTTCTCTGCTGTCTACACTCCCATCAGCCGTGTGTGTGTGTGTGTGTGTGTTGTGCTCGGGGTGGATGTGTGGCTTTGAAGCAGGAAAGGGTAGAATCAGGCTCTCAATAATTAAATGAGATATAAATAGTTGCTGCTGTGTTTAGAACACACTTTATTTTACACAGAATAAGGTTGGAGGCTCTGGTTGTTATGTGCCCATTTTCTGACACACAAACAACTGTATGCTATAATTCATTCAATTCTACATTCATTAATGTTAAGTGAACTTAAACTGTACGCCGAAGTCCTAATCTTGATTATTATTCCGAAACAACTTTGTGTAATTCTGATGAAGTGAATGAACATCAAGCTCTATCAAGATCCACCTTAAAAATCGCCCGTTAGACACACTTTTTTATAGTTTGCATTCAGTTTAATATTTACTTAATTTTATAATTTTCCCTTTATTCTATATGTGATTCCCATTGAGATTTAAAGTCTATTTGAGGGAGTTGATGCGAAGACGGCAGCTCTAAAAGTTTCACATAAAAGCACAAGCGGAAGATAAAACGGCAAAAGGTAAATCATATTTGAAACATCAGCTTCAGCATGATATAAAGCAAATATAAAAAGCTGCAGAATAAGCTACATTTCTGAATGTAATTAAGGAAGTGCATGAAGATCAAACACAAACTCGTTTTATCGTCTGACGTTTAACATGCAGCATTTGTTGGATGGACATTGTTTTTAAGAAAGTCCTGTATGGAAAAACAGACTACTGTAAAGAAAACATCCACGATACACATGTAGGTGTTTATTTCACTACACTTTGTCTAATTGCATCTGTAGATTTCTCCTAAATCTCCCAAAATGAGCTTTAGATAATACTTCATTTCCGAATAGAGAAATACTGGAATTCATAACACTTTAGAAAACTTAATGTAAAAAATTATTATCTTTATGTAAGTAATCAACTGAGGAGATTTCATGGAGATGCCTATTGGTAAAAATGTTGCACCCTCTTCACCTGTAGTTTCTAGTCTCAGTATGTATCATTTCATATAAAAGTTCAAAAATACAATGAATCCATTATATAAATTGATTAGAAATAAAGGTGGTGGTTGCTTTACAACACTGTTGAACAATACTGCACATTTTGATTGCAGAAGATATAAAAACGAAAGCGCTTGTCCGTCCATGAACTGTCTCTTGTCTTTGCAGAGTCTCCCCTCTAGAGGGCGATCCAGTCCAGGGTTTTCCTTGCAGAGCAACCAGATCTATTTTTATCCCCAACCCAACGAGTCACTTAACGCTTTCATGATGTCTTTTTGTCTCTTTGTATTTCTGCTCGGGTTAGGGCACATGGAGGAACACTGCGATCCCGGCGAGCGATGCAGAGAAGAGGAAGAGAGAAAATATCCTCACATCACATCCCCTCCATTTCTTGACCCTGAATATTTAGTGATAAGGGGCCTTGTCTATTTATTGGTCAAGTACTGTGCTCGGTCACTGCTCAAATGAAACAAGGCTGCAACAGAGAGAAAGCTTTCAAAATGTACCATCAGTTTGATGCAATATGTGTTCCCTAATTTGATCTCTCATCGTGACTGATTTGCAGGCTGGTCGTTTAAGTTCAAGTTCTCATTTCAGGACAGTAGGGAGCGGTATGTGACCAGGATTGAACCATATCCTCATTGATCGGGACCAGGTATTTCCCAAACCAGCCAGCCAGCCAACCAAAGATGCCTGACACATGCGTTTGCGCGCACTCACACAGAGACACACACACACTCATGGCGGAGCTGAAAATAATCCAGCGGTGGAGGGAGAGGGGGAGTGGGCAGCAGCAGCAGCAGCAGCAGCCCCAACCACATAAATACAAGATTTGTTGTCCTGAATAAGATGGTGAAACTTTGGAGAATTTAGTAATAGTTCAAGCAAATGTATTGTAGTTGTATGCAAAAGTACTGCCTGCAATACTTTATTGCTGTAGTCACAAATTCAACCTGGAGTTCCTGCTTTTACTGAAACAAAAGGCCAACTAAATTTTACACCACAACCTCTGGAGTAGATTGCTAAATGTTCTCCTTCAGTGTTGTTAAATTGGGATGGTTACACTGGACATTGTAATCAAGATTATTGGAGAGAAATGATCCATATTATATCACCTTGTAATGCACAGACAGATCTCCTGGAGGCCTCTCACTTTCATACTTTGAACTGAGCTCTCCTTACTGAACACCAAGTGATGAGAATAAGCTAAGTCTCATATTGAAAAGTGATTAGTAAGGTTCTTAACTGATATTCCCCATATGCAACAAAAATGTACCCGTCTCGAAAGGAGGAGATGCTACTGTCTCTATATGTTCATTGTTTCAACCATTTTTTTTTTTTTTTTTAATTGGATTGTGCACAACTTTTAAGTCAATCACAACTGGCACCACATGAAAGTTTTTTGCCCAGTGAAAGTGCAGCGGCACGTTTTCTCAGCACCACAGCTGTCTTTTCCCAGCTTCTTGTGAATTCTGCCCTACATCCGTCCTTGACCCTGTGATGTTATCCAACAATGTCCAGGACACGATGTTGGGAGAAGTAAAAGGACAACAGCTTGTGGACCACAGAAATGTAGACAGCACTGTATGTTTCAGAGCTGTCCATGTTCTGAACCTGTGTGTGGACGAGTCCTGACGGGAACTGTCCGTGGTGCTGAAATCACACTTAACCAACACAGGGTTTGCCCAAAATGCATCCGAGGAGAACTTTGCTTGACAAAAACTTTTTTGACAAATTCATTCCATACAATTGAGAGCAGCATTTTTGATTGAAACGGATGATTGTCGTTTGATTTTCACTAGACTATGGTGCGTAACGTCTGAGTTTATTAGTGTTATGTTACCAGTATGTCCAGACTTCGACGTCTCGAAAATAGTTATGGAGTTTAATAACATTCCTTCTAAGAGGGAAGAAAGCTTTGTTGCTCCACACAGAGGTCAGAGGTCGAGGCAGTTACACACCATCTGAGTTCTGCATCCAGCATTATCAGCTGGTTGTGTCCAGGCATTGATTTATCGAGCGAGGTATGGGTGCAGATAACAACCCGGAGTTTACGCATACAACTAAATCTGTTGAGAAAAGGGAACTTTTTCTTCTATCTTATATTTTGTATAAACGCACCATCCGCCCCCTCATGTACAATGCTGGGAATAGTAACAGCACTGTGAGGCTGGGCTAAATATAGCAGCCAGTGAGTGTTAACATGTCAACTTCAGCAGGAGTGCAGGGAAGCGGCTGCTGCACATGTGACCGCTGTGGATGTACACAGTGTCGCTATAAACACCAACCAGCCCTTCCCTCTGCTGCTGTTTATTATATGCATAGATACCAAGTTTTATAAAAAAATACATCAGTTCCTCCTGTCGCACGACAAAAACACAAATGTCCCAACATACATGGAAACGATGCCAATGATAGCGCTTCAATCAAGAACAATTACAAATATTTGTACATTCTCTGCCTCTCAAAGACAGAAATGATCAGAATTAGCTTTTTTTATTATTTATATCGCATTTAAAGTGAGATATTGAGGAAGTCACAAACGGCGATGAAACTGATTTCTGGACGTGGTTTTGCTCCGTTAGATCCCCGAAATCATCATTAACCTCTGCCGATAGAGCCGCATCAGCTCCTGTTATATATTTACACGATTCCGTTGATGAAGGACGGGTTTGAAATTCAGCTCTTCTAAATCTAAGAGAGGATGGGGGTGGATGATGGATTTTGGGAAGGGAGGGGGGGTAGTTTATTTTTATCACGGCCGCCTTTCAGAAATAGTAGGCAGTCTAAAAAAAACAGACCTCGTGAGTTCTTCTCAGTCGAACATGCTTGTGCAGCAAACCGTGCATTTATTTGTGATGGAAGGAGACTTTAAACACCCCCCACCCTCCCTCAGCACCACCACCACTCCACCCACCCCCCCCCCCCCCCCCAAACTATGTTACGTAATCTAACATGTGAATGTCAAGAGACAGAACGAGTCGTAGAGAGAGAGAAGAGGGAGAGGAGGGGGTGTCATTTGGTCTATGCATAGAGCTCCCAAAACTCATACCCAGGGAACACAGTGTACTCTTGTGCCCCCTCCCCTCCCTCCCCCCACGAGCACTTACACGCGCACAAGTTCAAGTTGGTGATTCCAACTGTATAGAAAAAGAAGAAACCCAAAACAACCTGGAATACCGGCAGCAGATAGACAGAACAAGTGGCTTCCCGCATTTCCACATTCATCCCATTCACAGACTCTGCGGGACGAGATTTATATGAATGAGTGAGTGGGAAGGTGATGGATGAATGAATGAATGACTGCACGGAATGAGTGAATGAAGAGCAGCAGCTCGGGGCCGCGCATCTCCCCTGTCCCTCTCAATGGGTTTTCTTTTTTTTTCTTTTTTTTTCTCTCTCCTGCAGAGGGAAGTACGGCTGCACGGACAATAACCAGGCATGGAGAGCAAACACACACACACACACACACACACGTTAAAGGGGGGCCGGGGTGATGGGGGAGGGGGGGGGGGGGGGGGGGGGGCATGCGCGCGCACGACGTACATGCCAAACATACACGACATACACGACAAAGCCGTTCATAAATATTCAGCGGCTCGATTCATGCGGATTCTTCTCTTGAGGTGGTTTATTGTGTGCAGCAGAGCTCCCAACCAAGCATGTGATGCTGAGGATGGTGTCGGGTGTAGGAGGAGTTTGTAAGTAGTGGTGTGTGTATTTGTGTGTGTGGTGCAGAGTGGTGTGGAGAGGGGAGGGGGTGAGGTTTCTATAAATAGCACTATAGCTCTGCTTCCATTGACATCATTTAGGCCGGAGAGATGGAAAAATAAATAGGGGGAGGGAGGAGAGGGTGCAGGGTTCCTTAATCTGGGCTTGAAATTCAAACAAAACCTGGCCAGCCATCCCTCTGTACACACTCTCAACAATAACGGTCCCATAGTAGTAAACCCGGCAATGGTTCTACACCTTAAATCTATATTTTCAAGCTTCTCTTTGATTTAGATTTAGTTTGATTTTTGACTTATTTCTTTTAACGGAACATTTAAACCAAACAGTAGAGGGATTTAAGTTACCACAGTTTATTAAGCCGGTTTTGAGGAAACAAAAATCGCACATGAAACCAAGTAAAATCCACAAAGAGACATTACAATCCTGATATACCTTTCTCTGAGGGTTCCTTTTTTCAGTCATGATGGTTCAATACGTATAACATTACCCTGGCAAAGGATCCCTTCTATTCGGTGTGCACGCTTGCCCTCATCCACAGGGGCCGATAGTAAACATCAGACCCAAACACCCACTGTTTCCTAGAAAGACGAAGCCTACGAGTCGGAATGGAAAGCCACAAGGCAGATGGGAGGGGGACATCAAACAAATTAAAAGGACCTGTGTGTATACAACACACACATACACACAGGCAGAGATCCAAGTGGAAAAAAGGGAGGGGGAGGGGCAACATACACCCAAGGCAAATGTTTTGAAGGTATTATTATTGTATTGATGTGTTTTTTTTTTTTTAAAGAGGACAAGGCGGAGGGTTGAAGCTCAATAGGCCGTATAGAGGGAGTGACATTTTCATTTTGTTATCAAGACCAACATTTCCGCTAAAACAGGCTGTCTGACTCGTGTGTTTATGTTATTATGGAGGAGGAACGGAGGACAGCACACTGTTTTTCCATGGCCGGAGTGTCTTAGTCACACCCTGGATCTCTCTCTCTCTCTCTCTCTCTCTCTCTCTCTCTCTCTCTCTCTAACTCTGTCATCAGCTTTGGCACTGACCCTTGAATGCTGCGTGACTTCCATGGCTGCTGATGACGTCTTCTATGATACATTTCTCCCCATGTGGGTCCCCCGCCTGCTACTGCTATCACACATCTCTTGAGTCCCACAGAGCTTGTACCTGCAACAGCACAAGTTATTGTTTTCTCATTTATTGTGAATCCCTTATAGATTCCTCTGAGAAAACTCATCTTTCCCCTTAATTCACAGAGGTTCAGAGGTCAGCGGCAGCTCCAGAGCCGCCTTGAAAGGCTCTCCAGCAGGCCAGACATTTGCCTGAACCCAGGATGGACGCCCACCGGTTCAACCTGACACCTTTTGTTTGCGACAACTTGAGCAGGTTAGTGGTACGTTCGTGTATTTGGGCGTTATCCGAGCATCTTTCCTCTCTGTTGGTGATCGCACACTCCACTTCCTCCTCCCAAACGGCACTCACACCCTTTTTCTTTTTTGTCAGTGTGTTTGGTGCAATTGTCACAGCAAAAACCTGAAAGGCGTTGTGGTAAATGGCTACCAGACGTGAGATGGAACATCCTACGACATTTGCAATGTGTTTCTCAATTGAGGAGGATGAATCATAAGGCCTAATTCAGTCCTAATGGAGAAGTATTTTTGTCACGGCCTCTCTGCTCGCCTCACTCCCTCCCTCACTCCCTCCCTCCCTCCCTCCCTCCCTGTATGTGTCTCCTTCTCCCTTCCTCACTCTTGTCTTCTACTTCTCTCTACCAGACATCACACATAAAGACAGTTTCTTTCTGCACGCTTGGGAAAAAAAACCCACAAATGGCAACCCAGTGAATAAAGTAGGTTGGGCAACTTTTCAAAGGAGCCAGTCTAAAAAACAGATAGGAAAAGTTCCAAACCAGTAGCCAACATCTGTATATGACGTTTGTGTGTTTCGTAGCATGCGTGCATGCATCAATGATGATCTGTGTCTTGGAGATAGGGGCAGGTATATTTTTTAAATCAACAGGTCTCTTAGCTATATTAGACTTAAAAGAGAAAGTATTGATGTTGCTCATACATTTAAAGATAACAGGCTATAACTCTACAAAACGGTGTTTCTTTATTGTAGAAACTGGCTACAGACAGGAGAATAATATTATAATAAGGCTAAAAACTTTTCTTTCTTTCTCTGAAGCTTCAGATTCTTCATTGAAAACACATTGACAACATATTATTAGCATTTGGTAAGGGCTAATAATATTTATCAGAACAGTGTGACCAGTAAACAGTTAAATACAGAGATGTATATGTGAGTAAACTATAAATCTCCAGATAGAGTCATAATTTCTGAAAAAAACATTTATTTGCATTCTCACTTACACCGTATTCCTTTATATAATTCAGTGTTGTGTCCTGGTGGATACTGAAACACTGAGGGCAGTGAGTCTTTCAACCACTTGCACAGTTGCTTCTCTACTTCAATCACCAATAAAATGAATGTTGTCGTGGAAGTATAGAAGTTAGAGTGGATGGATAACTACACCCCCACCCCCTTTATCCATATTTGTTCTGTTTACCCTAAAGATCATGATTGTAAATCATTTGCAACGAGATTTTCTGATAACCCAAAGCGGTTTTAAAATGCTTGTTTAGCTTAAGAAGAAGGGAAATAAGCAGTACCTTATTTGGAGATGAACGGTCTTAGTTGTGTATAGTTTCTATATATTGTCTCCCATAGCTTGTGAATAAGACATATTGATTGCAGATCTGTAGTGATTCTGGGGAGTGTATTGCCATTTTCCCTCTTCAGACCCAAACACTCATAAGCCCTACCCCTCTCTCTTTGCCGGCTGAATTAATTTGTTACTATTTTTGAAAGTCAGTGTTTCTAAGGGAAACCTAATGACGCAATGACGTCAATGCAGGTCAATAGCACACTGCCGGAGAAGAGGACCAGAGAGAGAGACAGAAAGAGAGAGAGAGAAAGGTGGTTGCAGGTCTCGTCCCCAAGACACTTTTCCAAAGCCCTTCCCTGTGTTGTGACATGAATGGTTAAAATACAAATACAAATTGCGCCCGATTTATTCCTGACCGGCAGGTTTGCGCTGATAATAGCGCAGACTCTCAGTCGCGCTTCTCCTGCCCCATTCATGTTTTCTGCCTCTGTCTGGAAGTCATTCACGCGCACACACAGACACGGTATGAGAGAGAGAGAGAGAGAGAGAGAGAGAGAGAGAGAGAGAGAGAGAGAGAGAGAGAGAGAGGGGCTCACACGCACAGAGTGTGAGGGAGAAGAGAGTCTATGCAGTGAGGTGAATCGTGTGGCGCGCCTCCCCAATTGCGTATAGTCCCCCTGATTTGGCGGGCTCTTTCCGTCAGCTGGCTCACATTTGTACACTCTGTGTACTATCCCCCTCCTCTCCAACCACTACCGCCACCCTTCCACTCCCAAACCCCTCACGCCTCCCTTCACCATCACCACCTCCGACCCAACCAACTCACGTTTTTTCTTTTGAGCTGGCTCCCTGAATCCCGAATGACAACACCAAATATTTTAGTCACCGACAGAGCAGGGAGACGACGCACATCGGACTGACCTGCTTTCTCCATCCTGACGCATGAGGAGACTGTAGGCTGCCCTGCTTTCTACCCTCTCCATGTCTCCTCATTCTGCCTCAGCTTGCACAAAGCCCCTCTTAAAAAAAAACAAAGTTTAAAAAGAGAGAAAAAAACTATCTCAATCCAAAAGGTAAGTGCTTTCTTTTGTAGTTGGCGCGAATCCCGACCCAGAATGTGCTGTGCTAGTGACGGGAAGTTTGCAGTCAGACCATGAGATATTTTGGGACTACGAGGGTAGCACTCTCACGAGCAGGAATGTTGTGGCGGCGAACGCCCTCCAAAGTACAGGTTACACGCCGTTTCATAGTATGAAAACGTCATCTTTCTCACATAATGATCTAAATTATGCAATGATGTCGGCCTTTTAAGGGGGGGGGGGGGGGGTCTGTTTTGTGAACGTGGCTTCTTGAGAAACAGAAGCTCTTAATCGCCCATTTTTCATTTTTTGCTGCACAAGAGACATCCAAGGATACTTGGGTTCATCGTAGGGCATGCCTGTGTTTGCAAGCGTTACCATCTCCGGGAAATAATCTAAACACAGCAAATGGAACTGTTGTCAAGAAGGCTTTTCTGTTGTTTTTGTATATGCATGTTGACAACGGAGGGGGATTTTGCAGGCACTCAAAAGAGAGCGAGCTGCGGTAATGCGTAGGAGTATTCACGTGTTGGGGATCCTCTGCTCTAGGCTGCCTGCTCTGCTGAGATGCCTAGTAACAACTAAGAGCGAGACAGAGAGGGAGGGGAACTTTTGGGGAAATTGTTTTTTTTTCAGACCCTGTTTCTTATGTCTTATATCTTATATCTGTGACATATTTTTACTATTTTGCAACACTGGTTTCTTCCATGTCGTGCCACTCAAGCAAGCATGAGTGCCTCATTCATGTGTTTTACAGAGAAAGCTCAGCTTAGATTTTAGGCGCCTTTACTTCACCACTCTGTGAACAACAACGGACTTGCGACCGTCCACGCGTGTTTTCAGCCACCTCCGACTTGCATGTTGTCTTCTTCCTTTTTCAAGGCAGTGTTCTCTAACTGTATACTTGCATGCGCTGAAGCAGCGCGAGGTGACAACAGTTTCAACCGACTGTGGAGGGTCTTGTGCAAATTGCACCGGTTTATAGACACGACAGACTGACTGAGCTGTTTCAGCACCATGGACAGCGCCTATAGCTCATCACTGCATGTTTCAGCTGCGTCCACATGTCACCCCCGGGAGGTAAAGTTGATTTACGGCAATACACAGTGCTTTAGGTGGTGACCAACGTTAAAAATCACTTAAATCAATACTTTAAAAAAAGTAGAAAACAGGTGTTTTCCTCGATAGCCCGTATACATACTGAAGATGAATGCCTTGAAGATATCAGCCTAAAGCACTTCGAGTAGGTGTTTATTGCTGTCAATTTCTGGCTTTCACTTGTTGCGGTTGTTTTAAAGCGAGCATCACCTGTAATGAATTAGTTTCGACAGAGAGAGCTGCGTCGTGTTTCCCCCTATCGTTGTCAGATGAAGACGGACAAAGGCATCACAAAGGGGGGGGGGGGGGGGGGGGGGTCTGGTACGGCTTGCAACTTGCAGGAGTCAGGAGTGCATACTCTTCAAGGGGGTATGGGTGTGGGTGGCGGGGGGTTGGGTGTGTGTGTTGGGGGATTAGGGAGGATCTCTGGCTGAGTTTGTCGACACCACGCGGTGATCTCGGCGCACTGCACCGAGGAACCTCGGCTGCGACTCTCATTGATACTGCTCCCTCTTTGATTGAATGATTTTGGACTTCAGGGAATTGTTCGTGTACATGTGTGTGTGTGTGTGTGTGTGTGTGTGTGTGTGTGTGTGTGTGTGTGTGTGTGTGTGTGTGGTAGATGGGATACTTAACTATTGACACGTCTTTTCGTACTTCGGCTTGATTTTGTGGGGGGGGGGAAAGGGTTTTCTTTATTATTCAGTGATTCCTTATGCTGGTTTTCTCAGTGTAGGGGACATGCTAAATCCGCTGTGTGTATCTGTCCCTATGCACTCACCAGCAGTAACGGACATACAGTTGGCCTACAGGCAGGGATAAAAATAGCACAAACCGATGCGACGGGCGCAGCCCTTTTCCCTTCTCAGAGACGACTTTTCTAGGTAGCTGCCACTCAGTGGATACACAACATCTCCATCTCCCCCCCCCAAAAAAATATCCTCAGCCCACCACACCCCATCCCATCCCGTTAAGTCTCGTGAATCTACGCGGTACAAGTGCAGATGGACGGCGTGGGGTGTGTGGAGAGGGTCTTACAGTAAAGGTGTTATCGAAATTGAAGGGGAGGTGGGGTGAGAGACGGAGCATACTGTGGAGGGAGGTTTGTGTGTGTGTGCGCGCCTTTGCTTGGACACGTGTGCGCTCCCCGTGGGTCTATTCCGTGGGTGAGCTGGGTCTGGTGCGTGGGCACGGCTAGTGAATATATGAGATGGAGGATGCAGCGGCTCTTCTCGCTGTGTTTTTCTCTCCTTCAGCTTAGACACACAGTGTTTTGCCCGCCAAATGCACTGGATGCTGGGATACAAATTCCCCAAGACCAAAACAGCACCAATGCTTGGTGGGGGGATATATAGAGACGAGAGAAGGAGGGGAGGGAGAGAGGAGGGAGGGGAGGTTGGATGGAAACCCAGATGCTCCAGCATTAGAGGAGGGTTTTTATCGGGAGATAACCTTCTCCAAAGCTGCAGTTTCCACGAGTCCACACCACATAATCCACCTGTAATATTTTACTATTTTGTCACTCTTGTTTTAGTTTTTTCCATGGCACATTTGCGAAGATCTGATCACAGAGCGGCAGTGTCTTTAATCAGGCTCTACGGGCTGTAAAGTGAGAGAATCTAAACGTGACGTCAATGCCTAGTACTGACGCAGCCCTTCAACAAAAAAGGCTTTTTATTTATTATTTTTTTCCTCTTCTCGTCAGCAAAGCTTAATTACCAAATTTTACCTCGCTCCGTTGACTAAAAGAAAAAAAGAGGAAAATCCCGCAGGGAGCGTCGGGTAATCCGCGTTCATCAGTATTTGGACCTATTTCGCGTTCATGAGTTCCAGCTGCTGAAGTGACACTGGGACGAGGAGCTTCTGAAGAGGGCGACAAGACATCAAATATTGTCGATGATATTGGCAGCGACGACGAGTTGCAGATTTTAGCCGAAGAGGGTGAAAGTAGTTTAGGGATGAGAATGAGGTGGTGGGGCTGTTGAAGGCACATTGGGTTTCTAAAAAAAAAAAAAAAAAAAAAAATCACTGCAATGATGCAACGGAGGGGAATCGGGGTTCTTGTGCAGAGTTGGAGAGGCAAATTAATCTACATTACATGCACTTCACGTAACGTTCCTAAGCGATGCCTTTCGTGAGTGTTTTTTTCCCTACCTCGTACTGTGACCTAAAAATAGCATCATAGTTTTGATCGTGCGCCATAAATAGACAGACGGGTATCACTTGTATAAAAAGGGAGGCGATCCTGAGCAAACTTGGACGTGTCACTGTAAGCCTATACATAATAACAAATGGTGGACTTAATCTGTTGCATTTTCTTCCAGACTCCTGTTGCGGCTCTTCACTAAAACCTCAATCTCTCTCTCTGTGTTTCTCTCTCTCTCCAGTTTAGAACGAGGACGTACCCGCACTACGGTGAGTGAGACACAGGCGATGTTTAATTTCGTGTACTTTTTGTACATTTGGTAGTGCATGCTCCTGTGCCGCTTCTCTTCTCACAATGTCTGCCTCCTCCTCTGTCTCATGCACGCAGACACACTCGACTCCCGGTCATATAGGCATGGATTTTATTGGCATGCTGTACGAGCCATGTTTGACTATAGAGCCGAAGCATAGATAGAGCAACCCTTCCTGCAGAGTAGGAATCACCCCTTTTGGTAAATAAGCAAGTGCAAAAACTCCCTTTGTCTGTTGGCGCTGTTGAGTCTCTATCACATATTTATTTCCCCCTCCTCCCATCTCCCTGCCTAACCGCGAAAGCGAGGGGAACCCTTCTCTGATGAGCGCTTAAGGACGCCTTTCCCTCCGTATTCTTGTTTTTTTTGTTTTGTTATTTTTTTTATTTTTTATTAAAGAGGAGTCGTACTGACAGAGAAGCTGCGGTGGAGGAGGAGGAGAGGAGGGAGTGAAGTGAAGGAGCTGTTGCTGCAGCAGAGACCTGGCGCACCGCATGGGGAAACCCGGGAGCTGTCCAGCAGCAATGGTGCTGAAACCACACCAAGTGGCGGTAGTGGGCTGTTGCTGTTGCTGGTAGTGTTTGCCTATGTGTGTGTGCGTGTGTGTGTGTGTGTGTGTGTGTGTGTGTGTGTGTTGTTCCTGGTCGCCAACAGCTTGATTTACTCCTGTTTGGAAACCAAACAGCATATATTCTGAGTGAATCCTCATTCCCGAAGCGACGCCGGAGGAGAAATACTGAAACCTTTTTAAATCGCCTGCGCTAACTGAGGGAAGACATTTGGCTCGGAAAAATATTATAACAGAGCTTTTCCCGCCTGTATAGTTTGAACTCCCTCATTCCGACGCAATAGGCAGGCAGACAGACAGAGAGCGAGAAGTGTGTGTGTGTGTGTGCGTGGGGGGGGGGGGGGAGACGGACCGACTTGGATCAGCTCTTCTTCTGCTCACGTCAGTCCTGTCAATTTCCTCCCGCGTCTGACCAACTCATCAGTCTGACTCCTGTACGATCCAGCCTTTTTTTTTAAGTGCAGCAACTCGTGTTGAAATAAAATGAAGATGCGTAGCCAGTGTCGAGTTTGCATGCGCGCGTGCGAGATGTTTGAGAAAGTATGTAGTTGAGATATTCTGTGCTCAGTGAGACGCACCTAACTTCAATGTTGGTTTTGGTTTTGAGAGCTCTCATCACAATAACTTTGCGTCATAGCGACGGGGAGGGCGCGCGAGAGGCGAAGGGGGCGTCGCGGTTATTTCCTATACTCCAAGAAAGAGTTTAAAAGGAATCACCCTTTTCAATTTTGGTATCAGTGTTGAATTGGCGAGCCGGACCTGCAAGATGGTGAAAAGGGTTGCATGCTTCCGCAGAGTTCTACAGTCTGACTGGGACGCAAGAACCGCGCTCAATCCGCCAACCCCAGTCTGTGCACGACTTTGGCCAATTTTTGTTCGTGATTTAGAATTTAGCCGGCCAGGCTACCGTGCCACAGACGGAAAACCCCACATCGACCACCTGTCTTTGTCATGCAAAATTACAACTGTAGGCTACTTCACCTGCGAAACATTCCTCCACCTCCCCAAAAAACCGAAAAAACAACAGCCACAACTCTGTCATTCTTCGTCGGTCAAAACGCGCAAATACCGGACTCGAGGGGGCCAGATCCTGCTCAATAATTCAATACCGAGCGTGTAATTTCGGTGGAAACAACACGGATTCCCGAGTCGTGACTGCTAAAGTGAGTAATGTGCGCGTTGGCTGCGTCAGGAGAGGCAGTCACTGTGCAGTGCAGACGGTGGGGG
Organism: Anarhichas minor; assembly: GCF_050575085.1. Classification (NCBI taxonomy): domain Eukaryota; kingdom Metazoa; phylum Chordata; class Actinopteri; order Perciformes; family Anarhichadidae; genus Anarhichas; species Anarhichas minor. Next base: position 13,429,508 of record NW_027466457.1, read on the forward strand.
AGAATCGTGACTGACTGGGTTGCAAATGAAAAGACCACCCAATAAAAAAAATACCCACACCAGGAGTGGGGGGGGGGGGGGGGCTTCAGACTCTGGGTATGCACTAACCATTTCCCTAACACCCCCCCCCCCCCCCCCCTCCCTTCTTCAATCCCAAATATCTCCTTCCTCCCCAAAGCTTGTTTTTAGCGTGAGCCCTGCTGTTTGCTGGCATGCTGGCGGCCAACTTGAATGCAGACCAGTCTCATCAGTGATAGTGGGGCGGTGTGGATGGGAGAGAGAGGAAGAGGAGGAATGAAGGAGGGAGAAAAGAGAGGGGGGGGGGGGGGGGGTGAATGGGTCCGGATTCAGATCGTGACCCGGCCTCCACCTCGGTACAGTAACTTGCATAGAGGGGAAGTTGGGAGGTTGTTTATTGGGGAGGAATATTACAATGGGTTCTGAGAAATACTGATGGAACTGTTGCAGGAAAAAAAAACACAGGTAAGTTATTCTATTTGATTCTTACTTTGCTAAATTTGACCATAAAAAAACATATTAAAAATTGTGTGTGTGTGAGAGAGAAAGAGTACGGTCGTGATTAACTCTTTCACTCTTGATTTGGTGCTCAGCATTTTGTTGTTATTCTGTTAAGTATTACATTGTTGCTGTATGAGCTGTAAACTGTTGCAGCGTGTCGTCGTGGTGATGTAATTGTTATTCTGTTTGCTTTCAACCTTAAAATCGCTTTAAATGACTGAACCATCGCGGCTCCGGACTGAATTTGCAGTTCGGAGACCCCCGTGAGGTTTTTTGCAGTGGTACCCTCCGGTGAACTCTATAGGTGACCATGAGTCGCCTCAGATGCTTCTTGCTGATGTTGTGATGCGATGTGCTGTGCGAAGCCTCACTGTTATTTTCGTTATTATATTTTCGCTCGGTATCTTTGCATTTTCCATAATGTGATGTCGCTGGCTTGCAAGAAAAAAAAAATGGAAGGGGGGAGGGCGTTATTTGTGATCGTGTGAAAATGTCTCATCCGTGCCATCACATGTCTTGTTTTTATTATTAGCATTATTAATGTCTTCATAATTTAGTGTTATTTATGAAGATATAACCCATTTAAAGCGACGGTGGGTTCCGCAGCCTCTCTAGACGCCCTGCAAACGCAAAAAAGGGGGACAAATGCATAGTAACAAATAGCCGCATGAAATGCTCTTAGCCCTACATCAATGCATATAAGTATACACTTTCCCTGGTATAGATCACAATTTGGTTAGCCCTGTCTATTTTTTTATTTATTTTTTTTCAAAAAGGGGGGTCCCTATATGAGCGAGACACCGATTGGTTGATGACGAGGTTTGGTTTCTCCAATGAGATCCCGCCCTGCTCTCTATTTATTGCCAGCAGTTTACAGCCTTGCTCTCTCCTCACCCAGAGCTCTGGAGCGGCTGCAGAGAGCCAGCGCTTCACTATACGGAGACACACCGCGGACCAGGGAATATAACGGAGAGAGAGAGAGCACACTGACAACAAAACGCATCGTTGCACAGCTCCCAGTGATCACACGGGCTCTGCACATCCGAGCGTTTGGATAATAAAAAAGGAAAGAAGAGAATATGAGGGAGAGACAGAGAGAGAGAGAGAGAGAGAGAGAGAGAGGAAGGGGGAGAGGAGAAAGGAATGGATGAGGGAGGAGAGACGAGAGGGGAGATAGAGGAGAATTCAAACTGGAGGAGTGGGGAATCAAAGCGAAAGGACCTTGGACAGCTCTCAGTTGCAGCAGCAGCCTTGGCATCCGGAGATCCCCCCCTCTTTTCATCTCTATCTCTTCCTCTCCATCCATCCTATCCCCCTCCGTGTGTGTGTGTGTGTGTGTGTGTGTGTGTGTGTGTGTGTGTGTGTGTGTGTGTGTGTGTGTGTGTGTGTGTGTGTGTGTGTGTGTTGTGTGTGTTGGAGGGACAAACTCGCCTCGGGTTGCCGATGGCTGGAGATACAATCAACCGAGCCGGGATGGGAGATGCATTCACGGAAGCAAAAAGAGAGCAGACTCCCCGGGTGTCACGAAGTCTCCGTCGGACGGCAGCGGCAGCAGATAATGTCCTTCACGAATCTTTTTGCGGTCTGGGCTTGCTGTTCATAGCTATTAATCTGGGAAGCCCTTACCCCAAAAAGCATTTGCGGAGGGCGCATTCGCCGCGCCGAGACATCGACAGACGGAAGACGGCTCCACTCGTGGAATTTTACAGTCTTACATTTTTAAGGGCTTGATTTTCTTTTTTTTGCTCGAATTTTCTTTTTGCTTCTTTGTTGTCCTTATTTGCTCTTGTTATTTTCGTCATTGGTATAGTGGTGGCGTTTTTGTCATGGTTGCTTTTCAACCCCTTACGTGTGTCATCTTCTTTCTACACAACAGTTTTCTTCTTTGTTAGAAATTGTGGCGAAGCTCTGCAGCCAAGTCGCACCCAAGTTTTTTTCCTCAAACTCTTGCGTGCATCAGTGTCCAAAATAATAAATTAAAATCTGATGTCAACAAACATCTCATCGGACCAAAAACTTTGAGACATGCAAGATCAAGTAATTTCAGCAAAACATCCCCCCCGTCCCACTTAACAAGTGTGGCCCCCAGCAGAGTAGAGTGTAAACACGGGGAGACCCTTGCAATGCACAAGCACGTGGGCAAAACAGTGGAGGGTGTGTCTGTGTCTGTCTGTGACTGTCTCTGGCACTCCACTAAAGGGTGGAGTGCCACTTTTCTTGTATCCAATTGAATCCCCAAACCCTTTCAAAAATTGATGTGGGAAAAGCACACACACACAAACACACACACCTGTAAGCAAAGTGTATATGCAAAGGATTCCCCAACAAGACCATCTTAACACGGGGAGAATCCCAGATTGGCAGATGGAGAGGAAGAAAGAACATCTGCAATCGCTGCCTCAGACACTGACCTCAGACACTGACCGTGTCCCTCTCTCGTGCAGCCTCCGTGCGAGCCTCCCCTTTAACACACACACACACACACACACACACACACACACGCACACACACACACACACACACACACACACACACGCACACACACACACACTTTGGAAATGCACATGTGTCTCTCCCAGTTTTATGAATAGTAGTTAATCCACCTCAAGCATCACCCACAACTGTTCCCTGTCAACTTTCCCCACAAATAGCACACAGAGAACCGGACACGACCACATCTTTTCAGCCTGACCCACCAAAATAAAAAGAAAAACAAACAATCTTAAATATCTGCAGCTTAACGACTCGATCTATACACTCACAAGTTCTGCAGCACATCAAAACTCTGCCCCCCCCTATCTGGCTGTATGTGCATTATGAGTGTTGTGTGCACACAATGTGATCACACCGATGAAAATAAAAGCCAGAGATGAGCGTTCCCTTTCTGGACAGAGAGTAAAAAAAACGAAACGAGGTGCAATTCAATTTAGCCTCGAGAAAAAACATACATGCAACTTTACGCTCAGTTTGGTCTCTACTGCCTCATCACAGGTAAAGGGAGCATCGGTGTGAATAATCATGATTCATGCTAAAGCATATTTGCAATAAAGGGCCAAATAGCAGCCAGGTGTAGTCTTGAGATAGAGGAAGTGTAGGCATACTCAGAAATGGCGTGCACTATGAAATATTAGGCCCCTCTTTACGCTGCAAGACCTGCAGGTTACAGGCCTGAAGCTTGGCAGGAAAATATATTGTCAGAGTGGGAAAAGTGCACGTCAGAGAGCAGAAATTGGCGTAATTGAATTCAAAATCAAACCCCTTAGAAGGCTGTCTCTGTTGTTTTTGGTGATGAAGTAGCAGAAAAGGAAACTTAAGAAGTCAAAAAAGTTCACGACGTGCTGTGAGCAAAATGAACGCTGATTGATTTAAAAAAAAAGAATCCCAGCAGGTGTGTCTGTAATTTTCGAGCGAGACATGTGACCCAACCCATTAGCAAAGCATTGAAAGATACAGTTGCAACCCTGAAAACGTTTGTTAGAGCAGATGTAGCTAATTGTCGCTTGTAGGTTTGTATCAATCTGGTGCGTAAAAAACTGTTCTAGCTTATTTTTCTGGCTGTGAGGTAGAGTCTGATATCCACCGGATGCAGCTGACATTGTTTTCAAGACGTCTCTCCAAATGTCCATGTGCATCTGTCCTGTCCATGTAGGCCTGCACGCGCGCATGGCCGCAGATTAACTTTATAGTCGGTTAAACCTCACCATTCGTGTCTTGTCTTTCTGTCTTGCAGGAGAGACATATGAGAACAGAAACAGGAGCAAAGATAGGAAGAGGTGTGTGCCCGCGTGGACCCTGCCGCTGCCGTGGGAGCCTCCAGATGTGCGCCACAGGAAGAAAACCCAACGTTTTGGATGTTTTCACCGAGAAGCGCGCACACACACACACACACACACACAGAGAGAATGACCGACCGTCCGACCGACCTTCCTCCACCTTGTCCTCCCCCTCTTCCTCATCCCGAGAAAGGTAATTGCACAGCCTGTGATGTGTTAGAGGATGACGTCAAACCCAAATCACCCTTTAAATTGCATTTTGCGTTAGTCTCGTTATGACAGCTCGCTGCTTGAGAGCAGGAGTTGTGTCTGCGCAGAGGCTTCTTCTCCTTCTTTTTATTTCAACTAGGCCTTTTAATCGTTCATGCCAACAAGTGTTGTGCCGCTCTCTCACACGTTGATAGTTTTTGTTGTTATGATGTTTGGAGACCAGTATTGTCAAACACGTCTAAAAGCCATGCGTAAAAGTAGAAGCATGTTAATTTTTCACCTGAATAACAAAAGCCTTATGATATATGTTTCTTAGGTCCTGGAGTGTGTATTAGTGATTTGAAAGTCTGCCGGGTATTTTACATGTCCTGTCATATCAGTATAACATTCCTAATCCAGACTGCTGTGATCTATATGTGATGACCCCGGCGACATTTTGCGTGTTTTGTCACCCGGAATTTTAAATCGTGCTTTGCTGCAATCCTGTACCTTCAACTTATATTATTTCAGGGATCATACGATTATATTCTGTATTTTCTGATAATATGGCAGAAACCCGTACACATGCCCGTCACTTGCCATTTAATCTGATATGTGATTGTTAGGTCTTTAATCATCCAACTTGGGAGATCGTTCACACTGCTATTCATCTGTACTTGTGTAGGCTATTTGGTGTCAGTATTGGATGTATGTGAAAGTTATCCAGTGATTATACATTATATTATTATAATATTGATGTTTGAGCAGGTGTGAGCGTGCATATACTGTAACATTCACTGTTCCTGCTTTATACTCTTTGTTTCTGGCACCATTAGCTGTAAATTCCCCTCCCAAATACCTGCTATGTCACCTCTCAGTGTGAGTCATCATATCGTCGACAGTTCAGGCAACACCTCGACGTCACCTTAGATTTATTTTACTCTTGAAATAATGCTGTAGTTACCAGTATGAGCGGAGAAGAAACGCGCCGTGACCTGGTGCAGCAATTCAGCCCCAAAATGTCTGTATTCTACCAAAACAGCCCCTCCCTGTTTCTATACAATATAGGTTTTTATTATTGCAGTAATTATCAATTTCCATTGTGTATCAAAGAGTGACGTAGAGTATACGTTTATGACAAATATGACCATGGCTGGGAAGGTCAACCTTCTTTCTTTGGAGACTGTTGGAGGCATTTCATGGCAGCTATTTTGCATCCCCGTTACATTTGATGGTGCATTCAGGTGCTCCTCCTATAACCCTCTGTTTCTAAGACAGGAAGTGGTAATCATAGGATTGACAATCATGTCCTCCTGCAACAAAAGCAACAAAATGGATGCTGTAGATGTTTTAGCATGTGTGTGCTGTGTGAATAAAAACACCAGCTGATTTCCTATAAAACACAAGAACTTTGCTGTCTTAGTATTTTTGAAGCAGTATAGCGTTGCTTTCTGTAATAAACTATAAATTAGCATTTTGAATGCATTGCCGGTTGGATGCATAAACTTGTATGACAGCAGGTTTGAGTCATTCTCTTCTGTTCAGTAAATGATTGTGGCTAAAGATAGGGTAAATTATTTCCCCCCAAATTACCACAATCTATTTTCTCACGTACTTCTAATGGTATTTACTGTAGCAATGCAGATATTTTTATTTGTCCAGGTTTTGAGATTTGAATCTCTGATATTTTTGCCTCCACCCCAAAACAGTTGAGGCATAATTACAGTGTCCTCATTTATCAGGATAATCCACAAAACACTCTGTTAACAGTTGTCTCTGGGACCATATCTTCAGAAAGAAAGTAGTTCCAATGAACACTGTTGACAGCGAGGTCTGTTTAATATCCAGAGTGACATGAACACTGACTCTTGAAAGATATTCTGCTATTCAATTTATAAATGAAAGCAGGGCTGGGGTTGTGGCAGAAATCTCAGAGACGTTTCTCAAAACATGGACAAATAAAACTCCAAATATCTGCATGGATAGACACCAAAAGAGGTACGTGAGAAAATGTGTTTGTTTGGAACTTGGGTGAACTAACCCTTTGACTGTACATATAAAATCAGGCCAAACTGAGTCCTCACAGTTCTCTTCTTTTGCATCAGTAATGTGAATAAGGGAAATTAGGTGTTTTTTTGTAAAAAAAAAAGAGTTTTCTTGCGAAAACCAGCTTGTGTGTTTTTCTTAAAACACTATTGCTAATTTGTCCATGAGCTATTTGGTGTTTTATTGAAATGATTCGCTTCTAGTTCGGTGTTGAATACTGCTGTGCTGATTGTTTACTTCTCCGGTCTTGTGTCACTTGCACGTCTTTTATCGTGACACTTGGGTTGTTGCTTCATCAGAATAATGCATCACAAATGGGGATGCAAAATGCAAGATGGGGATGCAAAATGGTAAACCATCAAATAGTGGAAATAATTTGATGTGTAATGTGAATTCTACTGTTCGAGCTGTTGATGTTATGGTAATACTGTGGCATCATTTAACAGTAATCAAATCATCACACAATGTTGTAAAATAAATTAAAAACAACAACTTAATTTGGCTTTTTGTACTTGCACATTTTAAACACTGCAAAGAGACTCACTCTAGGTCAAAATACAGTAACACTGTGGAGGATATACCCATAAATACAAGTATCCATAAGGACTTATGACCTCTAAATATACAATTTGAATCATTACTTTAAATGACAGCTTTCTTAGGACCTTTTAATAGCCTTCATAAGTATCATGAAGTACATTTTACCTTTAAGTGTAGAGAGAGTACTTCTGTGCTGACGTCACCCCAACCTGTGTACAATAAATTACGGCATGTTCCTAAATATCCACCGACAAGCTTGCTGTCTTGTTTAATACGAGTATTGCAAAGCTATTTTTGGGGAGATGACGTCAAAACTGAGACCAAGGGGCTTTGAAGACGTAGGCTACAAAAAGGCAAACCTGGGTTCTATCGACACAACACACAGCACACGCTGCACTATGACTTGTCGTCAAAAATACACCGTATTTCTCTTTGAATGTATCTTTGCAGATTATTCCATGATGACCTGCATCCATTTGATTTTAGCTGAGAAATGTAATTATCTGGTATTTATATTTACATCTGCTTGAAGACCAAATGTGGATGCAGCCAGAATACATGGGGTTGACTTATTCCTAAATGTATCTTTTGGGATAAAGTGACCAATGTCACCAACAGACAATTCGAACACGTTACCTCATTTATTTACTTAACAATGAGTGGAGTGATTTTTTTTCATGACTTTCTTTTTAAGCAAAAAGAGTTGCCCCACTCGCATGCTCAAAAAAAAATCACTCGTCCACTTGATGTTTAACTAATGTGTTTTATTCACAAACAATGAATGACGGCACGTTTGCGTAGTCCATTTCAAACCTCCATGTTTGAAGTTTTATGTCCTCCCTAAAAATTAATCGTTTGTATGTGTTTGTGAGGGGAGGTTGTTTGATTTGCAAATTTGCTATATACGTATATATAAAGAGATCGGCATCGTTGGTGTGTGTAGTTGGGTCACAACGATACCCTCCATTACAGCCCACCTTCCATTTATTTCTCAAAGTGTAAGATATATTGGGCTATTCCACAAAACATGTATTTCAAAATGTGATTTTAAACGATAAGGCTGGTGAAATTCTACATTTTTGTGACTGTTAACATTTACAATAAAAAGATCAAACTCAACAATGATTTGATCCTACTTAGAAAGTATCGCTATGTAGCCAAAGCCTCATATATCATATTCCTCTGTACCAAAGAACTCCATTGATGTCCAAAAACACAACATTGTGACACACTGTGGCACTGAATGGCATTTTCCTTCATTATGACGAGCATAGTAGCTGTCGTTTATTTTGAGTCAATCCCACATACATGGTCCTGCTGCTGAAAATACGCCAGTGAACCAGATGTGTATCAATCCGATTTTCCTTTTGTAAAGCTATCGTGGTTTTACTGAGTCACAAAGCCTAAAATATGTTGGACGTTTGAACGTTTGCGTAAGGTTTTAGTCTGAAAGACATCCGCTGAGAATGGACAGAAACTGACCTCATATAGGGAGTGTTGAGATGATAAATGTTAAACCCACCCGCGTCATTATTAGACGCTCAGAGCATCTGACGTGGTATGAAGAGCAAGATCGTCCACAAAAGGCAGACGGGAGAGGAGGTGGATGGGTCAAACAAACAGGTTTTCGCACGCTGTTCGTGTCCCTTTCAAAAATAAAAGTAAATGTTGACATTTTGTCACGTCAGGCGTTAGTCATGTGAGTTGTTAGTTCCGTGAGTTGTTAGTGTCCTTCGTCATGCGAGTCAGTAAGGGCCACTGACAAAGCGTAGGTATTTGACGAGTTTGGAGTGCGAATGTGTTGCTGAAACGTGGACTTCTTTTTACAAGACATTGTTTTACGAGCAAGGTGTAACCAGGCGACAACCTCCGGTTCTGAAAAGAGAAGCCAACGCAGAAGTGCCTTGAACTTGCATTCTCCCTACTGGGCATCAGGGGGCGACTCCTCTGGTTGTAAATAGTAGTCCGATTGTATAGAAGTCTATGAGAAAATGACTCTACTTCTCACTTGATTTATTACCTCAGTAAACATTGTAAACATGAGTTTATGGTTTCAATCTCTAGTTTTAAGTCTTCTTCAATACAGCATGATGTTCATTCAGTAATTGATGGACCCATTTAGAGTCAAATAGACCATGAAGTTGAGTATGCTTTAGGGTGGGCTACCTTGTGATTGACAGGTCGCTACTGCTACCAGAGCTGTAGACGGCATCTCCACGTCGCTCCTCTGCAGTCCAAATATGAACACTTTAGGTCACTGGTTGCAAAAAGCCAAGATCCCAAATGGCAACGGCCAAAATGCCGAACTTAAGGCTTCAAAACGACAGTCCGCCAACCAATGGGCAACGTCATGACGACTACATACATTTCTTTTATACAGTCTATGGGTGTAACTTAAGCTGTCACATCAATGTACTCCCAAGATGAGAGACGGCATCAGTCGTTTCAGCAAGTGCAGCTCCCTTGAAAAGTATCAAGCGATCCGCAGACGAAGAAATGCCAAAAATTATGCAAATTAATAACATACAAACCCCAAAAACAAATGCAACAGAAAAATGCTGCATCAACGCAGCAGAAGTCCTGGATTTGCAGTGTGTTTGGTGTTAATGTATTTGTTTCTTCATTTCCTGGTTTTGTATATGATTGTAAATTGGCATCTTTTCTGCACGTTTCTCCGTATTTAATGTTTTGGGCTCATTTGCCCTCGTCTCCACCGTACATTTGATGTACAACTCCAAAGATTCCTGCTAAAGCACTCAAACAGTAGTATTATATTTATTATAGGAAATCAGTTTGTTACTCTTTTTTTTAAATTAAAAGAGTAACAAAACTATTCAATAAGCACATTGGTTGTTGTTGAGGCCTCTTTAGTCTGGTACTATTGGGAGACAGCAAGACAGAGCTCTCTGATTGGCTGATTAGCTTAGCAAATGAGTGATGACACATATTTACTGTGGTTTCTCCTTCCCCCACCATTTCTTTCCCTGTTTTCAGTTAAAACAGGTTCACAGTGGTTAGTTTGTCCTTCCGACATATATTTCGTTAGAACATACGTGCATGTCAATGATCTTTGCAGTGAGTTCAAGGTCAAATTCAGACAAAATACACGAGGTAACTTGATGTGTTTGATTGACATGACCTTTTTTTGAGGTTGGGCTTATGTGTTGAGGCTGGAACAGTGAATAAGTCACATGTGGACTTGCTCCTGATTTGGCTCCCCTCACATTGACTGAAAATCACCACCACTCAGCAGATTCACCTCATTTGGGGTGCTGATGTTAGCCAGTCAGCACTTTAACAGTCTTGAAATTCATTCAGTTCAACTAATTAAATTCAGTTTGAAAAAAATATATATTTGCAAGAAGAGAACGGGCATATTTGTGTATCCTATGAGAAACATCAAGTAGAAGATGAACAAAAAACGCTGTCTATGTAGACGTAAAATTCACTTTATGTGCTCTGAAATCAATCTTGATTAGAACAATTATAAGTGAGGTATAACAAGTTTGATTGTGTGAAGTCAAGCATTAATCTGAATACAATGTTTCTGCAGCTGGCGGAGGCATTTTTCTTAAATTGGTGTTTGGAGTTTATAGTTTTATTTTGGAGAAAACAACACATCAATTGGAGAATTGTCTCAACTGTTTTTACAGAACAGACATAAAAATGTTTACACACATGCAAAAACGGGCAGAAAGGACATTAAGAGATGGAAAATGTAAAAAAAAAAAAAAAGAAGAATGCACAAAAAGCCCACATTCTAGTTTCTGGTTTGAGATGTCTATACAAATACCGATTGGTCCAAAAGAACAGGACTAACTGAGTAATAAATGAGTTCTTTGTGCAAGTGGTATTTCCCTATTAAATCAGGAAATGAGTCCTTTAAAAGCTGGAGGAGGACAAACTCTGGAGTGGAGGGTTTTAGTCACAGAGCTTGACATTTTGTCATGAGTCCAACATTAACCAAACCTGGGGCGAATTGAGATTTTAGTCAGTTGAGGTAACTGACGAGTTTGTTTTCTCTCCAGGGACTAAAACATCACCCGTTTAATATTAGTTGCCAAATCTTTAACAATTTTACTCGTCCAGACCTAAACTATGAAGCAAAGTTTGTCACATGACAACCATGTGAAGAAGTGATGTGTGCAATGAACTTCTTCACACTTATCCACAGAACATAATCTGTGTTTCAGCGATTTGTCCCTTTTTTATGAATGTGCAACACTGTCTTACCTTCCCATACAATGAAATTGCACTCTCATTCATGTTTTCAAGGAAACTTATTTTCTCCTGTGGTCAATGTCATAAATTGAAACAAAATAAAACAAAAAATAAAAACTGCTACAAAACTACTTGGTTAGCAAGTACCAGCAAGTACCTGGTAATGTTTAGGCAACAACAACAAAGTTTCTCATCTGAAAAAGTAATTACTCAAAAAAGAAAGAACGTGGTGAACTATCTCTTTAATGACAACACAGTAAATCGCCATATACGAATAATTGCACATTAAGTTTGAAAGCATATATTTTCTTGCAGTAGACGGATGTATTGAATATGACTCATCCTTTTTGTAGGACTAATATACTTTGTATTTTCTATTAATGTTGGCCATGAGTAAAGTCTGTGTTTGTAAACAGGGGGAACACAGCGATGTTGTCCAGAGTAGACCCACCAACATTTTCTTGTCATGTTTTATTCAACAGATTATCAAATTTATTTTTAAATAATGTTATGAATCCTGTTAAGTGGCATAAAAGTGGTGTCAGATTTACAATAATGGGGTAAACACAGGAAGGAATGCTTTTCTGTAAAATTCAAATGTTGAAAATCTAAAGACTTTTTATATATATTTTGGTCTACTGTTTGTCTTGTGACTGGATATTATAGTCTGCCTTCTTCTTGGTTTTATGTTGTCTGTGTGTGTGTGTGTGTGTGTGTGTGTGTGTGTGTGTGTGTGTGTGTGTGTGTGTTGAGGTAAGTTTTTTGGGGTTTCTGGAGGTCTTGATCTCTTGGTGTTGAGAACTGGTACTCTCTCTGTCAGCATTTGAATGGGGAGGAGAGGAGAAAGTGTGACTGTGTGTGTGGGGGGGGGGGGGGGCGGGTATCGTCACCACCACTCCTAGTCGTGACTCACAGTGTACAATGGTTTTCACTCCTCTGCCGAACCCTTTATTTATTTTTAGCTGAGCAAAGTTTTATATGACCAAACCGTGGGCCTGCACACAAGATGACATATACGCACACACACACACACACACACACACACACGCACACTCAGGAAAACATGTGATGCACAACATACTTCCGTTCATCTACACACTCCTATTTCTTTGATACTGTTTTTGTCCGTCAGTCATAGTGGTCAAATCGATTTTTTGTTTTGTTTTACACACCAAAGTTTATATTTCTAAGAAGTCACAGTGTGTGTGTGTGTGTGTGTGTGTGTTTGTGTGTGTGTTTGTGTGTGTGTTTGTCTGCAGTCCGTCCCTCCATTGTCTTTGCACTGTCTGCTGATAACTGAGCCTGATAATGTCGGAACAGATACAGTAGACGTTTCTTACACAGCTTTGCTGTTTGATCAACTGACTCTCATTTCAACCGTTTCAGCATGAACAGACTCATGACTTTGGTTACTTTGGATAAAATCTGCTGATGAATACATTGTATTTCTGCTGTACTGCTTAAAAGATATTTTTAAGTTGTTGTGGTCCAACATGCAAAGAGCTGAAATGAATTACATGAATTAATACGTCACGTTCAAGTGAGGAACAAACTAGAATACTGAAAAGACAAAACATTAGAAGACTAACTTTTCCAGATGGTAGCCGTGGATTACCAGTAGGCATCAGTGGTTTGCAGGTGATATCTATGTTAATACCAGGCTGGACTTGTTTGCCTCACATTACAGACATTTAATAAAACAACGATTATGTGGGAGCTAGACTTCTGAATAACGTTTGACCTGCAAATCAACAAGTTAGTGCTTACTAGGCTTTCTATGCTGTGTGCATTTTTTGTCATTAACTAGCTGAAAGATGCCCAGTTTTTCCATGATTTCAGTTGTTAGAATCAAATCATGTTAGCTTTTCTGATCTGAGCAATAAGGCAATAGGAAATATGAATCTTAAACCCCCACAAAACACAAGATACAAGTTGCTACACAGCCCAGTTCAGACTCTCCCTAATTAGAAAATTATCAAATAAATCATTGTTTTAATGAGACTTAAAACTACGCAGATTTATTTAACAGCAAAACACTTTACTTCAACATAAAATGCAGATAGTTCATATTTTCCAGCAGTTTTTCTGGACAGCATTTTGGTCATAATGACAAGTTAAATACTGGGCTTCTGTAAACTCGCGTACTTGACTGAGTTTCAGTTTAGTTTGGATCAGAAAACCTGCTGGTGATGAAAATGTAGCATTTCACTTTTTGGGAAAGTTATTCAAATAAAAAAATAAAAAAATGTATGAACCCTACATATGATACATTTTACTGTCATGATGTCTGACGATCCGAAAAATGTTTGCAAAGCCAGACCTGAGCTGGACTCAAATCTGTGTGTTTATCCAGATGGTACATTGTTTTTATAAAAAGTCATGCAAACAAGCCTCGTACATAAAACACATCATAAACACAGCAAGTGATGACATCACCGAATGTAAGAGCAGTTACATCAGGCCTCCTGGGAGTATACGGTTTATAAGACTGTATAGAAACTTTGTTGAGATTAAGAAAAAACATAAATTATCTTGACAAAAAAAAAAACGAAACATTTCCGACCTGGTTTATTTGGCGAAACCCGTGGTTACCGTGGTAACAACAAGCCCAGTTTAATACTTCATCGCTCAGTAAGCAGCTACTTTGTCAGAAATAAGAGCAACTGGCGTGTCAGTTTACAGTGCAGCCAAACCACTTCACGTATAGCTTTAATGCAGAAGTCTGTTGAAAATAAATGCAACAGCGACATGACGAGTAGTTTCTCACCCAACAGCAGCTCCCTTGAAAAATATCAAGCGATCCGCAGACGAAGAAATGCCAAAAAATGACCATTGTCTTGTTTTGTCAACACATTTTTTATGAGCTGTTTTCAAATACATGTTTTGTGTGTACGTGTCACAGCAGAAGCCAACATCGTGTTTTGTTTTGTTTTAATTCCTTTAATGTGAAGCAGCTGCAGTGGAAATATTGCGTTTGCATTTAGCAGAAACAAAGTAAGGAAGATAAAAAGAATAAAATAGAAAATAAAGTAAAGTAGAAACAGCTCTGACAGGCTAGTGACCGTAACACTGATATCAGTTCGATAGTGTCATCATTTCTTCATATCACCCATCACGCACCTCCATTAATTTCTTGCAAATCTCTCATGTTACAGCCCGGTTCAAAGGTTGCAACATGAACGGGAGACCAGACGAGTGATGAGCACATTTATTTAAAGAATGCATTAACTAAACAAAACAAGCACGGAGAGTCAGTAATCAGGGATGTCAGCATGTGTGAAAATGTGTGAAGCTAACAAAACAAAACAAAACAGCAGCCGTGTCAGCCAAAGAAGAGAGAGATCCAAGTTCATCAGCTGACGATCAAAAACCCTGAAAGACAACGTAGAGCCAGCAAACAGGACACAGACCCCTAGTGGAAGGGAGGGGTCATCACAATAGGTAATCAGAATCCAATGCGGGAATGGCGGACTCCGCCACTAACAAATAACAACAACTTTATCGAGAAGTATTTACAGAATGCACATGCTGCTTTTGCGGTAACATGCAACATACAAGAAGCTGAAGTGATGAAGTAGAAGAAATGCACTTTAATACTAACTGCAACCGACCCGTTCTCACTCCCCCGCCAGTTGATTAACGCAGCTTCGGAGTAAGACACAGTCATTTAGCGTGAGTATGCAACGCATTTGCCCTCAGCATTTTGGGCAGCAACGTATCATCATACAACAGTTCGTATGATATCTTACGGAAAGTAACTCCTCATTTTTAGTGCATTTTCCTACGAAAGTCCAGCAACGCGTGTCAATTCCTGCTCTTTACGTGCACACTGTCTTTTCAAATTGAACTTCCGTCTTCACATGAAACCACTTAGTTAGATTTAGCAAAAGATTGTGGTTTGGTTTAAGATAACTACGGAAGTGCCGTTACTTAATTACGGAAGTTATGTGACAAATACATCATGGTTGACTTCTCGTTTCTCACAGGGCGCAGATAAGGGTCTTCTGGTTGAAAGACCAATTTTGTGTTTGACCCATCCACCGCTCCTGCCGCCCGCTTTGTGTGGTTTCTTGCGGCCTTCATACTTCCTGGTTCAGGATTACATACAAATTCATTTCGTGAGATATCAGAACAGCCTGCGTGCGGTAGAAGTTAGTTAGGTTTTTCCTACACATAACTTAATTGTTTTGTTGCCTACACCTAACTTCCTGTGAAGACGGAAGTTTATTTTGAAAAGATTATGCATATACGAACAAATATTGACACGTCGTCACTAAGACGTGCAAAACTGATGCTTGAGGGGTACGAAGAGCGTCATAGTTTACAGCTTATTGACACTCACCAATCTATGTTCTTTGATGCATCGGTGTGAGAATCACTCTCGTCTGATCCATTCGTCTTCATCACCAACTTCCCTGCTTTGATATTTTAAAAATAATTTCTTGCTTTCCTTTTGTCTTTCCCCCCCAAATGTTCTTCTCCTCGTCCCTTCTCTTCCCCTGTCTCTAAGTTTTTGCCTCACTTGTGATTATTATCTCTCCCCTCCTCTCTCATCTGTCTCTCCCCCTCACTCCGTCTTTATCCTCCTCTCTCATTCACTCCGACTCTCTCAGGGCCCGAGGTGAGGATTGACTGAGGGGAAATCCTGACTGACTGAAACCCGGCTGATGAGTTCTCCTCTTCCTCCTCCTTCTCTCCACCTTGAGGACTTTTCTCTTGTCCTCTCCCTCTTCTTCGTCACTGCTTTCTCCTCCTCCTCTCCAACCTGTGCATCTGCTTCTCCCCCCTCAACCTTCCCCCCATCATGTTGTAGGATTAAGGTACATCCACACTTCCCCTGTGGAAGGTCTCACTTAGATACACACATGTGACGTGGCTGACTAAATGTGACACACACACTTTACTCTCTACCTTTAAAAAAAATATTTTCATAAAGCTTTTACAGCCCTATCGTTTGTTTTCATAGAAACATGTTAAATGTTAAAAATGTGACAATCAAGACAGAAGAATAAATGTTTCAAATGTGTTAAAACTTTTCTGGAGATTGGACATCATCAACCAGAGGACATGTTCCCAAAATGTTGTTAACTCTGCTTCTAGATAAGACATGGGTACTTTCATCGCAAGTCAAATTGACAGAACAGTGGATTTTCTGTTCACTGGGAGGGTTGATGTAGCAGGTTACTAAACTTCAAGGGTTGAATCGAGATACATTTTGAGGATATAAAATGTTTTATCTGATAAATTCCCGGAGCCCTTGTTTTGAAAACATGAAACGTCGATTTTAATGGTGTGGAAAGGAATCGCGTTTTCTTTATTTGACTGTTGGTTATTCTGTTTTGTTGTTGTTCTCTAAAATGTAATGGAGTAAAAAGTACAATATTTACCTCAAAGATGTAGTGCCCACTACATCTCAATGGTAAACATTGTACTTTTTACTCCACTACATCTCGGAGGAAATAGAGTTGTCAGTTTTTTTTATACTTTTTGAGAAAAAAAACTATTACAAATGAATGCCAAATTGTATTTCCTAGTAAAGTGAGTTAATCTCCTCTTCAGCCTGTTTCATTCACAAACATCAGCAGCATATTTTACTGCAGCAGATAATGTGATTGAACTCTTTGCGCTGAAAAAGCAGGTTGAGCTTTGTTGATGGTTCCAATCTCAATGCTTCTTGGTTCACAGAGTTCAACGCCCACGTAAGCTTAATTCACTCTGAGTCCATGTCCTGTTTCTGCCCTAATAAACGCTGTGAGGTTCTATCATCGTGTCACACTAATGGAAGATAAGAAGATATGCTAAATGTTTCACCACCTCCAGCATGTTCAACGTTCTTTGACATTATTATAGAATTCATTGATTTCTTACAGTGGGTGCAAACGAGTTTTGAAGCAAAAATAATAAGAAAAATTATATTTTAAAAAACAAGGCAGTATTTAGTACATGTACATGGAATTTTAGACTTGATAATATGTACAGTAAATGTTTCATTTTCATAAAATGTGTCGCGTTTCTTTTTCTTGTTTGTTTCCGTAGGACCTAGCGTCTGCAGTACCACAGCACTGAAGCAACAACAACACGCGGTGGTCTGTGTTTTCTTACCTCGACTGCAGGTATGATGACAATAGAGCTACATGTACGACAGATAATAAGAGAATGATTTCCACACAGTCGCTTAATCAACGGCACAATAGCAATAAGTGTGCAAGAGAGTTTTTTTGCCCTCTCGTTCACATGTTAAGGGACCTCTTTACCAGCCATTGTCAGTTGCAGGGTCTGTTAATTACGGTAGTTTGACCGTTTCTTTTCTCCACCCACATTAAACGAAGACCCGCCCTACTGTGCCTCTGATTGGCTTATTGCCTTGTTTGGTCAACAAGATTGGTCAAATGTTGGTAGGGTAATAGGGAAACATTTTTTAAATGATTTTTTAATGTTGATCTGCACGTTGCCTCTACGAATGAAAAAATAAATTACATATCCGTTGGAGATTTTATTCATATCAAAAAGGTTGCCGACCCCTGATCTATACAGTTACAAACTAAGTGGAGACACTGGTTGTAGAAAATGTTCCCTCCATGAATTTTTCTTTTAAAAGTTTATGTTATTAAAGTTTATGTTCTGTCAGATGTTTCTAACTAGCATCCCAGTAAAACAAATACTACAGTACTCTAGAGCCTCATTAGTAGTTGCTGTGGAGACGATGCCAGAAGAAGGCATGAATGAGAGTTACGTATATTCAAAATGTATCTTGACGGATTGATACAAAATTGATTGAGAATTTTTGAAAATGAATAGATTTAAACTGATGATTTTACAGGATTAATTAGTATCAGTGTTTTTTGCTGCAGTGCTCATTGGGAGACATTGTATATCTCACCTACATCTCATCTCTTGTCTGGTACCTTTGACTTTTTATCAATGAATCTGATGTTTTCAATGGAGTTGCTCCTTGTTTCTACTTACTATTCAACCAGGAGAGTTTCATAGGCAACCACGAGTTAGAAGCTTAAATGACAAGTAACCAAATATTGTTTATCCCAAAAAACGAACCACATTTTTCCATCGAGGAAACTTGATGTACAAATGTTGATTTGAACACACCAAAGTATAAATGAAAAAGAGCGACTTAGTTGACAGAGGCAGTTGCTTTTTATGATCCCCATGAACTGTTGGTTTATCAGCTTAAAGAACAGACAACATTAGTCGTTTCTTTTTTTTAACCATGACCACAATCTTTTAATCGTTTGTACCAAACCAAACCTGAAAGGCATAATTCAACATTTTGCAAAGGAGTCAGATCAAAACCCCCCTACTGCTCTTATATCTTTCTAAATATAAGGCTACAGCTGGCAGTCAGTTAGCTTAGCATAGCACAAAGACTGGAAACGGGGTAGCCTGGTTCCGTCCAAAGGTGAAAAACACTTCAAGCACTAACTGAGACGCTTCCTTCAACTAAATATCAATCATGTAGCGTCTGTAGTTGAATTCTTCTCGTGTTTATGGTTTCATGTAAAAGGTAAAAAGACCAAATGAAGCCCACAGACACTGACCTCAAAATTATTATCTCCGTTCAGAATATTCCTGATTGAGGCTTTAATATTTGCTACCTTTGTGTGATAATAACTTTGAAAATCATCAACAGTGGATACAGTTATTTGAACTTTTTTATATCTTTGTGGTGAAAGACAGAAGGATATAACAACTAATTAGACAATTGGCAGCTTTAATATCTGATTCAGAATCAGGAGCTGGTTCTTATTTTTTCACACAAAAGTCGATATTTTACAGCGAAGCATGGAAACAGGCGTACCTGTTATTTTGCTGAGCTCTGCACCAAAATATGAAGCGGCGTGGTGTGGTGTGGTGGGGGCACATTTCCGGACGGCAGTGTGTGTGTGTGCGTGTGCGTGTGCGTGTGCGCGTGTGCGTGTGCGCGCGTGCGCGTGCGTGTGCGTGCGTGCTACCGGAGGGCAAAATGCCATGTCAGTTTGGATCGGAGGTTCCTGTTCTCTGCCAGGATGTCCTGACGCAGACTCCACCCTCCTGGTTGTGACAGCATCTCTCCATACTTTTAGCCCAGATGTAATGTATGTATTGACTTTGAATCTGACCCATATACTTGGTATTTCACCTCCGCTAACCGACACACACACACACACACACAAACACGTTTTAGGTGTACGAGTCAAAAGAAAGCAGCTGGCTCGCCCCATGGGTGGTGTTGGAAAATGACTCAGGAAAGTGGAAAGCAGGGAAGGGAAGGTTTAGTAAGTGGTAAGTAACTCTGTGACCCCTGATGCAGAAAACACACACACACTTATACAGAGAGATAAAACACACACACACACACACACACACTTATACAGAGAGATAAAACACACACAGCAGTGTGTCCGGACGTCATCAGTGGTGTGAGAGCTGCCTCTGTGGCTCTGTAGACGTAGGTGAGTAAAGCATCACAGCAGCCCATTTAATTCAGACACACACTTTCAAATATAAATAGACAATAGTCTATTTCACATTCATCATACTTGCGCACACACACACGTCAGATGGTTGAATGTATTTTCTGGGATATATTTGTCGTACGCTGTTAGTCAAAGCAGACAGACGGGCTTGTAAGAATACACTTATAAACATACAAGTACGTTTAGGACTAAGAATAGTTTCTTCGGTTTGCGGCTATTACTTCAAGTCCAAGTGTTTCTGAACCGTCGATGGGACAAACAACTTCTAATTAAGTTGTTTCAGTTGGCTTTTGATTTAATCAATTCAAAATATAAAGAAAAACTGAAACTGTTTATACGTTATACCTTCAATTATTTTAATGAATTTATAGCTATTCTTTTAAAATATTCAACAAGAGCCTTTCATGAACAAGTTGAACTCTGTTCCTCACTTTGTCTTACGTGTAAATGGACACACACACATACACACATATATACAAAAAAAACATACGGTGACATGCGCACACTCACACAGTCTCACAAGCAACCGTCAGGAATACACAATTTCACAACTAAATTCTCACTCTGACGCACTCCTGTTAACACTTTCTGACTCACACACACTTTTTTTTTCCTTGATCTTTCTGCACTGACTGACACACACACACACACACACACACACACACTGCAGTTATCAGTAAACTAGTTAAAGTTTTCCCCAAACATGTTTTCATCATTTATTTGCCTTTTTTCACCCCACTTGTATTTTTTGATAAATAATATTTATGAATGCAAACATTTATCATTTATCATTTATCATTTATTAGTCTAAATAACAAACAGAAGTTAACCTGCCATGTTTTACTAAACATCTACTTCAACAAACAGAATTAATGCTTTTTTGGATGAGATTAAAATTTTCCATTGAGGAATTTCATTGTGCTCTTTAACATTTTGATAAATTCATGTGAAGCTCATTTAAAGTTGTTATTAATCACTATTTAATTTGTCATTTAGTGTTTATGTGTTGAGGTTATTTATAGAACATCTGGCTCTGAAACTGGTGTCAACACCCCAAATATAAAGAGTGGAATTCTCTTTTAGGACGCAAAATACAATGAAAAATCATATTATGAAAACCCCGAATCAGTGTGCCTTTTTAGAAGCTCCTTCATTTTTATTGTGTGTGCATAATAAAATACAATAGATATTAATATGTACAGTATGTAAGACAGATATGTTCTTCTGTGGAGAGCAAAGAAAGTTTTAATCTAACAGGTTCTGCTTTCTACTTTTAGAAAACACAATTAAAAGTTTAATCGACCAAATTAATTTGTGTACAAAACAGTTTTCCTCGTGTATCAGGCACCACATGAAAACATTAGTGTTGTTGTTACTTCTGAAGTATAATGTTTAGAATGATTCACAGTCGTGTCTCCACAACTGAAGCCCACAGATTAAAAGCAAAGTGTCAAGTCTGATCCGGGCCTGAAATACACGTGCGGTGATTCAAACTCCACTCATTTTAATAATGTGATTATTTTTCTGTCTCAAGTTCCTCACAGAAACTTTAAAACTTTAAAAAGTCTGGATCACACAGTAACACATTAAAAGGAACATAAAACGATGTAAACATTTAAAAAAGAAACATTAAAAAGTCATAATTAACCTCCACATTTTGAAACATCCACTTAACGTGAATGTTTTGTCCTCAGTCCGAGTTGTTTTGAAGTGTTGAACCTTTTTCTGACATTTATTATGAGCTGGAAGTCTGAACATGTTGAAGAATGAAATGAATCGGTTACATTCATGTTTTATTTTGTGACAGTTGCTCTGCGTGTGGCAGCAGTACATAAATCTGACTCCATTTCCTTACCTGATGTTGAACTGTCGGACAAACTACACAGTCAGTCATATCTACTGCTGCTGATACACTGAATATTTAATAACACATCACACATCTCTCCTCCCTCCTTCAAGTTATCTCTTGATTGTTTCAGGTTGATTTTCTCACTCCTTCATCCTCTTAGTTTCTCTGACGGTCCAGTCACCAGCGTCCAGATGAGAGGAGGTCTGAGTGGCCTGCAACATAAAGGCTGCGCTACCTTTTTGGTCGAGGTTGTTGCAAACACGACTCAGGGCTTTTTTTTGTTTTGTTAAATACTTTTATTTATAGAGATATTTTGCCAAAAAGACGCTAGAGTCAAAGATTAGAGAAGATAAAATGGCAAAGAATAGTAGTTTTTGTAGTAAAGATGCAAATACAATGTTATCTATCGTAAAGTTATGAAGGAAACTAAAAGAGAGGTTAAAAAAAAGAAGAAAATACCCATTGTGTCCTCGCCAAATCTATGCCCTTATCCACTTATTCAGGGAGAGAAATAAGACTTTAAGTGGCCAGTTTCCCCCTTAAGTTACAGCAAACACTCACTGTTATTTGTCAGCTATTTAACAGAAAAGTTCAAAAGGTGTTGACAGACTAAGTTTGTATAATTCTGTCTTCTTAAAGTCACAGCGAAATGGCAGTGAGAGCATCTTTAGTTTCAGTATTGTGATGAACTGTTTACCTCCACACACACATCTCTCTGTGTGTTAGATCAGGTTACATGAATAGATTAGACAACAACCACAGTCTAAGTGTGGTGATCTATATGTTGGGCTAGTCACCCCGTGTCACATTTGATTGAATACATTTATGTAACCGCCCCGTCCGGAAGAAAAAAAGAGCGATTTTGATATTAAAACACTCAAACGAGAGATAAATGAAGGACACAGGATTAGAGTTATTCATCTATTTTCAACATTTAGAGTTTTGGTTTTACTGTGTGAATCGTGGAGAGAGTAAGTGAATTAAGGGAATATTTTACTTTAACTTGAAATGTACAAGCTGCTGTCAAACACACACTGGAGGTTAAACTGTCACTGTTTTTTTTGTGTGTGTGTTTTTTTCAGCTAATTGAGACACACCTTTTTGCCTTTTTTTGAAGACACATTAAGGACACATGTACATTTTTACTTCAGAAGCACTTGAATGTGAAAATACAGTTTGCTCAACTGTTTATTTTGGGGTGTTTTAATCCTTTTATTCTCTTTCCTTCGAGTTGTGAGTTGTGATAGGAATTTTGAGAATGACATATGTTTGTTTTCTGTTTCACAGAACAACGAGGAAGCTGAAATTGATTATACAGACAGAAAAACATGTATTTCAAACTTGTTCAATACATAGTTTGAGTTAGAAATATAAAAAGTAAATATCAGTCAGTCTTAGATGTCTTTCCACATCATCATGACAAGTGATATTTTGTACAGTTACACATTTAAAGTTTTTGCATCTCTGGAGAGTTCAAAATGTACTAAAACATAAGGAAGTAGCATTAATATGGACAGTTGCATTAAGATGATTTCTACATGCATCTGAACGGTTTTACTGCTAAAATCCTTCGAAGAAGAAAACAGTGAGAAATCCAGATAAAAGTAAAAGCAAAATTCAACTAACAATCTTTTTTAGGAATCACTGTGTGCTTATCATGACCAAACTGGAACAAACTGATTTTTTGTTTTCTTACTCATTTTCATTCATCTTTCCATATTTTCACTTTTGAGCATCTTTAGTAAACAGCACATCAGTTAGTGTGAGGAAGGAAAAGAGGAAACATATCAACAGCACTCAGATATTTCAGGAAATCATCTTTATCAGTGTTTTTTTACAGCTTGATAACTGTGTGCTTTTTTAGTTTTACACAATCGGTTCTGAAATAGTTTCATAAGCAAAAAGCCTCTCTCTAGTTTGTGCATAAACTGATGTTAATACTGACTCGGACAGAGTGTGTGGCATCCCAACGCCACACGCACACGTATGTCACATGTTAGGGAGTGAAATATCGAAAAGATGTGAAGATATTTACACCAGACTGTGTTGATTAAATCATAGGTTTAATATCAGTGGAGCTTTTGTTAGCTTTTATTATACAGTTAATTGAATAATGCACAAAAACAATGTCTGCAGAGTTTCTTCCTTTTCAACATGTAACAACATATTTGCAACTTGAAATACACTTTAATATATGATAGCACATTTTAGTTTGATTCCAAAACAGCAAACAAAATCTTTTTTTTAAATGTCAGCATGTGTGTGTGTGTGTGGTCTAAATTGAACAAACTCTGTGTCAAGATCACTGGAAAAGCAGTATAATTCACTGTGTTTCATCAAATATAAACCGTTAATTTATTTTGATACATATTGTCTTAAGTTAGTGATAAATTAGACTTTATTTTCCCAACTCGCTGGTTCATTTATGATCCTTCAGTAATAACAGAGTCATGATCAGTTCTGTCTTTTACAGTCCAAACATGTGTAATAGTGATGATGTGTAACAGAAATTTAGGATTAATCTGCAATAATCTGCATTTATGATATTAGTCAGATGCATTTCTACACACACACAGCTGTGTAACCAAACTCAACAAATGTGGGGGTTAAATAGTGAATGTGTATGTATTTGTGTGTTTCAACTAATTGAGACCAACACAGTATCACGGCAGTTTGTGAATGTTGACATACACATAAAGGCAATAAAAGTCTGTAGACTTCTTAAAAAACTCTTTTAAAGACACATTTTCAAAGTCAAGTCTACATTTTTACTCTAGAAGTAGTTCAATTTGAAAGGAAAATGTTTGCTGAAAGGTTTATTTTAGGGTGTTTTAACCTTTTCTGGCCTGTAAGTGTGTTTGAAAAAACAAAAGAGCGAAGATCAGGGAGGAAGCTGTTTGAGATTATATAGAAAACAATATCTGTTATTTTGATTAAAAATGTATAAAACAAAATATCAATATATAAATATACCGTCAAACGGTTTCTCATCTGTGATCATTCCACAGTAAAAGAGTTGTGGTCAGTCCAAACTTACAGCTACTATAATGTCGGAGATGTACAGCAACATTTTAAAATGATTCTCTCGTTTGCTGCTCGGATTAGAGTCCGATGCATGCAGACAAAAATAAATACTGTAACCAAACTTACAAAAGACTTAAAATCTATGTGTCTGCATACAGGTGGGATCACTCACTCAGCTGGTTTATCAATACAGTGATATGATTATTATAATAATCACAGCACATGTATCTTTGCAGCCGTCATCCAAATGAAAGTTCACCTCAAAGATCATAAAGATGGTGAATAACTCTGAGACAGGAACAAGGGAAGAGTCACACATGGAGTGTCTGAGGACGGAGTTGTGCAGATACAAAGCTCCTTTAAACAAATATGTGACTTGTGATACTGGTCTTTAAAAACATAACTTCATTTGACTGAATACACTACTTTATACTATAAAAGAGTACAAATTAAAAGCAAATAAGGAAAATATAGAAATAATTTCAATGAATTCCCTTTTTTCAATCCATCTATTTAATTCAGCATATCATTTAGTTCATTCAGAGGCAAAATAAACGAAACAAAAATAACTTTTGATCAGACTTTTGCTCAGCAACAATCTTACTCCGTCTCAAACTGCGTCTGCATGTCCGGTCCTGCCTTCCTCCTCCCGAGCTGCAGCTGTGCGGTCGGCACTCTTTCTCCAACTCTCATTTTGAATGGCTACGGCTAAATTGGTACGGTAAACAATTTTAATGGACTGTCGTGTGTGTGTGTGTGTTTGAATGATACAGAGAGAGCCTGAATGTCGTTGTGTGTGCACTTGTAATCTTCTGGATGTGTGTGTGTGTGTGTGTGTGGGGGGGGGGGGGTGCTTCTGTGCAGATATGGCCAGATGTTTTTCTTGCTTTTACAAACAATGTTTGTCCGTCTGTTACATCAACAGGGTTATTTTTGGACACACCTTACATCGCCGAGATGCTGCAGATTGATGGGAAGTCAAACGTTTACAGATAAAAAATACTCTCACGTGATTCTTAATTGGATGATGATAATTTCTCTTGTCTTTTTTTAATTGTCTCGCCACCTTATGTAGCAAGTCGATTCAGTTGTTGTTCATATAAAACTGGTGTTAAATTTAATGATTTTCTTCTTCCTAATGATTTTTTAAAGCTTTACAAATACTTTAATTTGAAAGAAAACTGTATTTTACTTGATACATTTTCAGAGTGGGTGCTGACTACTGTGACTGTTTCACATTAAATGCTTCAAACTTGCCCAATTGTGGGAAAATAAAGACAACTTCAAAATTGAATCTGTCAGCTAGAGACAAATCTTTGCCCTTCGGTCAGTATTTGAGGATTGAAGCTGCTGATTGATTTGATTGAATACTTTTAAATGAAACTGTTTTGATGCCAAAAAAATGTCATTTATCAGCATCTCCCACATGATGTTTATTCAGTCATTCAACCACAGCAGTTTCACCGTCATAAGTCACAAAATCTCTCTGAAGACATTTTTAGAAGTTTCTTTTTGTTGACAAAGATCATGTCCAAACCTTCATCATAGCTAACAGAGAAGACTTTCACTGGCAGAGTCCTTACCTGCTGAACAAAATCATTGTACATTAAAGGCAAACTTGCATTTGAATAATTTTAAGAGTGTACAAACAAAATAGATTTTTTAAAGTATTACAACTTTGAGAAAGTCAAATCTTTCTTCAACAAACATGAAAACAAAGAAAGGAAAAGTAAAACTCATCTAATAATACCACATTTAAAATATTATTTCACAACTGTTTTAAATGCCCACTGATCATCTTTATTTGATCAACATACTTTTCTTATGCACCAAAAAAATATTGTTCTTCACAATAATCCTTAAAAAAAAAAAGTTAAAACCGTCGGACAAAAGCTACAAATGCAGGTGAAATCAGATTCTCTGTGTTTTATTTTGACCTCCCTGATGTTTATTCAAACATGTATAAGTTATCCTTCAAGATGCAGGTCGGCCATTTTGTTGTGAGCACTCATTGGGTCTGCAGTCATGCATGCGAGTTCTTCTGATGAGGAATAACTGAAGCATAGTGTCATTAGTGCAGACGTTTACAGCGTCTACATGTGTGTTTTTTTCTCCGTGTAGGAGTTTTCTTTAAGGCTAAACGGGTTCCTAAAGCCTCCCTTTCACGAGCAGTGCAGCCTCAGTGAAGCCTCCTCATGTCAGACATAAAATGGCTGAGTGTGCAGCTGAAGGCACAGAGCAGCACTCAGAGAGCTGGTGCTGAAGGGGGTTGATGTCAAACTCTTTTTAAAATGAAAATAGATTGCTTTTTAGACAATTCTTGCAGCAAAAGAGGAGAATTAGACTGAGAGAATTATCCAACTTTGTTTCTGTAATATGTCATCTCTGTTGGCATTTCTTTTATCGAGGTAATGCAATTATATTTAGCACATTCGATTACATGTAAACTCAGTGTGCTTTAAGGTAAAACTCACAGAGCAGCAAGGACCATGTATGCAGGAGAGAAATACAAGAAAACGCTGACAAAACAAAAACACCAACCAATTTGAAAAATGTGGGACTTATGTAAGATAAATTAAATTAAAGTTTGTCCTGTGGACCGGAGGGGTTGAGAAAAGCAGGACACCAGCGGTTTGTGTACCGTCCCAAAAGCAGTCGTACCCCACTTACTATTAATAAGTGGGCTATTAATTACAGCCCCAACTCCATACATGTGTTAAATATTTGCTTCAGGATATGAAAAAAAACTAATTTCTCACTGTACTGCAGTACAGTATTGAACTTTTTCCACCTGTCATGTGTTTCTTCACAACATCTTAGTGTTGACGGGGTCATTTGTTGCACCCAGTTGTGTGTTAGTGTGCATGCATGCCACTGAAAAGGGTGTGATCTCCATGTTTTCTCCTGAATCTCTCTCTATTTTCTTGTTTTTGTAGGACTTAAAAGATGCTTGTGAGAGGAAAGAGGGTGGGAACTAACACAGCGGATGAAGCAGAAAGGAACAATGAAGGACCGGCAGGGAGGGAGGAGGCAGCGGGACGGGCGGCAAGAGAGCTTGGATCAAAGGACACCCTTTTTTTGTCCAGTAGGACCAACCCTAGCCGGTTTGAGTGGGACACACCCGGCCCCCACAGAAGTAAGAATGGGTCCAATCCCCTTTGAAAATAAGCTTAATCATTTCAGATGAAAACAAAATGGTATGCATACAGAACATTTCTAAACTTTTTTACTGCGAAATCAAGAACTAGAATGCAAAAAGTAGAATAGAATTGACTTTAAATAGAAAATTGAAAAAACTAGACTTTAACTTAAATTGGGGCTAATATGCTGTATTGATCTTCATAAAATCTGTGTCTGCAGGGACAGAAAAAGTAGAATAGATGCGAAAGACAAACGGAAAGGTGGAGCAAAGAAAAGGGAAGGACGGGTCAAGTTACAACAAATACAGTTCAGTGGCAAATTAATCGTTTCAGTTGTTGAAAAGATCAACAAGCTCGTGTCCTTGAATGCAGAAAGTGTTTGCTCCAGCTGGGCTTAAAAACACCATTCAACCATTCAGCTGCAACTCGAAAGCAGCCGAATAAGTGAGTTTTATGAATCGCCACGGCCACAAATTAAACAATGCAAGTTGATGAATTCCCATTTCAGTTGTAGAGTGTTTTAGGAAGAGGAGCGTTGGGTGCAAACAGCACACCTGACGTGACAGCAGGTGACAATTATGGCAGATTCTGGAGCAGTGTTTGACATTTTTTGTCACAGAAATAGCTGGATCCAGAGATTTTGTGAGATCATAATATACTGGTTGTATATATATTATCACATCAGGGCGCAGGAAATCATTAGAGGACCTTCAGGGGACTCTCCCTAACCCTCCTGAGATGGGAAATAGTTTTGTTTCCTAAACATTAAATCTGAGGTCTGCTTTCCTGAACAACAACTAACGCCTTGTCCTGGGGTTCCTGCATCTCTGTTGTGGCGTTAGCACATTAAAACCAACAGAAAGACCTAGTTCTTACAGACGTAAACAATGTAAACGTCAGCTTTGTAAATCCTCACCCTCAATCTTAATTATTATCCCCTAAAAATATGTTAATGTCTCTTAACAAGAGTTTGTCTGATTGGGTTATTTTGAGTCAGTCCCAGTCAGGATTAAATCTGCTGATCGCGTACACTCAGGTGGCAGTTTATTAGGTACATCTCGCTAAAAATGAACCCGTCGAATACAAAAGTCCTGCAATAAATCTGATCCTCATGAAGGTTATAATGTTTGTGTTTAAACTGTTTTAAACATTTAACTTTATGAGCCTTTTCGAGGATTGTGATGCTGTTGAATTGTATTGCGTTATACAGAGAGGTGTTTCTGATACTTAGCCTACCATCATTAATACAAACGGGGTGGACAAAATAATAGAAACACCTGCCAGTATCTCAAACTGTTTTAAAAAAACTTAACATCATAACCTGCATGGAGGTAAGGTGTATTGTAGGTCTGCGTTCATTTTAGCCAAACAAACTGGCGGCTGAGTGTATATTGAGTACATTTAAAAGTGATTATTCTGATAGCAAAGAAAGTAAAATATTCATTCCCCTGCCCCTCCATGTTCATTCAGTCATTCACAAGTCATTCAGTCACAAGAGTGTTACTGACTGTCTCTGTGAGTATTGGTGTGTTTGTTCGAGGGGTTTGGTTTGGTATTCATTTCATTGAGTCTGAAACATGAATGTACACTGAAAAAAAAAATAAGTGACATTTACTTGAAAAAAGCTAGGTAACAATTTGCACTCAGAAATTCCAAGTAATTTTCACTCAGGAATTCTCAAGTTAAGTTTACTTACTAGTAAGAATTGTTTTTTATCCAGAATTTGCAAGTAACTTTTACTTGCAAATGTCTCCCTTAGACATAAAATGTACTTAGCCTTTTATAGTAATCTTTACTCAGGCTACCTTTGCATCTAATTACAAAACCCCAGTAAAACTCAATTAGGTGTTTCATGTATATTTAACTAGCTTTTCTTTACTTTTTTAATTGAGAAATATTAAGTAATATTTACACAATATATATTTTATCTACTACTACTCTACACAACTATTCAAATATGAATGTTGCATTTTTTAAACTGGGCTAGTTATTTAATAAAATTGTCTTAACATAAGGCTTCTACAAAACATGAAACATCTTCTTTTAAACTACAGCAGCTTTACTTGTTAACTGGTGAAAGAGGTCACTGCTGACAGACACACAAATACCAACATATATAATCTGGTTGGCATTGCCAGTCAAAATATTTCTAAATCAGTGCTGCCAATAAGAAATTTAAGAACACAAACGTTTAGTCATTTAACAAACTTTTAATTTGAAACGATGGGTATTGCTGGACAACACTTGGATACACATAGATATAGCCCATGAGCAGAAGGCAAGCCTTTGCCACACTTTGACAGTCATCAAGAACCTCTTTTCCCTCGATGACGACGAACACGATTGTCAGGAGTGAAGCCTTTCTGTGTTGCATTTCCATGGATGACAAGGATCTTCATGACATGTTGAGCATAGTCCTCTTCAATGACATGTTTGAAATTCAAATTTACTAATGTTCATTTTTACGTCTTCGAGTCTGATGTGTTCTCAAAAAAGGACAATAGTGGGGGAAACTAACAAAATATTTAAAGTGTTCAAATGCGTCAT
The DNA here is from genome assembly GCF_050575085.1 of Anarhichas minor. NCBI lineage: Eukaryota > Metazoa > Chordata > Actinopteri > Perciformes > Anarhichadidae > Anarhichas > Anarhichas minor. Next base: position 13,459,827 of record NW_027466457.1, read on the forward strand.
TCTCAGTGTATATGAGCCCAACACAATTTTATATAATATCAATATATGATATCCAAACTTTACCAGGCTGGGTGATTCCAGCATGGGTCTTGGTTCCTGCAACTCCGCCCTTTGTCCCAAGTATCTCCAGAAAGTTGGTAGTGCAATTCTCCAATTTCGACAAAAAGGTTCGCTCCAGATGAACTGTGGTTATTCTTCTGAACTCCTCATTGATCTGAAACAAAAGACAATAAAAAACAACATGATCAAGATGAGGTACCTAAAACAATTAATGCAGTAGTCCTCCCAGTATAATGTACTATTGAGCAGCAACAAACTACGACTTCAAATGTATATGTCAAGCTAATTAAACTATAACAGTACTAAGTTGATTTTACCTTGTGTCAACCGTTGATGTCAACTTGCTGAGAGTGAACGTCCTTTAATATTCTGTGAAATATATAAAGAAATTATGTTAAAACATGAACACACAACATTAAATCTGAATTTGGCTTAAATCTTCATATTGATAGCATGTTTTATCCCCACACAAAAAAACAGCACATAAACAAGTCACCATAACGTTAATACTGAGATACACAGCAGGTCTGGTCATGTTGATATGCGACACTAACTCAACACAGTACTGGCACCTTGTTTCATGCCCAAAGCCTTAATCATCAAGGACACCACATTGGATAGAGACATAAGAGACCAGTTTAAAACTGATGACAGAAATATAAGTTACTGTAAAAATATGTCAGAATATGATAGTGACAAAATAATGTTAAGTGTATTAGACTCGCTCTAAAGTCACTAATTCCACCACATATGGGATATTTTTTAGCACATTTCCCTCATTCGACCTCGGCTGCACTTGAGGATGTCCGAGAGAAAGCGCGCTGTGTGCGTGACTCAGCACAGCAAAGCACCTGTGTGGCAGAAGTGGGCTTCACTTAACCGAAGTAATTCAGCCCCCCTCCCCCCCACGTCGACGGAGCGCAGCCGGTCGAGCACCGTGTCCCCAGGCCAACAACTTTTCAAGGGAGAACCCTGTAAAGTCGCGACCAAAACCACCAAAAACAGCCACAAAATGTAGCGCCGTGAGCCATGTCTGTAATGCTGCCCCAAGTTAGCTAGCATGATAGCCTAACTAGCTAGCACGCTAAACTGACCAGTTCGCTACTCTTCAGTGTTCACAACTCAAACACCGACTTGACCGAAGGCTCAACAGCAACGTAGAGCATTAATTAAACATATAACCTACCCCAATGGCTCCCGTCCATGAAGTTCCTCTCCTCAGGTGAAACGCTGCCGTCCTTGTTCAGGTTCTGCTGTTCCGTCGTCTCGTTGACGAAAGGAGCGCGAAATCTCCTCTGACGTCACCCCGAGTACGCGCTATAGGTTGCCAGGTTTTACTCGTATTACCCAAGTACATTTTACTTTGTTGTGTCAGGTAGTGCATTCAACACAGTAGTTTAGTAGATATTTCTTGGTGTGAATGATTACAATTTACTTATAAAAATGAGGATACATAATTACAAACAAATACCAAGTAACACATTAAGTAAAAGGTGATGTTTTAAAGTAAAAGCACTGAAATGATAATTTCTTGTAAAATTTACAAAAATAATCGAGGTAATAATTACAAGGCCAAAAACTCATTTTTTTCAGTGTAGACGCATTTAAAGACTTGCAGGGTAAATGCTGAGTGTGTGACACACACACACACACACACACACACATACGTACATACACACGTGATTCCTGTGAGTTGCATTTGGATAAAGTATGAATTAAATTGGTATTAAAAATGTTTGTAAAAGTAAATAAATTCACAGAAACTGACGCACACACGTCTGCCAAGAGTCAAACATATATAACGGCTGGAAATGTGTGTGTCCTATTTATCATCCTTAATAGGTCAAATTGAGAGACAATTATTTAGACATAACTACATATACATAAAAATAAATTTGTATTTTAAGATATTATATTTGATTAATGAATTGTGTTATACTAAGTGTAATGTCTAGTTTTAATTCTAACATACAAAACTGAGACGCTTAAATGTAAAACCTATTTTTCCTCATTTCTTGTCGTATTCGATATCTGAGAGGAAACTTATTTATGATGAAAACATTTACCCTGCATGCTTATTGATTAATGCAGAATAACCCCCAATCGTTATATTTCAAGTAATTCATCATGTTCGTTGCAACGTGGATTTAGATTTATATTTGAGATGATTTTTGATGAATTTACAGTTTGTGTAATTTGAATGGGATGTTTTTTTTTAACCGAGTTATCTTCAAACTGTGATTCAAACTGTTCATATTGAAGATGTGTTGCACAGAGAGGGACGCTTGAGTGTTACATGTGGTGCAGCGTGTGTGAGAGAGTGTTTGAATAGACATATACACATCTGTTTGTCTCCGTGTTTTTCTGACAAGTTTATTAGTCTCATACATGCACAATTGAGAGGTGTGTATGTGTGTGTGTGTGTGTGTGTGTGTGTGTGTTGGACTTAAACATACATCTTGATCCCTTTTAATTTTTCAAAATGAAGGCAAGACTTTGATCTGACTGTACAGACGTGAAGAAACGTAAAATGTTGAAGTCTTGTTCTGTTAAATTCTTTAATTTGTGAGAGAGTGTGTGTGTCTGTGTGTGTGTGTGTGTGTGTTTGCCCTTCTGTTTCTACAGTAGCGTATTATTACAGTGTGTGTTTTCCCTTGCGAGCGTGTACGTGTCATAGCAGGTTCACTGTATGGTGACACAGTGAGTGTTGTGCGTTTGTAATGTCTCTTTCTGTTTCTTGCAGGATGAACAGGTGAAAAGGACGACGTGACAGTCACTATGTAAGGCTGCTGTATAACTGGACGAATATGTTTCATGTTTTATGTCACACAAAAATGAATCACAGCATACAACATACACTTTGTCAGACAGCATGCATACACACACACTTAATTACTGAAAAACTGTAAAATATAATTTGATGGGAAACCACAGCTGATGTAAAAATATATCCATTGAGACTTGTTAGAGATCCACTGAAGGACCGATCTTTTGAATTCCAACACATACGGACATTTCTCAGCTCCCAGTTTATTCAAATGTATTTTGAAGCTGCCATTGTGTTAAAATTGAAAGCTTTTAAGGCTGAAAATATGTCAAATAAAAACACATATTTTTCTGGAATTGTGTCAAATCGACTTGATATTTGTCTTAATGCCTCAGCCATTTCTGAGATGCTACAGACATGAAAATATGAAATAAGAGGCTCAAATGGACTGTTTTTTTTAACAGCACTGCTTTGTTTTTTTCCAGTTCTCTGTATCCTCAGTTACAGCTGCTGAAATGTCGCTGTGGTCATCAGATGAAACAGGACTATAGGTATGTATGAAAAAGAAATGTAACGTTGAAAGCGTCTGTATAATAGTGTTGAGGAGATGCACTGAAGCGGTGTTGCTTGTCAGATACTTTAAAGGCTTTGAATATGACTCACTGGGCAGAAATGTGTGCACGGAGCTGTCGTTGTTTAGAGTTAAGTTAAGAGTACTGTGGCATTATTTGGTGGTTTACTACTACTACCTTTTCGTGTTGATGTTGCCACTATCACAGTTTTTGTAAAACAGGAATTGTGTGTTGCGTGAGCGTGGCTTCTATTGAAAAGTTATCTTTAAGCTGTTACAAGCACGTGGTGTCACAGTAAACTGTGAATATCATCAGTTAAACGGGTCACTGTAGGGTGGACAGTTGTGTGTGAACGACAGGACAGGACAGGACAGGACAGGGGGGGTGTGCTGGTCTCTCACGTGTGTGTTTGACTCTTGTGCAAATGTGTAAAACTCCATGTGCAGGGCAGAAGTCGGCCATTTCAATTTGAGAAGCTTTAGCAGTGTTTAAGGGGTTTTGTGTGTGTGTGTGCGTCGCTGTCCAACTCTGCAGTGCTGAAATGTGTGTTTCAGTACTGCAGTGGTAGACAGCGACACACAAAAGGCAGATAATTAAAACTAGTTAGTTTGCTGTCCTGTAAACTCTGGAAATACCTGTGTTTAAACTACAATATTGCCAACAAAACTTCAGCGTGTATTAACGTAATTTATATTTTGAAAAGTGGTTGAAATCAGTGATGATAGTTGGGGTGTTTTTTAAATTTATTTATTTTTATCAGTTTGAGAAATTATCTGTAGAAATATCTTTAAATTGTTGGTGCTCAGCTAAAAAATCTTTACTTAATGATTAGTAAAATTAAAGAAATATAAGATATAATTTTGGATTAATGTGTGGACAGAGAAGATGCCAGGGACGCTATTGGGTGGAGTAACTGATTTGTCAAGTCGCAGTGTCAAAGTGGACTGTTGGATTTTGTTTGTGTGTGTTTGTGTGTGTGTGTGTGTGTGTGTGTGTGAGTGTGTGTGTGTGTGTGTAGAAACATGGGGTTAGTGTTGACTCTGACAAGGTGAGAGAAACAGAGTGTGTGTGTTGAGAGGTGGGGGTAGGGGGGCAGAAACTTCGATGGGAGAAAGGCTTTGTGTTGCAGGATTTAAGGGAGGTGGTGTGTGTGTGCTTGGGACTATCGATACTAGGAGGGGTAAATACACTTTTCGTTTATACAAAGCAAAAAAAACTGAAAGAGAAAAGTAGACGCTGGAGTTTGTTGTATCGTTGTGGCATAAACTAAAATAAATGGACAGAAAAGTATTATTTATTTGTTTTGCCTGTGTACTTGATATTTAAAGATCCCTCACAAAAAAATACAACACTATTGTTTCAGAGGCGGTGGACCCGCTGAAATACACTTTCTCTGTGATGTGCTTTGCGTGTTTAAAGTCGTGCAGATTACACAGACACGTACAGATTTTCACAGGGAATTGTAAAGCACTTAATCCACATGTTCTCTTGTTTTCAGCTGTGAGGACACGACCGAGACATGAAGGTGGACCCTCAAAACGTCCGAAGTGTGTGCGTGTATATGTGTATGTGTGTGTTAATTGTCATCAGTTTAAACACACTTTAAAGCCACTCTCTTTCACAACTAAAGACATTTTGATAGCTGTGTTACACAACACTCATATGTATGTGCTGTTTTTTAATAGGAAACGTGCTCTATATTAGAGCCTCCAAGTTAATAAACGTTTACTAAATTGGACATTAATGTATAATATGTATTGTGCAACTATGCCAGAATGTACCGGTGCTGGTAAAGTATATATTTTTTGTGACATATGACATTTTTGTAAATATATATTTTTACTCTGCAGACTGAGAGACAGCTGCTCGGAGATGCATTTAATTTATTTCACCCGGTTTGAAATTGTTACACAACTTGCTGCTCCTTCCTCTCGCTGTCACGTTGACTTCGATCCCTCCACTTGTGTCAAATAATGCAAGCAGCTGCACGACGGCCGTCGGCGCGTGGACACATTTGTATACTCTTGTCCCTCTGCTGAGTACATGGCAGGCTTTGCTTTGTGCCACAGATCATCCGTGTGTCCGAATTTTATGTTTATTTTCTGTGTGCGTGTGTATGTGAGAGAGAGAGAGAGAACGAGAGGGAGACATTGAGTATGGCGGCAGAGGAGGGGGTGAGTTGGAGACCTAAAAGAAAAAGAAGTGCTGTTGCAAATCGCCTTTCTGGGTCGGAGTGCGGAACAGAGGGCTCGTGCTGCGGAGGAGAAAAGTCGTGACAGCCGGTTGTGCTGAAACATCCAGCGTTCATGTGCATGCAGATGCTAAACCGTTGATTAAAGCGATGGAAAAAAATCCCATGCCTGTCTGACTGTTTATGTAACACACACACATCACATTTCATCTCCCCTTCGGATGGGGAACAAACTACGATGGGGAGGGGGATACTCTCGCGAGAGTAAAAAAAAAGAAAATAAGCGAAAGTTGGACTGGGGATTGTAGTTTTTCCTGTTTGGGGAGCCTGCATCTGCCTATGTTGCAACAGAGGTGAGTGTGGAAGTAGTTATGTGGCGAAACACGGGCGGATATGTGCGCTAAGATGCCTCACTGAACCTGCTTCCACATTTTTTTGTGGTTATCAGCAGTATGATGCAGGCGGAATACCTAAAATAGACGAGTGACTCATGTCTAGGTGGGAGCAAGCTGACCTCACAGACTGGCACCACTTTAGCCAATAAACTGCCTCCCAGTGCCCTCCGAGGGGCGGGAGAAGCAGCACATATTTCACCAATGAGAGCATTCTTTCATTCATAAAGCGGTGCGGGGCAGTTTTTTATTTTTTCCGAAAGCGTGGGTTTGGAGGGTTTCATAATCCTGACTGAAACCGACAAACCTGCTCCGGTGAGAGCCAATGACAGACTCTGGATGGGAGCTGCCGTAATGTTTGCCCAATCGCTCCTCGTCCCGGTCTCCCTTTGACCCACCCTGCTTCATAGAGAAAATCGAATGAATGGGGGAAGCTCTGGGCGATGATCGACGCGCAAATGCATCCAACCGGCGGGGCGGATCAACTGAGGGACGTCTACTGCAGCCAGTGAGGAGCAGAGGAGGGCGGGGCGGAGTAAGGGGGGTGGGCGGTGCACTTTAAATCAGGCTAGACAAGTGTTGGGGGAGTGTGCGCGCGCGCGTGTGTGTGATGCTACAACCTCCTTATAAAGGGACTCTCTCTCACGTTGTGGCTTGGAAATTAGAGCACATTGCCTAAAATTGAGGTCTCCACACACACACACACACACACATACAGAGTTTCGCACACGCCAAGAGCCGCAACCATGAACTGGATGAACGTTGAGGAGACGCTCCGCAGGGCCGAGGCGCCTCTCTTCTGGGTCGGCGCGTTCACCGTGGCCTCCCTGGCGCTGTGGCTGCTCTACAGGCTGCTCTCGGGCTTTAGGATCTGGGTCTTGGGAAACGGGCAGCTTCTCTCTCCGAAGCTGGGCAAATGGGCAGGTGAGTTCGGGTTCACATCAGCTTTCACGCCACCTACATCACGGTCACGAAGAGGGCAGCTCACAAAGTAGGCAGGTGGACTCGACGTGCAAACACCAGAACGAGTTTTTTTTTTTTTTTTTTTTTTTTTTTTTAAAGCTCAAACTTCACTTTGGCACAAAGGAGAGCTGCATTCTGGTGCGTTTTTTTTGTGTGTGGCTTAATTCAAGGGGAGGTTGATGTTGCGTAACAAACACAGGTAAGCAGCTGATTGACTGGCAAGATAATGGTCCTTATTAGCTCAATTGTTTTTTTTTCTTCTTCTCCCCTCCCCAGTCAAACACAGCACCATCTGCTGTGAGGGGCTCCAGTCAGCGTTTTCACCCACATTTTGGAAGCAGGGGGGTGTATGGGGGGGGGGAATACCCCACATTGGTGAGCCAGGAGCCAAATTGCGCAGGCTATGCGCACTTTTCAGGGAGCTGTGTTATGTGGGTGAGTTCTCTCTCAGCCAGCGCACTACTGAACCACATTAGCCCATCAGTGAGGATGTAGGACAAACCCATATGTCCAGTTAAACGTGCCCTACATCAAGATCATTTTTATACCCTTTGACTTCTCAAAATATGTCACATTGGGGTTGTTTGTCCCACAAATTGACACTTGTGTTGATACTGCTGGTTTTTTTGTTACTTTGTATATGTTTTTGATCAGGCGGTGTTTTGTCACGCTTCTGCTTGTGTCGTCGGTTTCTTGTCCCATTCCGTTTGCCCTCCACGTTAGATAAGATGAAAGCCTCTTTCATTGGATTTCACTCTATAATGTACTTTTCTAACGTGATTGGACACATTGAGAGCGAGTTAGCAGTCAAATTAAAGTCTATTTTGGTTTGGTAGAGAGTGGTCTCATAGGAATCGCCCTGCCATGGCTTGACCCATTTCTCCAGTCTCCTGTTTGGTGAAGACTGCTGCGTCTGGAGCCTCTTGCTGCGCAATTTTACCAAGCGCTCCCCTTCGTATCGTGGATAGGTTGATAATCTCCCTCTTAACACCCACTAAACCAGGCGACCCGGATGATTTGAATGCTTGTTGTTGTCTCTTTTTCTTGTAATAACCCAGATGTTTATCTGCACCGTGACGTACTTTGCCTTCAAATCGTCGTTTTTTTTAATGAATGGAGCGTTTAATTGATGCCCTGTGCGCCATAAGAGGCTATGGAACGCCTGACGCAAAGGTAGGGTGCCTTAAGGAATGACTAATGTACGTTTCATTGTGATTCTGCTGGAATATGCGGAGGAATGCCGGTGCACACCGATGAGTCATGCGCTTGTTCATCTCTTCGTCATCCATTGGTCATGTAGAAATTGTGATATCACCCCCCCCCTCCCCTTCCCTCCACCTCCTGCACCCTCAGTATCTTGTCAGATGTAGCTCTAACTTGGCACTTTTGGTAACCAGAAATGATTCCTAGTATTTTTTTTGGTGCAGGAAAGAACATTTCTGAGTTGTTGTTTTTAAAGTATACTTGGTCCAATATAATCCCTGTGAATCTGTAGAACTGAGTTTTAAGAGTGCAGGAAATGGTCCAGTCTAAACTATCAGTTTTAGAAAGGATTCTTACTGATCTAAAGGTTCATGAAAACTATAACTTTTCCACACTGGTCACATTCATTTCATCATGCCTTTTTTATTTTCTTTAACAAGTCAACTTGCACGCCACTCCCTGAAACCAGTTCTTGGCACCAGTCTGACATGCCAACGGTTGCAGCCATGGCAGGAAGTGAACAGGTGGAGGAGGGGAGATGTTTGCTTGGGATGAGGTGTCCTCAGCTGGTTGTACCAGATGTGCAGGTCTGGCTTGCTCAGGTAGTGGTGTGATTTCTTCTTTAAAGACACGTCAAGTAGTGCCACTCCGTGTCCCCGCCTTTTCACTGAAGGACAGAGGCACCTGTTGCAACAAGTTAAACGGCCTCTAACCATTGAATAGTGCCGGTATTGTGCTTTAGTTTAATGCCCAGGGTGTATATGTGAAACTGCACTGGCAGGAGTTTCAGTCTTTGATGTATTTTCTTCCACATCCCTTGTGAATCCACTCTTTCTTGCTGTGCAGTTACAGAATACCTCGTGTTAGGGTTTTGCGTCTACGCATGGCAGTACATGTACAAATCCTCATTTGCCTCTTTTTTCCTTTTTTAAGGAATTTTGCTACATAAACATTCTGTCATTTTAAACAAATACTTTTGTAGTTGGACTAAGAAATAAGCCACTGGTTTGGTATCTTTACATTTTTGACTTCATGTGATAATAAAAGAGGATATTGGTTAGTCGAGCAAGTTATTACCCTCCCTCCTAAAAAACATATTTTTCACTCATAGAAAGAATTCTTTGACGACCATGCTTTTTAGAAAAATGTCCCACGCCTGGCCACTTGGCTAATCCTTCAAACATGTGCTTTTCTATGTGCACATGGCTGTTGTTGCAACACAGGAGACAACTGGTCAGACCGGTTTGAATGTGTTGTAGGCATAGACTGTATATAAGAAGGGTTGCAGGGGACTGAGGTAAAGTTTGCCTGGAAAGCAGTTGGCTCAGATAAGAGTTAAACCCTCCCCATTTTAATCCTTTTTGTTTGTTTAGAGTTTGTTGTGTTCTCACTGCACATCTTTCTGTGCTAAAGCTCTGCAGCTCTCTCATGCAGAGCAGAGCAGGGATTTCACAGGAGTTCCTCTGCTGGTCTTCCCCTTAGTGGAGGAGACCCCTAGCGGCAGAGCAGGAGCATTGCAGCATGATGGAAGGCGGCTTCCCCAGCCTCTCTATACTGCACCGTGCATCCATCCACAGCATATTCACCCTCCCCACCTCCTGTCAGCCCAATCCATGTCTGCAGCTCAGTTTTTGTTGTTGGTTTAACCTCGAGTGGAGGAATGGTAGTTTTTATCATGGCACATTTTGTGTTTTAATTTCTAAGCAGATTTAGAAGAAGACCAACAGGTGCATCAGAGGAATGAGAGATTCCTGAATGTTGGGATATTTAGTTATTATTTTGAAAGGTTATTTCTTGGTATTTTAGCTGGGTTTTTTATGCGGTGTTCAACATGTATGCTTTTATTTCCAGTGGAGCAGCTGGAATACTGTAATGTGTACTGATGCCCCGTTTTCTCCTCTCCACTCGCTCCAGTCTTAGCCCCCAGCATCTCGTATTATATAACGGAGCCGGTGTCTGCTCTGTTGTGAGTGTAAAACTCCATTACAGGGAAGTAAATTAGACCAAAGGGAGCTTTTTGCAAGGTTGGGGTGGGGGATGCGTCTTAGAAGTGCCCCCTCCCTTTTGACATCAGAGTTTATTGAGAAAATGGTCCTATTATGTAAGAAGGATGCAGCCATTCATCAGTACAGCACGAGAGTGACAAAGACTTGGGTCAGCACTTGCAAAAGATTTTAGTTTGAGGTTCCATTTGACTCCGGGAGTGAACATTAGTGGCGTGCAAGGTTATGAACACAAACTGCAGGCGAATTAGAGTCACAGGGCGGGTTTTAATTATGAGAGAATACATTCTTGGGTATATTTTATGAATAGGCATTAGGCTTCATTCATGGTACGGAAAATGCACACGTGAATGAAATGTATTCGTGTATGTGCGTTTCCACTGAGGCAGGGTCTCCACTTCTTCATCCTTGTGAATGTGCTTCCCCCTAGTGCTTTGTATGAGAGAGAGAGAGTGTGTGTGTGTGTGTGTGTAGGCGAGAGAGAACACTGCTATTCATGTGATGAACACGCTCTGTGACACGTGCCGGAGCCAGGGATGCTGGGTTAAAAAAAAAAAAAAAAAGGAGAAAAAAAAGAAATCCTCTGCGTCTCCCTCATTTCAAGCTCTTCTCCCCCCCCCCCCCCCCCCCCACCCCCCACCCTCTCCCCTCCCTCACTCCACCTCACCCATCCAGCCTGTGTGTTCCTCTATATCCTGCACTCTCTTTCAGGCTACAGTACCATGTAATGGGAAAATATGTCATAGTCTCATGTGAAGGTTTAAAGAATGTAAGTCCTAAAAGTGCAGACACCAAACTGTAGTTTCAGTAGATGACTTTAATTAGTTTAGTATCCAGGTGTCTTGTTATCTGTTATCATTGTGCACTGTTTCTTTCTTCTTCGTAAGACAGAGACACAGAGAGGCTTTGACTAACAGAGATCCTCTGTTTGAAATACTTTTGACTTCCTTTGCTGACGCGTTATCTGAAGTTGTAAAGGCGTAAACCTTTGCATGCACATATGATGTGTGAGGGTAAAGAATGTCTATTCTGTCTCTGCAATGGTCATTTTGATGATGTCACAGTGGCTTCAAAGGAAGCATCTGCTGTGAGTTTAAACTGTTTATTGTAAGGCAAACTGTGAACAAAGGGATTTGCAAACAGGAGATAAAGCATCTTCCTGACTGTCTTAAATGAAGTATACTAAGGCTCGAAGGATGACCTGCCTTTTATTGTGTTCTTTGTGTATTCTTGTTAGCTAAGCAGATAACAGGAAGCTGTCTGAGCATAAATGTCCATGCATTGTGACTGTTGGGTAGAGCACTCTTCTAGATCACTGCAATGTGTCTGTGAGACTGTTCTCTTTGCTTGCAAGCAAATAAATTGACTTTACAAACCTTGATCGTTCATCAAAACTCTGTTTACTTTATATTGATTGAAAACCTTCACTTTCTTCTCCCGACTAGTCATAAGAAATATTCCACAACAACCATCTTCCTCTGAGCGTGTTGTTTTCTCTCTAGTTTCACTTCTCTCACACTCTCCATCCATCTCTATTTGTGTTCTTTTTTTTTTTTTTTATTTAAATACTCTCGTTCAATGAGCAACAAAGTCATCTATTTGCAATTTAGTTGTTGTGTTGGTATTAATACTGCAGCTTCACAAACGCTTCAATGTTTCTTCACTTTATCGTATTTTCATAAATTGTTATAGTGGGTTTTCTGACCACTGCCGAGACTACGTGAACATTTCTAGATATAACTTGTCAGTAACTTTCTTTAAACAAATGATTATTTAAATGCTCTCGTGCTGCAACTTTTCATCATTGATCAATCTGCTGGCTATTGTCTCGATTAATCGTTCGGTCTATATGTCAGAAAATGCCCACAATAAAGCCTGTATAACTTCCTGGAGCCCAAAGTGACGTCTTGAAATTGCTTGTGTGTCCAACCAACAGTCTAAAAACACAAAGATAATCAGGTTTACTGTCAAATAAGAGGAAGAAAAGCAGCAAATACTCTCAATTGTAATGGCTAAAACAAGGTAATGTTTTGGTGTGATTTATTGATTGACTATGTTTTGCTCTGTGCCCAAATATAGATGCTGCTTCTATCTTGGGCAGCTCTGAAGTACATGTTCTCTGTCTCTCACCCTCCCTCCCCTCATGTCTCCCTCTCCTCCCCCGGCCCGATCAAGCTTTATTTTTGTCTACTTTTGAATCACCCATGTGACTTTCCTCCCCTGCTATTTAAAGCAGGCAGTGTCTGTGTGTTTTGAATGTCGAAGGTGGGCGGATGGAGAATAGTGTGTGTTTTGGGGTGAGGGGGGGTGCTGCTGTCTTTGGATCTTCTGCTGCATCCCTCCCTCCGTCTTTTTTTTTTTTTCTCTTCCGACGAGGTGGGAGGGGCTGCTCGTTGATAGGCGAGTTTGGGGTGCGACAGATTATATAACAGCACGTAACGAGAGCGTACGGGGCATACGAGGACCGCAGTCTGTCCTCACTGAGAATCTTAATTGGGGATTTGGTGTGGGGGGGGGGGGGGGGGGCTCATTTTAGCTCTGTCTCGCTCTCTTTGCATAGGAAGTTGAATCCAAAATACACCCAATCACCCTGTGGGTAACTGATAGTCAAGACCATGCCAGCATTCTCTACAACTAAACACACTACATCTGCTTATTTTACTAATCGGCACACCAGAATAATCGGGGAATTAAAAAGAAATCTGAATCTCTATGAAGATGATAACATGAGTTGCTCATCCTCACACACATGCCTTCTGTCATGCATTCAACGTTGATCTAAATCAAAAGATTCTTCACGTGTCGGTGGGTTTTTGTGGTCGCCCTGTTTAGTTTTAGTTTTTTTTTCTCACTGCTCATGAGATCAGATCTTGTGTTTTTTGTTTCATTATCTCCCAGCCTGCAGTGCTCATCTGGGCTTTAGGTGGAGGGCTGAGGATGCAGCAGCCTGGTCGTCGTGGTGATGCTGATGGTGGTGGGGGATCTTGTTGGTATTCAGGTGCTGCGGCAGGCAGCCAGGCAGGCAGGCAGCTCCCAGACGAGGCAGTGCAGGCGCGCTGCTATTTTTACTCCTCCTGCTGCTTTTTTTAGACCCCCGGAATAGTGAGCAGGCAGCAGCAGGGGCTGCTCCACTGCTGAGGAGGGAGGGAGGGAGACAGAAAAGGCTGGGGGATGTCAATACCTCTGGACGTGATGTGCAGCACTGAGCACGGCGGAGCAAATGCGCCCCCGTCAGGCCGCTTCGGAGCCAGCATGCTGGACCAGTAAGGCGTTGGGATGGATGGAGGGGAAACTGGGAATGAATGAGAATGCAGTGCACGCATCCCCCTCCTCCAGCACACGCATGAATACATTCATGGATTTACACGCGGCTCTTCCCCAGCCTCTCCCAAATCTCCATATTTTTTTTTTTTTTTTTTCCTTTTCTTTCTCCATTGTACACATCACGCTCATACGTGGTTGCCCCGTCAACACACATTCAACCCTTTGTTGTCGGTGTGCGTGCGTCTTCTCCGAGCGTCAGGAGCGCTGCTGTCAGTCACGTGCTCGCTTGCGTAGATCTTTTTTTCTTTTTTTTTTTACATTACATCTGTGTGTGTGTCACAGATGTAATGCATTGTTCACGTGAGGGGAATTAATTCCTGCTTGGAGCACTCGGGTGTTTGATGTACAAGCGGAACACAGTGTCCAAAAATACCATTCTACGGTTCTGTCACTGTGGAAAGAGTTGACTTTTTTATTTCCCTCTCTGTCGTTTGTGCAGTGTCCAGCGTAGATTCATGTTTGAAGGGTTGCCAGTTATTGGTGGAACAATTGGCATCTATTTTCATTTTGTTGTATTTCAGGCGTGGCTGATAATCCGGAATACTTGCTTTTGTTCGTGTAATCGGTGCACTAATGGCAACTCAAAGTCAAAAAGGAAATGTCTTGAGACTCGAGAGGAACTCTGTGTCCTCACCACACTGCCCCCCCCCCCCCCCGTTACACACACACTTCTCTCACTCACTCCCTCGACAACGTTTATTGAGAAAATGGTACTATTAAATAATTAGTGGGAGGAGTGTAGTCATTCACAAGTACAGCACGAGGGCCTGGGGGGTTGTGGGGACTGGGCATTAGACCCGGGGGGGTAGACAAATGCAGATTTTAAATTCAAAGTGAAATCACCAAACCAAATCTGGCCTCCCACTTCAGATAAAACAAGTAGACATCTGTCCAAAATAGTTTGAGTTTGAATGTTTCAAGTCACCTTATCGTAAAAATTATTGTAGTTTACAATTTTTTTGAGTTTAATTACAAATGTAATCATGTGCCCTGACAGCATGCGAATGTTTTGCGAAAAGATTGATTTTAATGAGTGTAAAGGCCCATTCTCAGGTTTTTAGTCGTTGTTTAGTGATGAGACAATCAAGCGATTAGTGAGACCAGAAGATAAGAGTTAAGACTGACCCTGTTCTCTTTTAAAATGCACGGCATGCGTCGCCTGAACTCAAGTCTGACACATTGCATATGTTCTTTACTGTTCAAACGGTCATGCCACACGTGCGTTTCAGTGCATAACACATTCTCGCACGCCTCTCCTCTGTCAGGTTATAGGGTTGAAATGCCGACGCTGTACGTGCATTTTGACACATTCTCGCACGCAAGGTGCAACTCTCTGCACCTGAAACTCAGTCATGCGAGCAGGTGACATCCCAGCGGCCTTTCTTTGGGGTAAATTTCTGTCCTATGTGACAGGAATGTGGCTCTTCTTGTTGTAGTTTTGTGTCTTTTTTTTTTTTCTAGTTCAGTTTCAGGTGACAGTCATTTCTCCCTCCACGAAGGTACCGTAAGGCATAGTTGGAGAAGCTATTTCTCATCAGTCAGTCCTCATTTGTTGGCACAACATGTCTCAGAAAAGGTTGTCTGGCTGTTGCCATCTAGCAACCTTGTAACTCCGGTCGCGTTGACTTTTCATGATCTAAACGGTTTCATCATCATCCTCCTCTCAAAACTTGCATGACTGTCACCAGAGAGGAGGCAGATTTGTTTTTATTACAGTTCCTGGTGTGTGTGTGTGTGTGTGTGTGTGAGATGGATTTGTGTAACCCTGTGAACATAAAACAAATAAGCCTCATTCACTTATAGGTTAAATCAGGCAAAAGCTGATTTTATGCCGAGGTGGTTGTTGTCTCTATATCCCCCCCCCCTCAGCCATTTTACCTTGCAGCAAATGTAGCCTCTGTTTGCCCCCACCTGCATCTGCAGCGAGAGCCTGATTTGGTACAGCCCGCGCCCATTGAGGCTTTTCTGCCACGGAGCGTTTCATTCTTAACACGGGGAGGTTTAAAAATAACCAGGGATTCTGCTCCCTTTTTGACTTTGTGCTACTCTCGCTCTCACTCCTCTTCTCTCGCTCACTCACTTGTTGTTCTCCCTCCTCCTCCTCCTCTCCGCCATCTCTATTCTGTCTCTTTCTTCTTCACTCATTCGTTCTCTTGCTTCGCTCCAGTTCTATTTTTAGCCGCCCCTAGGATCCCTCCTCATCCCCCCCCCTCACCCTCCCTACCCCACTTCACCCTCCTCTTCTCTGCTGCTCCATGTTCGTCATCACTCCCTCCTCTCTGCATCCCCTCTCATCTTGTCTTTTTCCTGCTCTCTAGCTCTTTGCCAGAGAATGTCCTCTACCTCTATTAATCTTTCATCAAGCCTTGCTGATAATATATTCATGATGCACGACTGTGTGTGTGTGTTTGTGAGTATCCCCGATCCCTCCTTATCACCCCCCCTTCTTTTTTTTCTTTTTTTTTTTGTCTTGCGTCCATCTCCCCCCCCCCCCCCCCCACACACACACACACACACTCCCTCTCTCCTTCCATCCATCCTCCGTCAGTCAAGAAGGAGCTTGGGGTTGATGGGCAGTGAATGTTTAAAAATAGCCCCGCTTGCTTGACAAGGTGAGGAGAACTCTGAGCAGAGGAAGAACATCAGCTCCCTCTCTCGGTCTCCGTCCCCCTACGATTTGGCCACTTTACCGTCCTCCTATGAAATCTTTCCTCTTTTGCCAAACTATTCTGGTCCTCTCCGTCTTTTCCACCATTCTGCGTCCCTCTCTCGCTCCACCTTTTGTCTAAACTGCACATTGGCTTGATTTTAACCTTGCCAGTCAGATAACATTATATTGTTTTTGCATCGCAGGAGCTGCTCCCAGTGAGGTATCAGTGGGTGTTGAGGGCTTTGTGAATCCTATACTGTCTTTTATCTTTGTTCTGCTTCAATCTATACCATCTTATCTCCGCCTCTGTACAATCTCCGTTCTCTCTGTTGTCTTTGTAGCTCAATCTGTGTGATTTGACTCCTATCCATATTATCTTGCGTTGTATTTGCAAAAAATCTGCCGCAAAAACGACTTCCCTTTTGTGTGCACCATTTTAAAGAATGGACTCCCTCATCGAAAACAAAACAATGCTGCGATTGTAGAGCTTCGAGAGAGGCTTTCCTTAATCGTAGGTGAATAGTGCTGCGAGGTGTGTCCGCCAATGGATTTTGCGCCGCACTCGAGTCCACTCGAGGGCCCGAACTCCATGTTCGGGCCCTGAGACGTTATGGTGACACCTGGAAGCAGTCAAACCTGATGTGAAGGCGTGTTGCAAGCCTGTGAACAAAGAGAATCACGTTTGTGCGGTTTTTTTTTTATATGTACGACTTTTGTAAGATGTAAAGATAAGAGACGGTGAAGATGGATAGTAGATGTGCCAGAGTGATGCGCCGCTCCAGCGTGACTTGCCAGTGAGACACTGCTGCCGTTGATGTAATGTGCCGTTTGACAGGGTTAAGAGGGCAGAGATTTAAAATACAAAGTGGACTTTTTTAAGAGCACCTACTCCCTCATTTGTTGAACAGAAGTTGATTCGACTCCTGCCCCGGCTACATAGTGAGAGTGTCATGAAGAGAACCTATACTCACCACCTTTTTTCTTCTCTTCTGTCTCTCCAGTTGTGACGGGAGCCACGGATGGAATCGGGAAATCCTATGCGGAGGAGGTGAGGCTCCTGGACCCTTATTTATTTCATTTCTTCCACGGCGAAGCTGTGACTCATGCATACACACACACACCGTATTCACTCATAGGCCACAGTAGGGGAGAGCTCTTACGGACCTATTAACGGGGAAGAGAGTCCGCACACACACTTCAACACAGGCTCGTCAACAAGAGCTCATACAGATGTAACGAGCACACGTTGAATAGGGGCTACCCTGCCACGTGTTTGGCCCAAACTGGTGTGGGTGTGCTAGCTGGACAATATAGTCATGTAGGGCCCTTTGACTCATACTGTTGCTGTTGGTGCTACAGTGGAGCTAACGGTAGGCCAACATTTTACCCAGTGTATTTTGTAGTCGTGTTTCATGCAGAAACGCGCCACTTGAATTCTGCTTTGGCGTAATAAATCCACTTCTGTGCCCTAAACTGCGTCACACAATCGGATTCGCTCACTGTGCACAGCAACATGCCCACAAAGATCAACCTGGCTGGAGAAACTCATGCTGATTTGAATATTTGTGCATCCAAAGAGTTGGTCAGAATGGGAGATAAGTTGAGGAAAAAATGTTTTTGCCGTCAACGTGCATACACAGAAAACAAAGTAGAACAAAGGTAAGCATAAACATTTAACAAATATGTACACGTATAAATGTATGTACAAAAGTATATATGTAAACGTAAAACACAATGAAATGGAGGTAATAGTGCAATGATGCAAGGAGTTAATATATTGTATGACAAAGAGACCGAAAATCTTGAACTTCAGTGCCCAGAAATCTGATCTTTTTCTGTCTCCTCTCGCTGCCATCTGCACCTGCCAGCACTGTGTGACATTGTCCTCAATATAATAGACGATGTATAGATGATGGTCAAACTTGTGCGTTCGTTAGTAACTGTTTACTTCTTTTCTAGCTGGCTCGTCGAGGATTTGCCGTGATGTTGATCAGTCGCTCTCAGGACAAGCTGGAGGACGTGGCCAGGTCGCTTGGTAAGTGTGTATAAATGTTTGTGTGTGTCTTCACAACATCATAGAAACCTGTTCGAGGTTAAGAGTGAGTGGGCTTATTAGGATGTGTATGGGCAGGCGATGACCCCGTCAACTACAGGGTTTCCTAGGCCCAGAAAAGAGGGCCCGATACCTTCTGCAGCAGGAGTTAGAAAAGAGTCAAAAAGAGAGAGAAAAGCACAAGTTTATTTTAGGTGTTTCACTCTGTGAAAGTGTTGCCACAAAGGCATTTGCTTCCTTTTTCAAAAAACAGTGTTTGTTTTACACAATCTCATTTTGTGAGTAGTTGCACTTTTCATATTTATCTTCTAAATACCATTTTTCACACTCTTTAGCATCTGCCAAGTCGTGCCTTTTTGGTTCTTTTTTGAGAGCTGGTGAATTGGAAAAATGCAGCCAACATAGCAGCCTGTGTTTTACTTCATCAAACATGTTGGATATCTTGCCTGATTTTTAAGAACCACCTGTTCATCCGAGGTATTCGTTGGAAACGAGCTTTCTTCATTCACGTCTACACAGTTGGAAAATGAGCATCCTTATGAAGGAAAAAACCTTTTTCCCTCCTCCTCTCTGGCCCATCTCCAGATTTGAACAAAAAGTGCCCTCTCCCTGACTCGCTCTTTTTCCATCTGTCTCTGGCGTCTCCCACAGCGTAATTTCCCCTGTCGTGCTTAAAGTCCACAGAGGGGGCTGATGGGTAGTCACGGGATGCCAAACTCTGGCACTCCTCCCTCACGATTAGTCTGACAAAACCGCCCTCCTTAGCATGTAGCCGGGCAGCCCACCCTGCCCCACCTATAATTTCAATGTCATTGTAATCTCTTATGTAAGCATCTCATTTGACTTTTGATCGCACCTACCTGGCAACCCCAGACTCCTCCAATTTGGCAACCTCAGCCTTAATAGTTCTGCTTATTTGCCACCGTGTCCGAAGCTGCTTTTATCATTTTCTTTGACATGGACTCAAAGTGATCGTGATGTCTAAAAATAAACTGGATATAGATTTCAGAAAGGCTCCCAACCCTTTTCACCCCCTATTATTTATTTATTTATTTATTTTTTTTTCTCTTTTTTTTTTTTTTTTTTTCTTTTTTTTTTTTTTTTTTTTTAATTTACTCTTATCCCTCTCAGGTTCCCCTCATTTAATCTTGTCTCAACTTTAAAAAATACACTGTCACACTACTGATCTTTGCCGAGGCACATCCCAGGAATTTTCCTCCTATAACTCCCTCCGCCACCTATCAGCGAAACGAGTCTTTGGACAATAAATTCTAATTGCAGCAGGCGCGTCAAACACGATGAGGGTGTGGAGGGAGGGTTAGAGGAGGATGGAGAAAGCTCGCTCGGCTGGTTTGTTGGTACGCAGTGCCCTCTTCAGTTCTGGTCTGACGGTGACTAGTTGCATCCTCTATTCATTTGAATAGATCCAGGGTTTTGCTCTGTTGTTGGGCCATGTAATGCTGGCTGATTTGTGACACACTCATGATAGTGAGTGTGTGGTGTGAAGGCAAGATGAATAATCTTAAAGACCAAAAGCTCAGAAGGATGCATGTTTGTTTTCACAACATTTCTAAAAGACTTTCTTCATTGCCCTGCCTGAATACCATTGTAACCTTTTTAAAGTTAATGGGACACCTGTTTCTCCCTTCCCAGAGGACCAGTACAAAGTGGAGACCAGGACCATTACAGTTGACTTTGGCAAGGCGGACATCTACAACAAGATCGAGGAGGGGCTGACTGGTCTAGAAGTTGGAGTTCTTGGTAGGTTTGCAGTGGGAGGT
The DNA here is from genome assembly GCF_050575085.1 of Anarhichas minor. Taxonomy (NCBI): domain Eukaryota; kingdom Metazoa; phylum Chordata; class Actinopteri; order Perciformes; family Anarhichadidae; genus Anarhichas; species Anarhichas minor. Next base: position 13,479,786 of record NW_027466457.1, read on the forward strand.
CAGCAGTATTAATAATTGGACATAATTCATGAGGCTGAAAGGTGGTGTGCTGTACAAAACCTTGCATAGTTTGGCCTTTTGTTTCGCTGCTGGCAAACTTCCCTTCTGTGACGGATTTGTACAACCGTACAACACCTAACAACATATTGTTGAAATGTAAGGTGGTGACATATCCTGGTTCTCTCTGAACAGCTGAGTATTTATATACATTTTTACACTCCTTTTAATTCAGATACTTGAATTGACTTCTTTGTGTTTTTTCTGTCAGGTAATGTTGGGAATGTGCTCCTTGTTGACTGTGGTTTGAGGTGTGGTTGAATCACTGTGGCGTTGTTGTGAAAGAGACAATAATGCCAGAACAAAAATGATGAATACTCTTTTGTGCCGGACAGTAAAACATTTTTGGGGCATGTGTTCCTTCTAAAAGTCTGAGAGACTTTTCAGAAAACATTTATTGTGACATCACGACTCATGGTAAATGTTTAAAGTTGCATCGAAATGTCAGCTGCTGGTGCCATTTCAGATGTTTAGACTCCAGAGTTCACATTGTACTTTCTAGTTGAACGCTGAAGGAACTCTTTGTCCTCTTTTTAATGATGCCAATTGTGCTCTACTGGTTGTAAGGTGTGGCTGAGTCTAGTGTAGAGTGAAATGCCTGTTTCTATCTTATTAGCATTTGCTGCCACCTAGTGGTAGAAACCGGAGCTAGTTTTGTTACTCAAGCACTATTTTTTTGTTTTGTTTTTTGTAAAAACACTGTAGAATAATTATTTTGTTTTTGTCCTCAACAGTAAACAATGTTGGTGTGTCCTACCACTACCCTGAGTACTACCTCCAGATTCCCGATCTTGACAACGTGAGTGTCTTATTTCATCTTTATTTTTGAATGGAAATTCTCTGATGCTGATAGCCAAGAGTGCAGTCTAAACACAACTGAGCTGACTCCTCTAAGCCTGTGAACAACAAAATTAATTAAAATGTATTGTTTTTGTCTCGTGCCCCACATGGTTATTCATTATTGCCTCAAGTTTACCAATCGTCTGGTAGCCTTTTTTTAAATATATATTTTGTGATCAGCTCTCTGCTGTATAGTACATAATGTTATATGTGGTTGTTTATCTGTCTGGTGCTTTCTGTGTTTCAGTTCATCACAAACATGATCAACGTCAATGTCACCTCAGTGTGCCAGGTGAGTTTGTCTCCAACAACTCTGCACACTTTAGCAGGGGAGGAAATCTTCCCAAATACCTACAGCCCACATATTTAGATCTGACCCCTTGTGTTTGTACAAAGTTTTTGGTCCATGTGTACAACTCCCCCCCCCCCCCCCCCCCCCCCCTTTTTTTTTTTTTGTTTTTTGTTCTCTTCTTTTCCCTCCTCCTCCTCTTCTGCTGTTTCTTCCATGGTACCTGCAGTGTCTCAGTTGTTCCCAAAGCAACGGTGGACTACACCAACGCTGTCTGTACTCGCCACCCACGCAACTCTCTCTCTCTCTCTCTGTCTCTCTCTCTCTGCCTCTCTTTCTCCCTCCTTACTTTTAGTTTTATTTTGTTATTAAATAAAACTCTTTCCCAGTCCCTTAAGTGTCCTTGATGAGTTCTATCATTGTTTCTGTGTGACTGCTGATGTTAACTGGGCTTGTGTTGTTGTTCTTTATAGATGACCCGTCTGGTGCTGCCCGGAATGACTGAGAGGTGAGTTAAATGATGGGCTTCCATGTTTTGCGACATGACTGCATTCAAACATCAGTGTTGTGATTGTGTGTGTGTGTGGGGGGGGGGGGGGTTGTGGCACAGATGCTGCACAAGGAATCTGAAAATTAAACAACCTTGTTTTCCAAGAGCTGATATTTGGGGGATTACACTTTATAAAGATGGCCCTTTCCGTCACTGCATCTCTCTCTCTTTTCCTCTCCTCCTTTGTTCGTAATGCTGACAGGCTTTCAATTCACACAAAGTGCTCTTCCCACCCGATTGGCTGCTGTGTTCCCATGTGACTCCTGCTGGCCAATAGCAGCGTAGGCACATTTGGTGCCGTGTGAGGCTGGAGCGTCGCTCCACTACATCACTGCAGCAACAGGCTGCCATGGCAACACACACGGCCACTACCACACAGTTCTAGTGTGTGTGGAACATCACTTTGTGTGTATTTGTGAGTGTGCTGAATGTGTATAGACACAGAGTTCCCACTGGCATGGAAAGCCTTTTTTTTTTCTTTTTTCTTTTTTTTTTTTTTTTTTCTTTTTTAGTTTGTGGATTTGAGGAAAAAATAAAATGAGGACAGAAAATACATTTACTGCACTGTTCTGGGATCAGTGCTTCACATCGTGAGGGAAGCCCTGTGGTGTAGATTGTTATGGCAGCAGCGTTTCTTTGAGCAGGCTTTCTTGATTTGACAAAATTCCAAATTAACTTTAGTCTTTGATTTTTATTCAGTCATTCAAGATGTAGTCATTAAATCTACCTTGTTGTGCGTTTCTCAGGTCCAAAGGTGTTGTCCTGAACATCTCCTCCGCCAGCGGCATGTACCCCGTCCCTCTGCTTACAGTCTATTCTTCCACAAAGGTATGTGCTACATCTGTACTTGTCCATCAGTCGTAATAACTCGCAATTCTTCCCTTTTTTTAAATTGCACTATTTGGCGTGATCAAATTTACAATCTTTTGTCCTATGTGCAGGCCTTTGTGGATTTCTTCTCTCGTGGCCTTCAGGAGGAGTACAGGCGTCAGGGTATCATCATTCAGGTGAGTTTGGGGTTTGTCTAATGGGATTTTTTTATATATTTATTTGGGACAAGGATGTGTTCTCAACTGTGAGGACGTATGTCAGGAAGAGGGAACTGCTTTAACAACATTGTTTCCCATTAACGTTGAGAGATCGTAGCACAAACAATAGCACTGTTTTATATAACCTTTTGCCATAGGCTCTGATATGATATACGATTTATCCATTTGATGATCCCTAATTTAATTCACTCACAGATTTAGCTCAAAAGAAGTTACGAAATCCAACTTGTTGCTCTCATCCAGTCCTGCCTGAAGCACAATGCCATGAATACACATTCATGAATGATGCATTGTTCCAGCGGGAACATTTTTGAAAATATGTTGTCCACAGGAGGCTTGTTTGTTCTGTTTTTAGCACCTTCTGTAGTATTCACTCTTGTGCCACCTTGTGGTGGAAGTGTGTACAGCAGTTTCACCTCAGCAAACTCTGAGTGTGTGTGTTCACCTGATAACCCCAGCCAAGCTTACAGCAAAGATGTCATGGATGTTTTTTAAATGTGATTTAAGTATATCTGACAGTGCCATTGATCAGAAGGACACATGATACAACTCTGTGCTGCAAATCTGGAGTTAAACTTTGTGACTTAAATCAAGAAACAAGAGACTCGATGCCAACATGAGGGAAGACCAAGGAAAATTAAAAGTAGTTTGATTTGTACTTGGGCCCGGAAGGTTGTTTTTTTTAATGAGTTTGATTTAAAAGTGTTTATTAGTATGTATTCAAATCACAAATTGAATAATTTTACATGGTAAATCTCCTTCACGCCACAGTCCCAGATCCTCCAGATGAAATTACTAAATTACACACTTGATTTGTTTGTCTCACGGTTTCCCTTTGACTTCCTGCAGAGTGTGCTGCCCTTCTTCGTGGCCACTAAAATGACTCGTATCAAGAAGCCCACCCTGGACAAGCCCACACCAGAGCGCTATGTGGCAGCTGAGCTCTCCACTGTGGGCCTGCAGGGCCAGACCAATGGCTATTTCCCACACGCTGTCATGGTAAGAAGTGGGTGGAAACCTCAAAATACCTATAACTCCAATGTTGCTCTTAGTTTTGGGATGTCAGACTTGAGACTAAACTATCTGGCTCAGTATTTCAATCCACCTTTTCAATTAAATATATATTTAGTTGCGGCACACATCAGTGTACATCCAGGCTGTACTTTGCCTTGTATGTGGAAACTATTAATAATGCTGTAAAATAATGGAAATGGGAACATTTGATGCATTGCATGTCATATAATTTGCACTTGTTTTTCCTTAAACAATGTTTTAGGTGCTATAGAATTAGTATAATTGACTTAAAATGTACCTTTTTTTTCAAGAGGTCTTGGAAAAGGGGTTTAATATTTTTTTTTGATGTTAAGATAAAAGCCTGAAAGCTATATAAGAATTTGATTGCAAACGTATGCACCTTATTTATTGTTTCTTTAATCGCAGGGTTGGCTGACCACCAAGCTGGTGCCGATTGACCTCGTCATCTTCTTTGGAGCCAGAATGAACCGTCTGCAGCGTACCGGATACCTGCGGAGGAAGATGCTGTGGGAGCAGAGGAACGGAGACAGTTTGAAAAACGATTAGGAAGATGGCTGACGAATCTTCAGGCAGCCTCTGTTCTGACCCGGCGCAGCGTTTAAGGAAAGCTGAGATTGTGTTTTGTATCTGTGTGGCTGATCCTCCTGGGTTACCTGAGATCTCGCGTGTGTGTCTTCAGTAAGTGCGCACGTCAAAGCATGTGTATGACTGTTTAAAATGGCAAACTCTGCCCTGTTATGATTTGTCTGGAGAGAAATAGCCAAAGAAGGAATGGGGCTGAAAAAAAATGAATATGCTGCTCATGACAAAGAACATTAATACATTTTGGTGGAGATAATACAACAAAAAAAAATAGTGATTTGTTAACCCTGCTGTTGTAAGCAGCGGAAAATGGTGGTGGGCATCTTTTTATATATTTGTATAATTTATTTTATATTTTGTATGAACACACAAGCTAAACTCGGACCTTTTTAAGACTAGCTTTCAACCTAGTCCTGTTTACAAATCCACGAGCCATTTAACGATGGCAATTTCTGCTTTCCATCACGTCTGTTTACTTTCGTTACTGAACTGCCATTGTCATGCATTGGTTCTTTCTTCCTTTGTTTTTTTTTTGTTTTTTTGTATGATCTTGCGTGTTAACAGAATACTTAAAATGATGCTTTGTGGTGGGTTGTTATTGCACCAATGTTTTAACCTGTCCTAAACCGAAGAGTTCTCGTTAACTAAGTGTGGTATTCATCACAAGTGCCTTTCTAATGAGAATGAATGCAGGAAATGGTCAGACAAACAAACATTTGCTGTCTGGTTCAGAAGGCTGTAATTCAGCTGGTGCAATATCCATATGAACTACACAGTTGCTCCATTTTGTGCCTTCTTTTTTAATTACAATGTGAACCTTAACAGACAAAGGAAAACCTCTAAACTGCTGTACAGTTCCTCCAGTGTGTTTTGAAGGGATTTCACAGGGATAGATTATTCCCTACAGTTGGAGTTTAAACTAAAATGCTTCATACCTACAGACTGCTTCAAAAATAGAACTGCTCCTCCTCACACAGTTGGGGCATTGAGTACGACTTGGTCTGGCCTTTGCCTTTAACTAAGTGGTCTTGTGAATGCTTCTCCTTTTGTATAGGTGTTTTTTTAAAATGTGTTTGAAAATTAAAATAATTAAATTAGAATTTCTACATGTAAAATACACTGTTTACGTTTATATAACTGGCAACTTGTGTTTTCTACTGTTTGTTAATAAAAGTTCTGGCATACAGCACAGTGTTGTGTAATTGTGTTCCTTTTTTCTCCCCCCAATAGCCGACATGACAGCTTTTGAGTTTTTTTGGGATGGTACTGTATATCATACTGGCTCAGCAGCACAATAAACCATTGAAATCTGGACAGAAGTAGTCCGGAAGAAGTACTCGTACTCTTTAATAAAAGTAGTAACTGTGTAAAAATACTAGTGTAGGTAAAAGACCTGCATTAAATGTGTACTTAAATAATATACTTATATTCTAGATAAAAGTATGCATTATGTATATATTTGCACAGCTGGATCTGGATCACATTAGCCAAAGATTAGAGGCAGAGAGAGACAAAGAATGGATTGTAAATATGGGGATCGGTTTGTAAATTATATATGTTGGGAGAAGGTCTAAATGTTTCCTCATAAATATCTAATTGAGAATAATGTTAAGGAAGTGTCATTCACACAATTATTTATAAATATCATCCTGCAAATTACTACATGTATACATTTTTAAAAAGACACACAAACTGCTCTTTCTGTGATGAATACTAAGAAACAGTTTTCCCCTTTTATTGTAATTCTCACACCACAATATTTTCTCTGAGAAATTTGATAATGATGGTAGCACTTTTCTAATTTGTAAATGTAAATTGAACAATTAAAAAATATATATTTTGTTGTCTTATTGTAACTGAGATATGTGAAATAAACAAGTTTGTCAAGACACGACATACCTGCATGGTTTAAAATATTTTACTATCAATACATTATTGTTCAATTTGTATGCTATCACTTGTATACTAAATCTGTATTATATCCTGTTTGTTCAAATAAAAAGTAATAATTCAATGTAAATAAGAACAGGAAGGAACCTATTCACGGATCTCAGTTCCGGGTAGGATTTGTTTTCTTGTAACACCCTTACCACGGCTGTCAGATGTCTTCACTTATGTAGAGCGACGTTAGTCTTTTTTCTCTTTTAGCTCTCGTGTTGCGTTTTAGCAGCCGTTTTTGGTAAGTAGTTTAAAGATTTGGTTCAACATTAGTCAATGGGATATATTTATTTTTATTTTGACTTTTAAAAAGTGTTTATGTATCTATAAGTAGGTTTAGCTAGCTTAGCATCGCGAGCTATCTTTACTTTGTAATCATCAGTTAGCTCGACTGGTAGCTTCAGAAATGATCACAGAAAGAATCTGTTGAAGGGCCTGAAATCCAACGTAAGCTAAGCAATTATTATTATTATTATGAATTAACTCATTAAGTTAGACCCATCACTGCATGTCAGAGTCAGGGTTTACTGACTTGTTTGGTGTCATCAAACATCAAATCTCACGATATGAATCCAGCATATGATAGTAACCCTTATAAAAGCATATATCATAACGGACTAAGCATCACAAAGGACAACCAAACTAAAGCATCACCACCAAATACTAACGACACAGTAATACACACGCAGACATGCTCGTAAAGACGTGTAAAGTTATTTGTACGGCTCGCTCAGTTGTGGTCGTCACTGCAGTCCATGTCACTAACTCTACTGCTGGCACACAGGTGCTATCTGTCCTCTATTTAAACATTACAATTAAAGTTGAGAAATTATTTTTCGTGGGTTGTCATCTATTATTGTGACAGAGGAAGCTCTGGGTTTTATAGATATTAAGTGTTTATTAGGAGACATTTAGCGATCAGACGTCTGTATTTCTTTTGGTTTGTGCAGAATTTGTTTCCGTGTTGATGAAAGCTACTTCTTCTTCTTCTCTTGTCACTCCGCAGATGTAATGTAATGTCAGATAAGCGTCAGCGTGCCAGAGTCCAGGGCTCCTGGGCCAAACAACTGCCAAAACACTCTGGACCAACAGGTAGTTTCAGGGTGAACGTTGATATTCGTGTATTGGTAGTATGTGACTCCCTCTGCCTGCTCCTCACTGAATACGATCATTATTATATGAACTTATTCATAGCCCTGTATGCTGGATTATTAGTCATATTAACCTGTGTGATGTGTAGACAACAGCTTCTTTGTGTATTTTTTTTTTTTTTTACCAGGTGCAGTCTCAAACAACCAACAACCCAAACATGTCGACCCAGACCCAAGTTCCTGGGGATGTGGGCCACAGAAAACACCCAGGACATTTGAGTTTCATCAGCCCACCAAGGTAGACGGTGAACATAAATGTCCCCGTTGAATGTTTGGATAATCTGAGCTTTTGCAACCTTTTTAGAATGTTTTATAAGGACGTGCTTCCTCGTCCTCTTTTCTGTCTTTTCTTCATCGCAGCAAGTTAGAGATGTTCCACCAGTGAAGGTGATGGAGTAAGTTACACATTTCTATCCTGACTGGTCAGACCTAAACCAATTTAATCTCTTTCAAATATGTTTCTGTCTCTTGTCTTATGACATGTTGGCTTGTTATTCCTTTGTATACTGCGCACATGTTGGCTAATATGCATTATTTTGTTCTGGACAGGCAGGCAGGTATTCACGAGATCAGCCATGGACCATCAGGAGTGTCCAGGTGAGGGAAATTTAACTTTTTATATAAAAAAAAAAAAAGAGGAGAACAAACAGCGAACAACCCAGTGTGTTTAATCATGATAACAAATCTGTGAATGCATTGTACGTCCAGTAGATGGCAGTCATCCCTCAAGCAACAGTGTGTATAGCACTCAGTGACTGTCATGCCTCCTGTCTCACTTATGGTGCCTACTAGGACACGTGGAAGTGAGCCATGTTCTTTAACTGACACTGAATATGTAGGGTCATGTGCTGTACATGCAGCACAATGGACAAGCAGAATGTTCCGCAGAATGCTGACGCTTTTATCAAGACTAAAATACAGAGAGTCTCTAAAATTACAGACAATCAAGAGTAAGGAAACTAACCTCGATCCAAAGGAAGCTGAAAGGGGGAAAAGACCGATATTCCTGCGGTGTCTACTTAACACCTAACATCACGAGAATAGGCACATTACTCTTTAGCTGGTCTTTTGTCTTAACAATAATGGAAATGAGCTTTTTAGACTACTTTGCACCAAAGTCTTCTCTAGATAAAACGAGCCACAGCGTATGTTCTGGTTCACTATGCTTTTCTAAATCATTTTTGGAGAAATGTATGCAGAGTGTTTTGTCTTTCCATCGGTGCAGACTGCGGCTGCTGCCTGGGTTTCTTCCCCCAGAAGAGGCTGACTGGATGTTCAGTAAGCTGTTGGCGGAGCTTCCCTGGTCCCAGAAGACCAACTACAGACAGGGTGGGTACCCGGGGCTGAAGGAGAAGCAGTATGACACGGGGGGAAATGTGAGCCCATCATGTCAGCTGGAGGGTGAACAGGGTTCTAGTTTCATTACAGTGCAGCATTGAACTGTTTATCTTCATCATGTTTAAGACATTTTTATGGTACATACAGTATATAAAAAAAAAAGGAAAGTCTATAAAAGGCTAAATTTATTTTAACAAAAGCATATTATTAGACTTTGTTCAGAGTGCTTCTGTGTTTTTATGGTGATAGGACGTTTGGTACACATGCCTGATTTTTAAAAATTCAACTTTCAACACAGTATACGCACTACGTGGATCTCTTTTATATATAGCAGCTCCTCTTTGACCATAAAGAAACATTTCATTTCCAGAGCACACCTCAGTGAAGCTGGCTGCTTTTATTTTTATAATTTTTATATATATTATGTATATAGACGTCTTGTTTGTACATTCTGTTCTTTCCATGTACTTAATATTTATATGCGTTGTTTGTATGTTTTAAAAATCAAGTTGAAGCAACTTTGTACTTTACTTTTACTAACTTTTTTATACTTTTTACATTGGGGGAAAAACACCAATAAAAAGAGTAAAAAAGTTAGCACAGTATATCTGGAGAAGATGGAAGACGACAGCAGAAACTGCCGCCTCTCTCTCCTTGCACGTGCAGAAGTTGTGCAATGGCTTCATTTTGCAAAACAGTCGTCATTTTCCTCTTAAAGGAATGAATAACTCTCATTGTGTGCAGACAGACTATAGACAGGCTTTGCCTCAGAATCGGCCTTTTCTCTCAGCTGGCTCTCGTCCAACTTGTGTGTTACTCTGCGATAGCTCCGCAGCAGACAAACCGAGATGATTTCCAAACAAAGATCATACAGTTGTGTAATCTCAATCCATCACTCCTGAGACTTGGTCAACAAAGTCCATGTGATGTTTGGGTTGAAGAGGAAGTAGTGGAACAAGGATGTTCACCCCTCTTCTCTCATTTATCCTCTCTCGTTTTAAAAACCCTCTTGACTCAGTTTTTCCGACCGTTGCTCACGGCTCTAAATTGGTTACGGTTGTGTTAATCTTTTCCCCCTGATAACATCTCTTCATGGAAAGAGTAAGGCCTTTGAAAGTTGACCACACATGTTTATAAGTATTAACTCCAGAGGCCCGGAGTAATTCAGCGTTCTAAAATGCGATGGCTGCTTGAGCAGTTTGTTTTGGTTTCACCGTGTTCTCGTCCCATCGTCCCAGAGGGCAAAATGTTTTAATGGCACACGATTGGTTCTTGGAAGAGATCTTCTTGTTCCCAGAGAAAGAACGATACACCATTACCAACAAAGGCAGACAAACAGAGAGAAATTGGATACTTTCCCCTGTGCTAGAAATAGATTTGGGTGCAGATGATCATTATACTTATACCTGTTTGTGTGTGTTAACGCTAGAAAGGATTATGTGAAGAGCAAGAGTTTTCTGCCCTACTTATAGTTGTCATCCAGAAAAAGAGGCATGAAAACAGACTGGTTTCATTCTCTTTTGAAGTTGGAATTGTCGCTCTACCTCATTGCATTTAAAATAATAATAATAATTTTAAAAATTGCAAAGCAAATTTCCATGCTGTCTAATGTATATAGCATGTTATCCTATGTTTATATTTTATTTCGCAGTTGTAGTAGTTTGGTATATTCATTGTGGATTCCAATACGGTTTTATGGTTTGGCATTTTTATTATTCAATTTAAAAAAAGTTTAAAACCCCAGACTACAGTACTATAAACAGTATTGTTTTAGTATCAGCACTAAAACTGTGATATTATTTCCTCTACCAATATTGAAAATCTTACAATACTCCGACTGTAAACGAGGGGTTTATGGGATTATAGTTTAAGAACTGTATGCAGTTCCAGATATCCTGACCGTGGTCTCATCGGGTTCTTCTGAGGTAAAGGTGTATTTGTTTGTGTGTGTTGGTCCAGGTGAGGCGTACGAGGAGCCCAGGCTGACTTGCTGGTTTGGAGAGCTGCCCTACACATACGCTCGCTCCACCATGGCTGCCAACGCACAGGTTAGATAAACTCATTAAACCTCCACGACCAACGTTTTCCACACATGTACTTTTTATTGTATCTTTTTCGTATAATATTTTGTTTCCCCTCACTTGTCGTGTTGTTTCATATCTTTTAATCGTGTCTCTTTTCTATTTACATTTAATTTCAATATTATTTTCTTAATTAACTGCTGAACTCTCTTTCCCCCTCGTAGTGGCATCCATTGCTGTCAACCCTGCGCGAGGCAGTGGAGCAGGCGAGCGGATGCAGCTTCAACTCACTGCTGTGTAACCTGTATCGGGACGGCCACGACAGCATCGGCTGGCACAGCGACGATGAGGCCACCTTGGGCAACAAGCCCACCATCGCCTCCATCAGTCTGGGCGACACCAGAGTGTTCGGCCTCCGCAAGCAGCCTCCACCGGTGAGATGATGGTAGAGCATGGAAGCTGGTGTAGTGATTCGCAGGCAGCGGAATGGGCCTTCAAATGTGTGTGTGTGTGTTTGTGTTTGTGTGTGTGTGTGTGTGTGTGTGTGTGTTACTCTTTTAGGACGAGAATGGTGACTTCACTTATGTGGAGCAGATTCGGGTTCCTCTCAGTCACGGGACACTGTTGGTGATGGACGGAGCCACACAAGACGATTGGCAGGTGAGCTCCACCAATCAAATGCAAGAGCCCATTCAGGCGAAATGGCCACTCAGAAAAACAGCGGCGAATCAGAAGCAGGCAGACATTTAAAGACCGCTTTAAAAGTGTTTTTGTTGCATTTTTACTTTTTGGTTTACCCGTCAATCGAACAACTCGAGCATTACTGAATGTCTTGTTCCTCATGCTTTATGTTGCAGTTATGACTTGAGCTCTCTTCTTCGGGCTTCTTCTGTTTATAGCAAACAAAGCTCACATGTCGTCCTGTTCATCACGTTTTCCTCAAGAAAATAAACTCACCTTCCACTACATGCTTAGAAAACAATTTAAAAGCTTTTCTCATGATAATATTAATAATAGTAAAACAGAAATGTAAAAGTTTTGTAATATTACTAGAACTGCACTGTAACAGCCATTGTATCTAACATTAGGACTCTCCAGTAAATATAAACAACAACAACTGCTAAATAACTGGTACGTTATTTAACATCCTGTCCTCTCCGGTACCTGCCTTTTATAATCAGTGCAGAAATAGTTGAATGACTTGACTCTAAGCTATTACTCAAACAGTGACTTGAATGAATCCACTGCCTCATTAAGCCTTGAACATTTACAGTAAATAGTCAAGCACGGAAAACCTTATCTGCCTCAGCCAGGTGAGGTCGAGTGAAGACTGACCTCACCTGCACTGCCCGTGTTTGTGTCGTGCATTTGTGTGTATGTATGTGTGTGTGTGTTTGAATGCCTCCGACTCAACGCACGTGACGGGATAGACCTGTGTTCAAGGCAGAAAGCAAAGATGGATGGAGTGGCCCTCAGATAATCGCAGAGCTCCAGAATAATGAGTCATTTCTTTTACAATCGGGGACAGCGGCCGGGTTTGTGTGAGAGAGAGGAGGAAACGTCTTTGTGTGAGTAACAGAGAGTGTGAGCGTGAAGCTGCTCTCTGGGGCTGTGACAGTATGTTCGAATATAATAGTTTGAATTTAGTTGTAGAGTAGATAAAGAAAGCTCAACTTCTGGTCATAATATTTAGTTTTAAAGCTTTGTTTGTACATGAACAAAAAGTATAATCAAGAATGGAGAACAAAACGGGTGTGCAGGAGAGGACAGAATCACTGCGAGCACTTTGTTAAACGGCAGCGGAATAGAAACCTGTATGTGTCATTATGTGTCAGTTCCACATGGGAAGTCAAATTGGAAGTCATTTCAAATGTTATTTCATTTTTGAGAGCTATACTGTGAGAAAGATTTTCTTTCAGCTGGTCACGCTGAAGTGAGAGAAAAACAGAGGGGATGAGACAGAGAGAGAGAGAGAGAGAGATTAAAGGAAAGAAAGAAAAAAGGCAGAAGGTCACAGGTGTTTTATGGCGACACCTCCCTGAGTATCTCAACAAAGGTTTCAGCTCTCCTTTAAAGATCTTGCCAGAGAAAGAAGATCACACCATCCATTAATTCTTCCACTGTCTCCTCAGTCCTGGTCTGCCTAATAAAACCTCCTGGCTCCGCTGGAGAGGTTTGGAAGTGAGTGTTAAATATTTACCTAAACCTGACAATCCGGCTGAAGTACTTCATTTGTTTGAAAAAGGATACAGGGTTATGATACAGGGTTATTTCTGCCTGTTCCGGACTCTTTCTTTGGAGGCTGTTGTGGATAAGCAAAGCTTTCAACTCCCTTTTTGTGTCTGTGTGTCTGTGTGTGTGTGTGTCTGTCTGTCTGTGTGTCTGTGTGTCTGTCTGTCTGTCTGTCTGTCTGTCTGTCTGTGTGTCTGTGTGTCTGTCTGTCTGTCTGTCATTGTGAGAACCAGTTTAAAGGTGAGGGTCCTCACTTTTGGGACAGACCATCAAAGACCTGGTTGAGGGTTCAGACTTAGTTTTAAAGTTCAGGTTAGAATTAGTTTAGGGTGAGGGGCTAGGGAAGGCATTATGTCAGTTAGTGGCCTCACAAAGATAGAATTTCAAGGGTGTGTGTGTGTTTAAGGGCACGAGATGCACAAGTGGAAATTATTCTCCTGTGCAAAAGGTCCAGAATATATAAAGTTGAACTTTTTGTCTGTGCTATTACAGAAAATGTTTCAGCGCTGTTTTTTGGAAAAGGGAATAAGTTTGCCTTTTGCCCCGCATGACATGTTGTTTGTTGAGTTGCCCTGTGTTCGGAGTGCAGAGGTCAGCTACAAAAACAACAATACGCTCGTCTTTAGGGAACTCCTTAAAATGTTAATCGTTCCTTGTGTTCTCATATTTTTGCATTAGTGTGTGAGTCTGTGTTTTTTAGCTGATAACAACAGACTGTTCATTTGACCATAGAACCATGATTAAAAAAAAACTAAGATATTGCTTCACTTGTAAACTAATTATCTGAGATTCCCCAAAGCAGCCAGTGTGTCTATTAATAGCCAAAGAGTCTCTAAGCCAGTGTTTCTCAAAAAGGGCACTTTGGAGCACTGGAGGTGCTTCAATATATATATATTGAAATATATATATATATATATTGAAATATATATATATATATATATATATATATATATATTTCAATGGAATTGTTAACAGCCAACTGCCGTGATAAACGCAAGCACGGTCACGTTTGTGTTTGTTTTCCGTGTGATGGGGAAGCCAATTTATTTTTCATAAGTTGGCGAAGTCATGACCCGCCCTACTCTGCCTCTGATTGGCTGGTGCTTGTTGTCTATGTTGGTTCGGTCGGTTAGGTTTAGTCATGAGGCGTGAGATTGTTTTAGGTTAGAGTGAGACAATCAGAGTAGGACGGTTCATGCCTTTGCCATCCTATGAAAAAAAAAAAACTGGCTTCCCCGTCACACGAAACACACGTGACCGTGATTGCAGTTGTTACGCCGCTGGACTGTTGTTAATTGCATTGAATGGTAGCCAGTTTTCACTCTGAATGACAGACAAAAATCTAAACATGGATTTGTGGTCACAGGAAACAGGTAACAGCTGAAAACAAAGCAAAAAACAGATCCAACAAAACACCGTCAGTAACATTTGAAATGTAGCATTTAAGTGTTTTTCAGTTACAAGATTGTTGTGTTGTAAATCAGACGCCGATGACGCCGCGCTGGATTATATGTTGTGCTGGACAGACAAACATTTCAAAGGGGATACATCATTGAAAAAATAAGTTTGAGAACCAGTGTTCAAAGCCACTAACTCCTTACTTTATATACCAGTAAAGTAAACAAGTAAAATGCATCTTTTATCCGTCTCCACCAGCATCAAGTGTCTAAAGAGTACCATGACCGAGGCCCACGCATCAACCTGACCTTCAGAACTATGTACCAAGAGCCGGAGGGCCACAGGCCGGGTACCAAGCTGCGATTCACATCCCAGCAACCATAAAACTCCCCCCAGAGACAGGTACTTACCTACTGTGTCTAGTGGCTCTGCATTTAAAGCACCGATCCACACAACGTTAGATCTGGTGGTCGCTGAAAAGATTTCGAACGCCTTCGTCCTTCTCTGCAGTTTGAAACAAGTCTGGTAAACACTCGGTTACAACCCACAGTATGAATAACAGCTTCTTCCAACTGAAACAGGGAGACGTTCACCTGTGAACCATAATAACTGCAGTCGTGACCAGTGGTGACGATCAGATATCAGGGTTTTCAGAGAAGCGTAACAGAAGAATTGTTGATAATGAAAGTTTGAAAGATGGGTTAAAATGTCAGCTCTGCATATTACTGTGACTTTATCTCTTTATTCAGCACAGACAGTTGCTTGGGTACCTTTCCGTTATTTTGTTACAGTCTCATGAAAAACTTTAATTTTGACTCAAAGAGATGTCATGAAAAGTGTCTCTATGTCTCATTGACTGCTTGGAACGTCGCGGTCGACGCACCTTGTTTATCTTGGGGAGCTTTTTTGGAGAAAACACATTTGCTATAGAAATGGGATGGAACAAGTAAAGTGGCCACTTACAGGCCAATTGCAGCTCAATCAGGACTGTGATTAGTTAATCATCCTGTTAAAGATTTGTCTGATCAGTCTCTCAAAGAGGTAATTCAGCTTTTTTTTTTTTTAAGTTCATCTAAAGTGTGCTTACACCAATGTTTTTGTGATATCATATGCACAGTTTAACTTTTCCGTTAACAAAACAGGTCAATATAGTTGCATAGCCATTTTAGTTTTTAAAAAACTAAATAAAGAAGGCCGTACATCCAAGCAAGCTGGAGACATCAAACGACAAACAGGTTGACATGGCCGCAGATGCTATCGGGACATGTTAGCTGTGTATGGCATCCAGTGGTACATCCCACAGCCATAGAAAGGAGCTTTAACGGCCTGAAATAAACTTGATAAACTAAAGAAATTGAACCGCTAAACAATGTTCTTGGCAAAGTAACAGCCACAATTAAAATGTAAAGTGTGTATTTGAAAATTCATGATTTTGAGATTCCTGTTTTTTTAAGGTTATGGCTTTTTTGGTTTCTGCATCTTCATCCCTGCGTTCTGTTCAAACAGGACATTAGTGCATCAGATAGGACGTCAATACTTACTGACATTTTGGCAGATTACCAGAACTTTGCGTCCTATTACATGAATCTAAAAATGCATGAATTGAGGAAAGTACATGGCTCATGTTGCATTCTGTTTATTTTGTAACACTAAAGAGATGCAATAGGGGTTCTTGATTGTCGTTGTTTTGAAATAAACAAATACATCTCTGAATCCACTTCCATTGTGTCCTATTTTCCATAAAATACCTTATTTGATACATGAAATGGAATTCAAACCCTTAATTTTGTAGCAGCACTAAAATTGTATATGGGACAGGCAAGTTCACACAAAATACCATGTTGTGTGGAAAGTTTGTCATTAAACTATTCTGCAATCTGTTATCATGTTGCAAAATACAGGAGACAGTGGAAGGTTCTCGCCAAGGTCTCTGAGACGAGAGAGATTATGCAACCATTGTTGTAACTATACCCAAAAGATGCGATAAGGTTGTTTAATAAAGATCAGTTCTATTTTTTCATGTTGGCTCTCTCCAGCACTAAATTAAAAGTTAAAGTGCTGCCTCTCACTTTTAGGACTGGGTGGGGTTTTTACCTCCATGTTGGATGAACAGTAAGGAGCTCTGTTCTACTTATCTTCTGTACTTTTTGGAAATAGTGCCCAATTTATATACACTGAGGGGCAATAGACTCGCATACAGACAAGGAAACCTAGGTTTCTTTTTTGTTGTTGATTGGCCAAGTCTTGCTAAAAAGTGAAGATCGAGGCGGCAGAGTGTCGCCCTCACAGACATTTTATTTTAAAAACGAATGTGTTTTATGGAGAGCTATCACTCTACTGGGATAAGCTCAGCAAGGCTTCAGCGGATGCAGAGGCAATGGAGGGTGACAGAATGACGGATGTGAAATGAGTAGGTGGGGGGACGTATATTTGCCCCAAATACTTTAAAAAGGCCAATAATTGCAGTTGCAAAGAACACTGGGTCCAGGATCGGGTGATAGTATAGTAAAGTGACGGCTCAATCAGTAATTTCTCTGAAAGTTAAGGCCACCGTGAACTGTTCAAACTAAACAACCTCTGTAAACTGCAGCCTCAATTTTCAAACAGTGCAGCAGTCACTGTAACCCTGGCAACTTCTTTTTCGGCTTCCCCCTCCGACTCTTGCCTGACTTTGGTCTGCTGATGTGTCTCAGTCTTACGTGCCGGCTGTAATCTTTCCCCAGACTGCCTGACAATAAGAATAACAAGCCTCACTGAGCAAACAGCTTTGCTAACACAAGACAGAAAAGTAGTCTGCAGGATGTATTTCTGTGTATATAACGGGGGGTTTGAGGACTCGTACTGTGTAATAGGGTCAGCAGACACCATTTCTCCCTGCAAGACCCTGTGTTGTATGTGTTTGCCCACTTCCTAAAACCCCTGTTCTGTGTATATAAAGTGTATTATTATCGTTAGGGGGTGAGTTAATGTGGAAGCCCCACAGTGAGTGCAGCAGGTTGTGTCATAGCCTGCTGCAGTGCAGGGGAGAAATGTGCCATGCTGTGCCCGACGTTCACTGGCTCCTCGGTGAGGAGCCCTGAGAGGCAAAGATCGGGACATTTTGTACCAGAGGAGAACGACACGGCGCTGAACGTGGAACAGGTCTGGGCTGAACATTTAGTTTTGGAACAGCGTCTTCTCTTCAGGACATCGGGGCTTAGTGTGTGTTTGTGTTTCACCAAATGTCTTGTAGCAAATCATGCACCTGCTCACTGATTACAGGTTGTTCCGATGTTGGGATTCAATTTAAGTGATTATAGTCAAAATGGGAAGAAAAGAACTACGCCTCCTTAAAATGTGTGCAATAAGATTGTTAAATTGTCAACTGTACACCGGTAGCCTTCATTGTTTCACAGGGATTTAATACTTTGTACTGTGCTGTTTAATTTATATCAAATATCTTTATAGTTGCCCTAATCAATATTTTTATATAATCTTTTTAATATATTTTTATATTATATATTTATAACAATGAACTCAAAATCAAATACTATGTCTAGTATGAACTGTGTCACTCGTTATGTGATTATTGACTCTGCAGTGGAGCGTTTTAACGTCTTCAAGCTTATTGTTTCAGCTTTGCGGCCTCCAGCGTTGTGGTTCAGTCTCTCAGGTCTCATCAAGAAGGCAGCTGCTGTTGAAAAATCTCTAATAAACCTACATTACTGTACACGTCTGCTTGCTCCGCTGCACTAAAGTGAACCAAATTTTACATTTCAAGGTGAATTAAGTATTAAAGCTGCAGAAAGCCTTGGTGGAAAATGCTCACATAGATTTAGCTAGACTTAAGTACCAGAGAAAATAACATTTCTATCTGTATGTATCTCTATGAATGTGGCCATCTTAATTCCCCACTACATACTCAGAATTAGACATTGTCTTCCTGTATCTGCAGCACTTTCCCAGCACTGTCTGTCTGTTGTTGACGTTTTCCACTCTGCCTGTAAAAGAACTTGGCATGTGACACGAGAGCTAACTAACGAGCTGCCCGGCATTCCTGTGTTAGCCACTGTTTGCATGTTCCGGATCCCGACACCTGTTGTGCTGAGCTGGAAACATTTGGGTTTACGGGAGCCACATCAGAATCCCTTTTAGCTCTCTCTGGAGCCACTGGGAGCCACCGTATGGATCACACCTAATTAGGCCTCAGTCCAGCGACGTTTCCTGTCCGTGCTGTTTACTGTGGCCACCTGATCTCCAGCCTCTGTGGTCTCACATTAGCAGACAGTGTTTGCTTACAGAGCTTTAGATAGGTTGCCTGGCATTATGAAGATCTGATCCACAAGGATGATGAAATTAATCCAGTGGGGAATGTATAACCGTAACAAACTGACTTGCATCTTGATTCTTGATTAATGTGCCAGCTGTTTGAACATGTTAAACCTATTTGAATATGGCACAATATGTTGAGTGGCGGACGCAGGCTGTCTGAGGGGCAAGGAGCAAAAAAATATATAATTGGCACATGCGGTGGGGGCACCAGTGCACAGAAAGTAGTCTAGCATGTAGGGCAGCCTATATGGCACTGCACCAGGTTTTCTCCACTGGAAGGGTGCCATAAAGGACACTTTATCATGTTTTCTCTACCATAGGGGCATCTGAGAGGGCCGTTTTGCTGAGTCCACCAGTGGTTGAATACATGTATATTGTAGATTAAACAGCCTCTGAACAGTTGAACTGGAACATTGTAAAATATCAAAGTTTCATTTTTTCCTCTCACACGACCATGAGGTTCAATATATATATTTTTTGTGAAATGTCTTAACAACATTTGCAAGGATTGCCATGACATTTTTTACAGACATTCGTGTCCCCCTCGGGATTATTTGCAATAACTTTAAAGATCTCTTCACTTGGTCAAAATGTTTATTCGTCTCATACTTTGGTTTATAATCAAATACCTGCTAACTAATGACATCCCCATCGGCCTCATCTGTACTTTGTGTTTTGTACGAATCAGCAAATGTTTGCATGCTGGAACACTTAACTAAGACGGTGAGCCTTCTAAATGTTAGCTGCTGAACAGCAGCATGTTGAGAATGTTAGAATTTAAAAGCACCACTGTGCTTAAGTAGCCTCACTGAGAGTGGTTTTGACATTTTGACTTGTCCAAGTAGGAAAAGCACAGGTGTCACTAATTACACTGAAACAAAGTGTTCCAGTGAGAATGACAGTAAGCCAGCATGCACAACACCAGGACCCTGAAATCAAGCAGCTAAATGGAATTCAGCCATCATTAAGTTCATTATTTGCACCAGTGCTTTTCCTGCTGAGACTAAACGTCCTCCAAGAAAAAGGCCCATTCAACATGCATTTCTCAATCCGTCATGATCTTTGATGTCAAAAATGCAACATGCTAGAGTTATGTTTTTTTTTTAATTTCTTGTCCAGGGTGAAGATATTGAGCTAAATTTTCACGTAGTGCTTTAATCTCATTTAACGTATTCTTGGTTATAGCTTGTTACAGTGGAAAGAGATAGAAAAATACTGCAGGGAAGTGCAAAAATTACACATATTAATTAAAGGTCACACCCTATGTTTGAAGCCTAATTGTCACATTTACTGAATCTGCCACACTAAGTAACAATTTTTCATAGTTTGTGTGCTAAAAGTGTGGGCGGTGCCACTTTTGCAGTTCAAAAATTAAACAACAATTTACAATTTCTGGAGCAAGCTTTCCCCCTGAAGTACATAACTGTAATGTGATCTCCAGTGTCCACCAAGCTGTCATGTTTGTATTGTGGGAAAGCTGCAGGAGAAGTTTGAATGGTCATAAATACTGGTTGGAGTGTAGTGAGCCAGTGAGATATTTCATTTTTAGTCTGTATGCAAATGTCCAAATGTACACACCCAACTATACACGAAGAATATACACTTGTATTTGGTTTTACAACTCTCTCTGTGTGTGTGTGTGTGTGTGTGTGTGTGTGTGTGTGTGTGTGTGTGTGTTTAATATCGTCGTAAATGGAGTCTGAAGTCATGCTGTGATTTGCTGGGAAGCTGCTCTGGGAACAAGTTGACCGATTCACTTCACCCTCCCAGCTCCGTTGTCCTCCCCCCCTCCCCTCCCCTCCCCTCCACTCCCCCCTCCCACTTCATGACTTTAGTTTTCTCTCCTTTATTGTGCCTCCTCCTCCCCCTCCTCTCCTTCCCCTCCCTTCACCTATTATCCTCTTCATCTTCACCTCTCCATCTCTGTCTTCTATCACTTTTTCCACTCTCTTTTATCCGGCTTGGTCACGTCGTCTTGTTGGTCGGGTCATATTGCTGCTGCCTCTCTCTCCGGTCAACCTCTGAGAGAGATAAATACATTTCCGTCTCCCTAAATGCGTAAACTTGCGAATCGGCTGCTGGACTTAGGCTACATCACATTCTTTCCCTGATACTTCAGTTGCTTGTTATAGGACTTACAGGGAGTCACAGTCACATCTCCCTCCTCTCTTCCATCCTTCACTCCTCCATCACAATACTTAGCTGTTCAAGTTGGATTCAAACCTGTTTTAATGGTTGCACAAAAATAAGATTTGCCTTTATATAACCAACATTAAAGCATGTTTTTGTGACACTTAATTGTATGATGCTATTCTTTGAATGTAAAGATGATTACTTATATATTCTTCTGATTGTCTGTTTATTTGGCAAGGATAGATGAATAAAAATAAATATATATATTTTCATTTAAATGCCCTGTTCTCATTTTGGATTTAATGGAAAACATGTCCTCAGTCGGTCTAATCTCTCTCTCTCTCTCTCTCTCTCTCTCTCTCTCTCTCTCGCTCTCTCATCCGCCTGCTGCCCTGTGAAGTCACGTCTTTCCTGTGTGAGTTATAGCGCCTGGCATCAATCACCTGTTAACAAACACGTCATCAGTGGCATCTTGAAGACATAACGGCTGATTGCAATGCACCGCCAATGTGGTCACACTTCACAAGCTGATTCAGAGGGAACACATTTTTAATAGTGCTACGATTTGCGCTACACAGTGAGAGTATTTCAAGAGACAATCCTGTAACCGGAAGGTCACAGCAGTGGGTCCATTAAGCTTCCTATCAATGGATCATTGGCCACAGTAACACTGGAAATAAATCCGCCTTATGAAGACATGCAGACTCATAATCATTTATTTAAGACATATGTTTCTCCTATGAACAGTTATAGGCGCCCATAGTGCAGGGACAAGGACAAGAACTCTAACTGGCTTCACACTTGTGAACAAGACAAACTTTTTGTTGGACGGCCTGGCAAAGACGAAGGTACAGCTGCTGGTTTTTGCAGTGGATGGAAACGTGTTGCTCCCGACAAAGCAGTTTTGACCTGAATTGTGATCTGGATGGTATCGTGCCCTGTCTGTGTTGTAGGAGGAATAAGATGAAGGGTGCAACCCCAAGTTCAAACAAACCGCAAATCACTCGGTCCAAAAGTCTTTAAATCTAGTGTGAAAGTCAACAAGTCTGCAACACTGACAGACCGTCCCTTCAGGCCTCCCTCCTAAAGCCACTCCCCTAAAGTTATCACTATAAAGACAGGCAGGTTATTACAATCCTGCGATTTTTATTTATTTGTCAGAGCATTTGATCAATTTCCGGATATAAAGAGAATTTCAAACATTTCAAACAACCACAACAAACAATGTTTAAAAGATAGATTACCTGAGTTTTATAGTCTTATAAATGTAGTAAACATGATCTCGGATGCATCTAGATTCTTCCCAAATTAAAAGTGTAAACAAACAGCGATAGAACAAAAATAGTGTTCTCTGTCTGTGGCCCTGAAAACGTCATTCATCTGTGTATGCTCATGGTTTTGCAGCATAAACAGACTCAGTGTTCCTGCATGGGAATCCTTCCCAGTCTCCAAGTCTCAGTCTATAAATAACCATGTTGTCCCTGTGGTGTCTGACTGACTCAGTCCCAAGAGAGGGAGGGTAGGAGGACCAGGTCAACCCCCCCAGAGGATGACGTGTTTATTGATTTATTGCACTGAACATAGCTGCGTCAATGTAAACCACTGTTTACTTTTGCTGAAATGTTACTTTGGACAACAGTGCCTGTTGTGGCCAAAACACTTAATTTAAGGGATTTAAGGTTTCCTTGAAGTAATTTCTCAAGGACTTTATCACACATCAATCATACCGACTGATCAAATGTAGCCCTTCTGACAGTGGCATTTCCAGTTTTTGTGTAATAAAAATAACTTGGACGGACACAATGTGAGAGATGCGTCTTCAAGGTCAGGCAGTCTGAATTAAAAGCATATACAGTAAAACCTTGATTAAGATCAACTATTATATTTTTGTCAGTACATTTTCAGAGCGGCGACACAAACAAAAGCATTAGATGTGCCTGTAAAATAACAGAATACTAAAAACTTCGAAGCTAGTGTGTGACTTGTCGTCCATTGTTGTAATTGTGCTCACTCATAGTTCTTTAAGCGGAGAGAAGACATACAGTACCTGAGCTGTTGTGTTATTCACCAACTTTGGTTCCCCTTCTCTCCCCTGACATTTGGTTTGCTATGGTAACAGGGGCGTCCTATCTCGGTGGGTACAGGGTGGTTTGCCCGTTCGGGAATGTGGCCTGTGGCGTGTACCTCACCTCTTCACCCCGTGGACCTGGATAATGGATTTGCCTTCATATTCTCTGTCTCTCTCTCTCTCTCGCTCTCTGTCTCTCTCTCTCTCTCTCTCTCTCTCTCTCTCTCTCTCTCTCTGTCTTATATGTTGTTTATTAAATTTGATCCTTTCAATGACTGTACATTTCTAATAACCATCTGTCTATAGGGACAGAGGAGTTGTAAGTGTAAGACATGTGGATCTAGCTTGACTTTAACTTGTGACCCTTATTGTAAGGCTAAATTAACATGGAATTGCCAGTTGAATGGGTGTGAATAAGACTGTGTGTAACTGTGGTAAAGTGTTGTTGTCTTCGACTGTGTATATAATTGTGTGCCCTAATTAGAAGTGTGTTAAAAGGGCACTCAGCACAGTGAATCGTGTTGGAGTTTGATTGCACAAGTGCAGATAATCGTTGTATTGCCAAAGGCCACCACAGTGTCAGCTGATAAACACACAGCTCGCCTCTGTTTATCTCCTCTTGTATTTTTTCAACTATACCCAAAAAATACCCAAGTTACCTACTCCATAATTGTGTGCCAATTCAATCCAGTATGTGTTCAGATATCTCACAGGATAATATCACTCTGGTTCATTCTCTGGGAACCATGAATGTCTACAAAGTTTTATGTCAATCCATCAAAAAGATAATAAACATGAGCCAAACGTGTCAAACTGCAGGTGACAGTAGACGAAAAGTCGGCAGATCACCAAAGGTATTCAGGATTTTTCTGGGGGAGGGATCATAAACATCTGCACAAAAGTTCATGTCAATCCACAGGCTGGTCTCATCCAGCATTCGTAGCGATTTCTACGAGAAAATACAGTTTTTATGGCTGTTGTTATTTTAACCCAAACAAAGATCTATTCCTAAACCTAACCAAGTCGTTTTGTTGCCTGAACCTAACTGACGGACAGACCTACATTGCCATCCAACCATGGCGAAAAAAAACTTTCTTTATAGTTGACTTGACATGTTTCTGTAACAACTGCAAATATTTAGATTGTGTTCAATTTCCAACTTTTTAAAAGTGAGCTATGATTGAAGCGTCCCTTAGATCAGACACATTTCTTTACTGTTCAGTGTCACTTCTATTGTGTTTTTGGTTCAGCACATGCTATCAGCTACGCACTAACTAACATGCAGTGAATCACATTAATGCTCGCAATGCACTTTAATTCAATTCAATTCATTCAAATCTACTCTATATTAAGACAAACTGCATTGCCAAATCCTTATCATAGTGTACATCTCTACCGGTGTATCTTCCATGTCAATTATAATGTCAGCCCCTAAAGTAATCCCTCACATTGAGCCCTGTAACTCAACCTGCACACTCGCTACACACAAACATACTGTACACACACCAATGAAGTGGAACCTAGTGAAAGTCGAGCCCGCTTGTTAATTACAATGACAGGCCTTGCCCTTGTTTCCGACCGTGTTTCGTAACCAGGACTGTAATATTTATACACATATTATATCACTGATATTGGCTCATATTCCAGTTGAGATCTCAGTAGGAATATGCTGCTGTAAGCTCCTTTAAAAGTCAGTTATAAAAAGCTACACAAATCAAATCAATTATGACACCTGTGTGAAAACTATTGCATGCAGAAAAAGGAATGTATCTATTTTATAGCTCTATGTTTAGAAGAACTTATATCAGTGACATAGTGGCGTAGTTTTTGTGGTTCCCAAACTTAGGATACCTTTTCCATCACACTTCCAGCGAGCTAAGTAAAAGTTGTTTGGTGCTTGGCAGGTTGCACAGCTGATTTATCAGAGCTGTTAGACCATCTAACTATAAAGCAAGGAATCAAGAACAGTTCATGTGGTCTACTTCACACTTGGCGGATATATTGCTGCTGCAGTCCACGGCTCATTGACTGCAGTTCACTTCTGCTGGTATATGCTGGATGTTCTAATGTTACAACCAAACACGGCGCAAACAGGCACTGCACGGGTACAGTTAGTGCAGCTAACAGAGGATGAAAACCTCCAAAAAGCTGTAGAGTTGGGCAATAACTCTCTGTCGGTTCATCGCTGCAGGAAGCTTCTTTTGTATTACATGTAGTCATTTTATTGTTTGTTATAATATCAAATACTTTAACGTCTAAAACAAAGAACTGTACGGAGAAATCCTTTAAAGTGCCCCAGTTAACAGGCATATCCATATATGACAGTCTATTGCAAACCATCTTTAATAGGTGTGTGTGTGTGTGTGTGTGTGTGTGTGTGTGTGTGTGTGTGTGTGTGTGTGTGTGTGTGTGTGTGTGTGTGTGTTAGGGTGGGACAAGGGTAGTGTAGGTGATCAAGGAGAGGATTGGAGGGGATTACTTCTCAGCTGCCTCTGCCCATGCTCCCTGCTGGAAGTATTCCCCCCGAAATGCCATCAGCTGTTGAATACAGGACACAGGATGGGATAGAGCCTATGAAATACCTACGTTGTACCTTGTCTACCTTTTCAAGTCCCGCCACGCCACATGCTCCAACCAAGGGAGGATGACAGGCCGTAGTGATGCGTTGATCAACTCCAGCATTCAGAAGTGTGAAGCACCAAAAACAAGTCCATTCAACAAGCATTTCATTTTATGAGCAAACACAGGAATTTTGTTTAATTTTAATCTTTAAATTAAATCGTTAAGCGTTATCAAAGCCCCTATGTGAAAGAATTAAAAATGTCAGACTTGTATCGAAATGTTACAGGCAACAATGCATACCTTGCCTTGCGCGGCAGTTGGATCTTCGCGATATCACGAGATCACATGGAAATCCATCTCCTCAGGCTTCAAGTAATGCGTTTGAGTCCAGACTCGACCAATCAGTGTCCTGTGGGGAACGACTGGCAGCTGCAGGCGTGGTTTAGGAGTGTGTGAGTAAACAAACAATGGCGGCTCCTAATAAGGTTAGCGAAGATGCTGCAATAGCATCGGTTATATCAGAACTGGAGAGTTTCTTCATTTAAAGAAGAGCAAAGAACGGCCCTGAATTTGTGGATTGAAAAACTGTTTTTGCTTTTCTTCCGACTGGCAAGAGTTTGATTGACATCACCCAATCACCTGCCAAGTATTTTTTTTGCACCAGGATCTCATCACAAACACACTAATGCCAACAGAATCATTTTGAAACAATATAAGAAAAAATCAACACATAACTTCTTTAATTTTAGAGGATAGATGTTGAAAATGAGATGATATTCTGACATGGACTTTTAACAGCCGTGATTGAAAGACGGGTGCAGTGCTTTTCTGGACATTGTTTTTGCCAAACAATGTCCTCGTGTGTAACACATGCAGCCTTTGCAGGCTCTTTTAAGAAAACAAGGCTTCCCCAATTCCCGGCAAGCATGTCACAAAACACTTATGCTAAATCAAATGGGTGATTGTATGAAATGGAATTATCAAGCATGCACATACTTGTATGCATGGACACACACACACACACACACACACACACACACACACACACACACACACACACACACACACAGGCGAAATCACAAATGTCATGTGATGTCAGTTGACTAGCAGCTGCTGGCATGATCATGGGTGACCTTATATCTACTCAGAATAGAGCAAGGAGATATTTGCAAGTTCACTTACAACCCCGCTGAGTGTGTGTGTGTGTGTGTGTGTGTGTGTGTGTGTGTGTGTGTGTGTGTGTGTGTGTGTGCGCGTGTGTGTGCGTGTGTGTGTGTGTGTGCGTGCGTGTGTGTGTGTGTGCATGTGTGTGTGTGTGTGTGCGCGCGTGTGCACGCATATGAGACAAGAAACGGGATGACTTGGTCTCCGTCTGAGGTGTCATCTAAGGAATGCATGACGAAACCGGGGGAGCCGTTTTTAGGCCACTATGTCACTCCTGAAAACCATGCAAACACGGTAAAGGAAAGCCTGTGAGGTCCACCCTTAAAATACGAAACAGTTGTCACCTCAGTGCGAGTGGACTTACGTTGCATGATGTCCATGCCACTGATGGCGATACTACAAGTTAATATTAGTAACTACTGGTGTCACTCGGGTTTGCCCCCCAAGTTTCTGCTGGTTATGTACATGTTGCCGTGCTAACTGTGACACTCACTGTGATTATGGATTATGATACGATTTATAGATGTGTCACTGACTTATCCATCACCCTGCTTTTATTCATGTGCAATGAAAAAGTCCATACTACATACTACATACTGCATAATGAAAAACAATGTTTTTTGCCCCGATATACAGATGGTTACATCCTCAATTTAAATTTTAAGTAATGTAAAACTTTGTCCGTTTTCTACATTGACCTCGTTTTCTGAGCTGAACTTTTGCTTTCAAGTGTCAAAGGCAACGTTCACGGTTCAAGGTTGTTTTAAAGACATGACCACTGTCTGTTACCAATATGAAGGCATGTTGTTTTAGGTATTGGTGAGGCGATGAGGCCCAGTCTGAGAAATAGAGCCATGACTTTGAAGCCTTATCAGACACCAAAGCGTTGCTGAAAGGTTTATAATGCTATCAGACAGGATTTTACTGCTTCAGAAAGTTAATTTATGCTTCAATACTTCTAGCCTTAGACTATCTCTCCACTTCATAAAACACACTGTGGCTTACAACGTCCTAAAACGTGACAGTAAGTAAACAACATTAGGCAAAGCGAGCCCCTTTCCCACTGGACAAAAAATAACATTAACACCCAATTACATCTTTTGCTTTTAGTGTGAAAGGTTACTGTCGGCATTCATTCCTGGGACAAGCTTATTTTCTGCAATAATCCAAAAATACATAAGTTATCTCTGCAGAACTCTATTTTCCATCATGTCCGTGACGTCAAAGATGACGAACCAGAAAAGAAAAACAGAAAGGCAAATTCATCCAGGGAGTCAATTGCCTATTTTAGCAGGTTTTCTCGTGTTCAAAGAGTCACATATACGCAGACAATTATTGTCACAGAAGTAGATAGAAATGAAACGTATCTCTTTCACTCACTGAACCCTGGCTCATATACAGTAGGTAACAATATTTGATTCATTTATTTACCAGACGTGTTTGTGGGAGTGGTGAATATCACATCCACTCTGCGTCAGTCCTTAACCTCGCACACAACATTACTGTATGTCACAGCCATAGTTGTGACACTCGACAACCATCTCTGACGACTGACCATGAATTAAACTAAGCAACAAATAACCAAAGACACCACATATGCGTTTTGTTGTGACACTTGTCTCGTGTTGCCTTCACATTTTGGAAGGATACGTCTGTTTGAGTTTTGACCGCGCTGAGGTGCAACGGTTGCTTATTTTCTTCTGGAGCATTCAAATTAAAAGTCACAAGTGCGTTGAATGGCTTAGAAAAGTGATTCTATATCAAACATCAATGTTTCATCAAGATTTTTTGTCACTCTGATCATCTGACCTGTGTCACATGTGAGAGAAGAAATCTGCCTGGGGACGCCATCAGCTGCAGTGTGAATGTAAGCGACCCAACAGATCTACACGCCAAACCCCGATGTGCCGTCATCAGCGGTGACACTTGTAAATTTAGTCATTACAGTTCCAGTTAAGATGACGTTGACTTGGATGACGCTGTCACTGCTGATGAGTCTCTGGTGTTTGTGTATCTGTTTCCTTGTCTACTGACTTACAGTCATTTAGCAGACGCTTTTATCCAAAGCGACTTACAATAAGTGTATTCAACATAGGTATTCAAGAGAACTAGTCACCAGAAGTCATAAGTGCATCTCCTTTTTTAAACAAGCATCTAAGAGCATAAACCAGAGCAAAAGTACAGTGCAGAAACAAACTATGACCAAAGACAGCTGAAAACCTGCCGCTCTCGTGACCCTCCCGTATGCAGCGAGCACAAATCAGGCTTTAGTTATTTGTAGTTATTTGGTCGTCCGTTCCAAGGACTCTGTCCTGCATTTTGTGACTTTGGTTATGTCCACTTTTCTTATTCTCTTCTGTGGTGTCTCTGTTCTGCATCCATTTTACGTCTCCATTTCTGTCTCTAATTCTCTCTGCCCCCTCACCCAAGCACACACACACACACACACACACACACACACACACACACACACACACATATTCTCTCCTCATATGTTTATTTTGGTGGGGTGACTCTGGCTGGCTGTCTTGCTCTGAAGGCCGGAACCATGACGGAGAGGGAAGGAGGGAAGAGGGAGGGACCTGGCAAACAGGGAGAAGGGAGAGAGAGAGAGAGAGAGAGAGAGAGAGAGAGAGAGAGAGAGAGAGAGAGAGAGGGTAGTGAGCTGCTATAAAAGAGAGTGCTGGAGCTGTCAGTGGCATTAACTTCAGCGGACTGAGATTCACAAACACAAAACGAGAAACAGCCAGAGAGAAAAGAGACATCGGGCACCAGTTGAAACAGAAGCGTTCACATCGAGGAGTGAAGAACAGATGCTGACCCGAGCAGCTCAAGGGCTCTTGTTTCGTTAAGACTGGTACTCTTCAGTGTGCCTGGACTTGGAGGTTTTTGAGGGTCCATTTGTTTGGCTTTGGACGAACTCTTGTGTTGTGGCTACTGAGACAGAGACTTCTCTTCACCAGAAAGAACAAGAAAAAACTAAGTTTTGAGACGTCGGCCGTCGTCTTTCAGCTGTGTCCACGCTTGGTGTTGCATTTGATTTAAACCAGATTCAATTTCCATTTGGGCTTCTGTTCTACCAATGGCTGCTGTGCGTCAGATGGTCATGGAGGCCTCCGGCTTCCACGTTCTGCCGGCCCACCTGATGGCCTCGGCCATGGAGGAGTTCCCCCAGCAGCTGCCCGTCCCCAAGGGCCCAGCGAGGGGCAAGAGCCGCTCCCGCCGACCTCGCGAGGCCCGCTTCAAAACACAGCCTGTCACCTTTGCTGAGATCGCAGAGGTAGAGGAAGAGGGTTCCTCGCCCCTGGAGGAGGAGAGGGCACGCCGTTCCTTCCTGCAGTCCCTGGAGAACCTGCGGCGGAGCACGCAGACCCTCCATTGCCCGCCGGCTGCCCATCACAGCTGCACCCCCACACCTACACAGGCCAGCCTGGACTCCAGTGACTCCGACTCCACCCAGTGAGCGGCGTGGGACGTGCCCATCTCCTGCCACCCGTGTTCCTCCCTTTCGCCTTGACGCCGCTTCGAACGGAGGCCAACTGAACTGAACCAAACTGGCCTGTCTGCCAGCCTGCCTGTGTGTGTAAGCTGCTGCTGTCATACGCTGCATTTAATACTAACATATCAACAGGTGTATAGCTCCGAGATGCACAGGCTGGTTATACTGCTGTATAGATGCGATGAGTGGAAAAAGTAGCAGATGACGCTGCATTGAGCACACTCTTCAAATGTATTCCTTTTCTACTGTACATGTCTGTGAGGAAAACTTGAATGATGAAAGTTGGTTTTTATTTCTCCATTTTAAAGTTGTATAGGAATTTTTGGTTCAAATCAGATTTTTCTACTTGACCAGTCACCATAGAAAGGACTGTTGAATTAATCTTGTGAGTTACACTGATTACACACACTGTAAATACTTTGACTGAGCGACGGAAGTGACCTGGCCGTCACTGAAGCGGTAGAGTACCGTTGTATTTGTCAAGAGAGTTGAAGCTCTTGTTTCACAGCTTCACCGTGAATGAAATCTCTTGCTTCAATTCCTGAGCAAATCAAAATGCCTCTCTAAATGTCTTTATTTATTCTCTTATTCTTTGTTCATAACCAAGTGGAGTTGTAGATGTGATATTTTATTGCTCTTTCTGACTTCTAAAGTCAACTTGACTTTGAAACAAAATCATAACCTTTATACTTTATATTTGTTTTACTTTATACATATATATTACAATGTTTGCCATATGTACTTTAATAAATATTTTCAAGTATTTTGAGTCATTCTCTAATTCATTCTGTGATTTATATTGAGAAAGTGCATTTGCTGAAACGAACAAAAGTCTGCATTGAGTTCTGTGTTATTCAGACATTTTTTGATATCAACTGAATTGACACTGTTATCCTGATTTAATACAGTACATCTAACTACAGTGAAACAGAAAGAAACTAAGACATGTAATCAATAATAAAGACCTGCAAAGGTCAACAAGTCTCACCACCAGGACAACAGATCTGAGAAAACAATATGGACCCTATTGGTTGATGTATGACAGAGACATTATGGGTGAAGACATAAAATCCCATCAGAAATGCATATGACCGACCAGTGGCGGCTGGCCAATAGTGGCCCCACCTTGAGCTACAAAAAAAAAAATTATAATAATAATACATTTTACAAATTGTCAATTTTTGTGTTTTTGAAATATGGAATGTGCCCAGTAATATTTGTAAATTATGATATCTGCGCAAAATATATGCTTTTCCTGCACGTCCTCGCCGCCTCTCCGCATGTCTCAGCAGCGCTGGGGCCATCGAGAAATGGCCCACAGGAGGCGGGTCTATGAAGCAGTTTAAACAATTGCTGATTAAAGATATAAATAAGTGACATACAATTTAGCCAATCAGCGTCCTCAAATAGATTCAGCTGACGAGAACGCGCAGCTCGGGGCCAAACGACTTTGGCCCCGAGCTGCGCGTTCTCGTCAGGAGAAGTCTCTACAGGCGAGCGCCAGCGCGAGCACTACTCCTCCAAGACCCGTTTGAGAGGAGAACTTTGGTGGAGATTCTGCAGATCCCAGATCAGCCTGACCTCACAATCAGACAGCAGACTAGCGGGAAAGGGAAGCAGTACATGCGAAGCTTCTCTACTAGCTGTACACCAGACAGGTTTGGCTAGCTGGATGACGTCATGCTAATAACTTATTTAGCTTTTTAAAACAACGGGGACAGATCCAGCACGGACAGTTAGGGAGTGAGGGATGAGGAGGTAAGGAAACATGAGAACACCAGGACACACATGGAGAACTCTGTCAAGCTACATATTAGGCAAAGTGAACATCTTTTCTTCTACATAGTTGTCCTCAGTCTCATCTGCTTAACTTGGTCATGGAGGCATCAACATTTAATTGAGATGTTAAATTAACAGTGAAAACTCATCATAGCTTAATTTAACATCAGTATTCATAATTACACTTCATGTTTACTTCTCCTGATCTTTACCTCCTATAACAAGGTCCATAGGGGCATCTCAATAAATACACGTTATATTGTATTATATTGTATAGATATATACTGTATATCTATATAATAGACATACACATACATATATAGATATTATCTATATATGTATGTGTGTTTTATATTATACTGAATATTATTATATGATATATATATACATGTATATATATACTGTATATATATATATTATACTGAATTCCCTGTGAGTGTGACAAAAATAAGATGTCCTGACGTGTTTATCAAAGTGTTATTTACTGCTTTTTTTCGTGTTGGAATAAATGTTAAATATTTAACTGCAAAGTAGTAATGCGTGTTTGATACCTTATTGTTTTGCATTAAATCATACTGGGACGTTTGCTGTAATTGATTGGATGGCCCTACCTAGAAAACTTTCCACCAGCCGCCACTGCATATATGACTGAATCAGGAGTACATAAAAGAGGAAGTTACGAGACACTGGGAGGTGACATGTAGCCTTTACTGGCTGTCCGTCTCCAGTGTTATTGTTAAGCTAAACTGACGTCCGACCCATATGTAAACACACAATACTTGGTTGCCTCTACTGCATGCATGCTGGGCTGGTGACGCACGTTCAGTAATGTCAGGTTGCCGTCAGTGAACTCAGTTACACGATAACCACCAGCCTGATGACAGAAGTGCCCTCCACGGCCGTCCTAATAACCGTTGTCTCCCGATCCGCTCGGTGACAAGGGGAACGTGATGCAAGACTTCCATCCGGGTAGACTCTGAGGAAGTACATCTTCAAGATGAGAGGGATGTTCTCTCCAGACGTATGACGGCTGAAGTGTTGGACGGTGATGTCTGTGACGGACACATATTGGAGATCAGTGTCTGTGAGACAGAAAGGGGTAGCAGTGTTTTACTTATTGTCAACAAATCCTATGAAAAGACTAAAACCAACAAATGTTCGTCCGTAACACTTTCGGACTTCCCTACTCTCTCTGTGGCACCTACCCTCAAGCCAATTGATTCCCACATCAGGACATACTGTACGTCCTCAAAACGAGACTGAAATATATAGTTTCATCATTTTTTAAAGGTTATGTACTTTGTCAAAACAGCTGGGCACTGTAGTTTTTAGCAAACGTGTATCAAACAGGAGTAAATAGAGCATTTGTTGGGGACTATTTTTAATCAGGGATTAATACAAATTTGGTGTTCTAGTGAGTATTTATGACACCGGGCCAATATATATGGTTGACTCTAAATAAAACTAAATAAACTGGACAAAGACCAGCTGGTAGCACAATGTCTCCATGCCTCTCTCCTCATCTCTCACACAAAAACACACATTAGCCAGTGTTTGTCTCGAGCTGTCATACTTGACCACATCCACAGCAGAATTACTGCCTGTTTTTATGTGCCGCAATGTAACTCTGGAAGCATTTGCGTCACTGAAAGTTTACTTAAGGGTTGTAGAAGAGTTCTGAGAAAGAGAGAGAGAGAAACAGAACATTTGTCATCATGAGGTTGACGGATGATCCGGTTCAGACCGCCACTTTCCACTTACTTTCTCCAGCAACCTATATTTTTATGTTGCAGAGGAGATGTGCAAAAGCATTAATGTAATATATCAAACAACATTTTGTCCCCACCAAATCCTATGTATGAGGACATTTCTCGCCGAATTAGTTTCATTGTCTGATTCTAACTGCATGTCAGATGCTCAGGGTCTTACGGTTTGAGATACATTTTATAGAAACTGATTCAAACCAAAATGTTGCCAGAAAGACGAGGGAAGAGTGTGACTAACTGTACACTTCTTTCCTCAAAATGAAAAATGTAAAGCCTGGTGTCTGGACACCAAAGGAATTTTCACCTTTGCTTTTTTTCCAAAGCTCTGAGATTGAAGCTCTGATTACACTCCAGCTCATTAAAGGTTAAAGCGTCCCCTCTTAGAGGATCGGAGGAAGGAACCAGACCTGAGCAGCAATAAGTTGAATCTTAAAATCATCAGGATAACAGTAGGAGAGTTAAAAGAGGGTTCACGCGACCCTGCGATGTGCATAGTGTCTTTGTTAACATCCTGGTCAAAGAAAAAACAGCTTAAAAGGGCACCATGTCTGGCCAGTCCTCAAACGTGGAGGCTGAAAAGACGTAATCTTGTTAAAGTGCAGATGCGTTTGTTTATTTTTTCCCCCAGTCATTGTAGGTGGGATGCCAAGCTGTTTGAAAGGCAACATCACTGCTTTAAGTGCGCTATACTGTAATTACAGTGTGTTCGCTGTCTGCCCTGCCAGACTCGATGAGACAGAGCCGACAGCAAACACAAATGCACAGCCTCCCACTGACGCTATGATTCATCCAAGTGGAAGTGTACACATTTCCTCTTATCTTATATAGGATCAACAGCTGTAAATTACATCAAGATCTGTAGGAAGCACTCTGTGCTAGTCTATAAGAATTAACTAATATTTTTACATGCTAAAAGTAAGTAAAAGTGATATTATATGCATTAAGTGCTTTACTTTTTAATGACATGATGTTGCATTGTTCCATCCATTCAGAAAAATATCTGCCTGTTTTGTTTTTTTAAGTACATTTAGCTTAATACATGTCTGATTTCTGCTTTTGATTACTTTGTTTTTGTTTGCTTTTATCTACTGCTTTTAATAAACATGGAATGTGTTTAATCGTGTACAACAAAAGAGACAACATAAAATGTTTTAACATGGACACACAGGACAGACAATAACGTGACGTGGAATAGAAATCAGAAACAGCCGCATGGAACAAGTACATTTTCCAAAACCAGTAGGTATCTCATGGGAGTTATGGTGAGAACACTTCAGCTTCATGAGAACTAGAACCAAAATGTAATTTTACTAAATCTGATTTGGTCCTCTCTCTTCTGAGAAATAATAACAGACATTATATAGACATCATAATCCCTCACAAAGGTGTATTACCTTCCCAGACTTTGTTTAAGATAAAAACAGTGTGTATGGAGGATTGTTTTTATTATGAATCAGGCCAATCTGTTAAACTGGGCTTCATGATACAGACAGATGATGCATGTAAGAAAGGTCACCGTAGCATAAAACAAACACCAAACGTTGCCTGTTTTTATGTGAAAAAAGATATCCTGGTCGTGTGAAAGCAATTTATTTTAAATCTGTCAATTAACAAAAGGGATCTTGCTCATTTTATTTTGCCTGGTTTCCTCCTGCTCTCATTATTCTTATTATGTTTTATTATATTATGTGTCTAACATATTTAGATTTTATTTGGCATCAGATTTCAACAATTTGGAAAGTGACACATTATCTCAAAATGTCCCCAAAACAAGCGGAGAATGTTGTCATACCAAGCCACAGTTCTCTGCCTTGTTTGTAATACAAACACAAGCCAGGAGGCCGCTGTGTGGGGGCAGAGAGATTTACCTTTAGGGTCACTAAGGTGAGGAAAGGTTTTCAGGTTGCACCAAACTGAAGTCTTTCCCACTTCAGTGACGCAAAGATTACTTAATTTACATTGTGACAGGGCTGCTCTAGTGATGTGCACTTTCGTACATGTCCGCATTTATAATATCTAATACCATAATTGCCTTGGAACAAGAGTCCTCTCTGCCAAACTGAGAGCATCTGCTCAGTGATTCCACACACAGTCTGGAGGACATCATGGTGAGCAGCATGTTAGTTCTATTGTGTGTTTTTTCTCTTTTGAACTCACTCAGACAACACAGGTTTTTATCTTGGATGACTTGTACCATCAGCATCACGAGGAACAGAGGACACCACACCCTTGCATCCTCGCTCAGCAGCTGAGAGCAGAACAGCAGAACCCAATGGTACAGTGGATGCCACATTGCTGCACAGATTTCTGAAAGAGGGACCCCTTTTAAAGTGGCCCAGGAAGTGGCTACACCTCTGGTGGAGTAAGCTACCAAGTCACCTGGGACTGGGAGGTTCTGCCTAAAATAGGCCCCAGAGACAGTGTCAACAATCCAATGGGATAAACACAGTTTGGTCACGGGAAGCCCCAACTTCTTATTACTTAAACAAACAAATGACTTGAGAGTGTGCGCACCTTGGAGACTGAGTGCGTACAATATAAGCCCTTTGTGCCCTCACTGGACACAAGGTTAGCAGGCCCACTTCTCCCCGTGGCTGAGCCAGATTGAGTTGAATTGCATTGGTCTCGACCACTTGGTCAACCGTCTGATGTTTTACCACTCTGTGCAAAAAATGAGGGATGTGTTATCAGCCTTCAAGCTCAAACATTCCTCACTTACAGATGTAACACTCTCTTGGCAGAACATATAGTGAAGAAGGAAGCTGTTTTGTGAGACATGAACTTAAGGTCGGGCTCCACTATGGGTACATAGAGCGCTTGTGTTTTAGCACTGAAGGGAGATCCCACTATGGAGCTCTGAGAGCACTGCTCAGTTGCAGGCGGCACACTCCCTTGTTGAACTGAGACAGACTGTATCCCCATTGCAACACCCCACCCCCCCCCCCCCCCCCGAGATATAGCGGCAGTGTAATATGTAATTGACAATATTTGTGCATTCATAAGTGTCTTAGCAACAGCATTCTCCTAAATGCTTCCCCGACCTATATCCTGGTGTTTTGACTTAGAGGGTGTCTGGTGGGACACAGAAAGCAGAGTATAGATTCGAACATTCAGCATGCTCCTTTCATCTCTCTCTCTCTCTATTTCAAAGCTCTTCATCTCCCCCTGGTGCTGTAGAAAAGAGGTGATTACGGATGCAAAACAGAAAGTGACCCACATACCTCCTCTCCTGATGTTCTATTTTCTTTAAATCTTTATTTTTCTTGGTTTGCCCTCCAGCCCAGGGGAGAAGCAGGAAGATACTACACTTACCCCGTTCACAAATTATCTGAAAAACAGAGAAGCTGGGTCCATGTACTTTGTACTTTGAGACAATAAACCCAGTGTCAAGGGTTTAGGTCTTTTATTATGGTTTATTATCTTGCATACATTCTTATTATATACTCTCAAAATGTCATATACAGTTTATACTTACATATGTGTAGTCATTGAATTGAAATAGGCCAACGACATACTGAGTACACCATTGCATGGGATTTTTTCTGGTCTGTAGTCAGAGCATCCTACTTTGCTTAAAACTTGAGGGAACATTCAAAAACCAATGAGAAGACCCAGACCTACAGATCAATGCCAAATGTTGCTCTGAATGAGAGTTTATTTTTCCATTTTAGGCAATGAGAGTGAGAGAATGGTTGAGGATGCCAAAGCTCTGATTCTCACTGCTTTACTTAGCACACCAGAGCAAGTGAATAATCATCTGTGAACCAGCATAACAAAAAAAGAACTGATGCCATTGCCCATTGCCCATTTTTATTTTTTCACTTTCCTATAAACAAACACAGATCAAGCAGCTGAGACGAAGTGGACATTGCACATGTATTGATATTTTTGAAGTCTTTATTCTTTCCTACTTTACTGCAACTGCTGCACAACAATTTCCCTTTGGCATACATAAAGTTATATCTTATTTTATCCTGTTGCCCTCAGATACATAGGCTCATTTTAGTTTGCTAGGTAATCCATGGTCCAATGTCGTTTTATAATAAATACAAAATGTTTAAATATTTACTTTGAGCATTAAAAAGTGTAAATCCATCCAATTATGTAGGGTACTTTTAACTCTACATAATTCATTACCAAGAAGCAACGTTAGTTTTTAAAAGTTAAACGCAAGTGATGCCTGTCAGTGTTTCTATTTGTATAGATTTGATTGACGGAGCATTTACCCAATGGAAAGTTAACAAGGGATTTAGGGCGAATCGCCGGACAGCTGACGCTTCATTTCGGACCAATGAGGTTGTTGTTGTTGCAGGATGTAACCAATCACAGTGAGGGGGCGGGCTCCTGTTCAAGGAGCGCGAACGGTTAAGGACAAACGGGACCGAGAAAATGGCGAATATGGACGAGTTTAAATAGGGATTTAACGTAATATGGACACGTTAAGCAGTTTTGATATCGAAATAAGTTTGGGCGTGTTTATTTTCTACGTCAGGTGCCATGTTATTTGACGGTGAGCGCTACACCTATGTTACACTGGTCGAAGCTAGTTTGTAATCACGTAAACTTTAGTCTTGGTAGCTATGCTAGCTAGCTAGCTGGCGTTAGCAGGATAGCTAGAAACATGAAGTGTCCTTAGTTGGCAGATGTGAATGGCGGACCTGAATACATTGGAGCACGGCTGACCTGTGTTCATGGCTTATCGTTGAGTTAAGGTCTCTGGGACACCGTAGTTGACGTTATGGCTCTACACAACTTGGTTTTTGTTATCGATGTGGATTACGGAGATCAACTGGAAGTCAAGAACCATCTCCTGAAACGAGGAATATTACAAACCCTACTGCATTTCGGCTACAAGTATGGATTTGACAAAGTTCGCTGGGGTTATAAATTCTTTCAATCCAGGCCTGGCCGCAATGCGAGCCCTCTATCAAGGGGATCGGACTTTAAGGAGCTTCGCCACAAAACGTTTGAGGACTTTGAAATAGAGTTTGAAGCAAAGTTTGACCTGAAGGATAAACCGTGCCCGTCCCAGCAGCAGAAGCAGCAATACAATCATTCTGCCTCCGTTCAAAACGCACTCAAAGAGACCCTGCTGGACTTCCAGTGGGACAGACCAGACATCACATCTCCCACTAAACTGTCCTTGAGGCCGCGGAAGTCGAGCCGAGCTGGAAAGCCCAGCGTTTCACAGGAGGAGGATGTTTCAAACAACTGGAGGAATGTGGTGTTTGTTGTGTCGGAGTGTCCACGTTCCAGGACACAACTTGTGGACTATCTTTCTTTGGGAAACCGTGACCTGCCGACAGATGTGACAGAGCACATATTACCCAGGGTGCTTCACGACATGCTGATTCAGCGACAGGTAGTGCTGCACTGGATTGACAGTAGATCACATGTTCAGGTGAGTACTGTAGCAGTCGAGAATATTACTATAATGCACCTGGACAATTTTGACAAAATCTGAAATCACAACATATATAACTAAGTAAGTTCATAATAAATAATTTCTATATAAATAGCTCTGCTTTCCAATACTATTTTGTGTAACTTAGTTGTGGTTGTAAAGCAGGTAAGTGTCACTCACTGCTTTTATGTGGCTAATGCAGCCGTAGAAGCTCGTATATCAACATTTAGGCTACTGTGTATCACACTTTTTGGCCTGTTGAGATAGAGATCAGTGTCAATTTACGTATATCCTGTGGACTTTACTGTCACAATTAAGCACCTATAGGAGATTTTTCAGTGACCTGTTGGGCAGCACCGATATCAAAACACCAAATGAGAAAACAGATTTGTAGATATTTTAAAACCTGCATGATTACGGCATTAACCTAAAATTACCTCATACTCCGAGCTGTTTAATCATTCATTGTGAATTATAGAATAGCACCAATCCAAACAGGCTGTTAAAGCAAATTACAATTTCCACTGACTTTAACAACTTGGATATTTTGCCTTCTTGCAGGTCATGAGTTGTGAGGATCACCTCGGCTTTGACAAGCTGTCTGAGGTCCTAGCTCAGCTAGGTGGCAGAGTGATCCCCGTGGTTGCAATGCTGAACCTCTGCTCCAGTCATAATCCAGACGCAGGCTTCAGGAGAGAGGCTTTTGCATTCAAGTCCAGCATTGAATACTTGCTGTCTTCTGAAAGGCAGCACCGCTTGGCTTTTCCTGTCATAGGCGGTGTTCTGCGGTGGGAGCAAGGTTGGTAACATGGAAGTGAACTCTTATCACCATCTGTTCTCACTCAAACAAGCCTGAAATAGTGCATCTGTTAAAACTATTAATGTGATCTATAGTTTTAATACAGATGCAAGATAATTGTGAGACTTTATACTGTACATCCTCATTGTTTTAGGATTTAATCTTCTTCTAATCTTCGTCTTGATATGAGATGCAAGGGACATCAAGCACATTAAACATGAAGTTGAGAATGAACATTTAAGTGTGTTGTGTTGTTCTTCACCCTCCCAGGTGACATGACACAGAGCTGTGGCATCATGGTTGAGCCAGTGTCTCGCAGACAGAGGCTTCTCCCAGAGTCGGTGGAAGTGTGTCTAAAAGGAGTGCTGCGGGACTGGGATGACTCGTCACTCAGACAGACATCCACAGAGTCATGGGTGCTACAGTGCTCCAGCAGCAATGACCAGGGAGCAGCTGCTGCCTTCCAGCATCTCCTGATGGAGCTGTCTTCTCATGCTCTGCACATGGTGAGACATCCAAACAGTGCTGTTTTTCCACAAGAGTCTCATTATCTCAGTTGGAAGAACACACATCACTCTATATCAACACTTCATCCCACAGTAACTCTTAATGAACTGGATGTCTTAATTTTTTTATGTTTATGATTAACGCAGTTTAATTGTGTGTGTGTAGTTGTTGAGGGTGTAGAGATCTGGGGCTGGGAACAGGTTATGCAGTATATTGGCATACCAATAGCCCAGTGGGGGTCAGGCCAAAGATGTCAGCTCAGAATTAGTCATCTTACCAGGGACAGAGGAGACAGGTGGTGGAGCGGTTTCCTCCGGCGAGGATTTCTGGTCTTTGCTGGACTTCTCAGGACAGGTGTAACTGGCACCGCAGTAATTTTTTGACTAAATAATTGTCAATAAATCTCTTTGTTTTGACTTAATGTTATGTTTTAAGGCAGCGATGTCGCCCGAGGAGCACAGGCTTTCGGTTTCACACACATGCATTATTTTAAAAAAATAACTCAACACACACAGAGACAGACCTGCTATGTGTCAGGTGCACCGGTGCGACCCAAGAAAATGTTTACTTGCACTTGATTAACCGTAACCTGCCCTTTTTCCCGCCTTGTGCTTGTTCTCCCAGCTCTCTGAGGTGAATGACAGCGGCCTGGTGTGCTCGGCTGTCCTCTCGCCCATGTCACACTCGACAGCTCTGCTCACCGTCCTCCAGTCTGAAGTCACTGAGCACGACCAGTTCTTGACCACCGAAGTCATTACACCGGCCACAGCGGAAACCTCGGCTGAACTGCCAGATATTGTGAGCAGTGTTCTGGGAGTAGTGTATGACATCATGGAGGAGGAGGAGGAGGACACTGTTGATGGTGAGGATAGAACAATATATAATATTTAGGTTCCAAAACATCAAACGGATGTCTTTGGAAAAATGTCTGCGTATATTTATCAGTGTTTTGAAAAACACATGTGATTATGTCAGCAAAAATAGTTACCAAAAGGTTGGAGTTGACTTGTAGCTGTTAAAAGTAAACAAGTCATTGGTTACATTTACTACACTTCAACAGGATGGTATAATATTCTTATTTTACTTTTTCGTATGTAATGGTAGATGGCTATTTTTATTTTTATCTATGTACATGCCTAATTAAAATTGCAAATATTAGAGACATCAAAACATTTAAATGTGTTTGATGGTTACAGTATATATTTTATTTATAATGTAGGTTGTATTGCTCGCTGTTAATTGTTGTTTTTTTATTGCTCAGACCAACCAAAGGATCATCCAGTTCCTGAGTGGGCTCAGCAGGAAGTCAGCCATTGCCCGCTGACAAACGGCGTGTTGGAGAGTTGGTTCCCTCAGTCAGACCAGTCAGGAGTGAGTTCCCATTTAATGGAGTCAATGAGGTAAGATTTCAATCGTTGGTAGAATTTGTACTTGGCACTTTTGGCACTTGGCAAGAATTTTGGCACTTGGCAAGAATTTCTGTTAAGTTTTAAACACAACTCTTGGCACAAAAAGTGACGGATGGTCCTGTTGTTTTACTTACTTTGTTGAGCAGGTTGCTGGATGCAGTGCCAGAGCAGAGGGACGAGGAGGAGCAGTCTGTCCTACAGCAGGAGCTGATCAGCGGTCTGGCTGAATTGTATCAAACATCCCGGGGAGCAGATGCCAAGAGGGGCAAGAAACGTGAGGAAGCCCGTCTTAATTTTTATGCACATTCCAGGAATTCTACAAAGGTTGAGAAATTTGTAAAAGTATTAAAGTTAAATTTAGAATATTGGGACTTACCAATTATCCTCTTAAGTATAATGAAAGTTTAAATTGTGAGAAAATGGTTTAGTTTCCAGTATGTTCTTATCGAGATGTTATCACGAGGGAACGTGGCACGAAAAGTTGATCTGAACATTTCCCATCCTTGATCTACAGGTGGCGCCCAGCGCACACCGGTGAAACAGAAGATGAAGACAATGAGCCGCTCATTGCAGATGCTGAATGTGGCGCGGCTGAATGTCAAAGCCCAAAAGAACCAGGCCGAGGCGGAGCAGCTTGGTGCCGAGTGCAGAGGGCCAGAGAGACCGGGGAAGAGACGGTCAAGTGACCGGAACAAGTCTGGAGGAACCACCACCATCAGTGAGTGTCTCTGTTAAATCAATCCTCAAATTATCACCCTGTTAAAGTGGATACGCATATTTCCTAAAGTGTCAAAAGTCAACGTTTTGATAAAGTTGCACATCTAATGTACCTTCTCCCGTGTTGCCCAGGTTTCGCTAGTGAGGCAGAGCTGCTGTCCCATCTGAAATGCAGTTATGAGAAGACGATGGCAGAGAGAGACTCGTCCCTCCTCACCGCTGTCCACCAGCTCCTGTTCACTGTGAAAACCTTCCTCGGGACAGAATCAGACCTGCAGGTGAGACACGCGGCAGCTTTACATGTTCTTCAAGACTAGGACCTGACCCTCTTTCATCGTTACAGCAGACTGGTTATTATTATCTTACTCTGGATGAACTGATAGAGGCTTGTGCTGCACAATTGTAGATAGTCATACATTGTGATTTCAGTTTTTATTTACATGTATGAATGATTTAAAGCAGTGGATATGGAGCAGCCAGCTCGTAGCCATCTAGGGAGGTCCAGAGACAGAGAACCAGAGTAAACTTTGACAACGTAATGCTTCATCCACACACATTCTGCCATGCTTTAATGCTACACTGCTTACAGAAAATGAGCCCAACAGTCGGCTGGTAGTCTATATATTGGTTTCAAATAACAGGGCAATGTAAATAAGGACAACTCATTCATTCATAAACATCTCTGTGGCTTTTTAATGCTTATAAAAAGCAGGAACTTTTCCTGTCAGAATAATGAAAGCTTTAAGTGCGTCACATAAAGTGCATATAAGTCCAATGTTATTAATTTGCATATCTAAGATGTTCTCCCTTCTTTGCAGGTAAAGACCTCCCTGTTTGTCCAGCAGCACCTTCTCAAGTCCGGCAAATCAGTCAGGCAGCTCTATGGCTCGGCTGCTGACGTCGATGGCAAAGTCAGAGAGTGAGTGCTTTGTACCTTTTGTGTGTTCTCTTTGTTTTTAGAGTCAGTAAAACTCAGCTCACCAGCCACTTTAACACCTGTCTGTGGGCATACTGGCTCTCTCCGAGGTGTGAAATGTGCTTGTGTGTTTCTGCTCATCCTCCTTCATAAATCACAGTTCTATTCCACGGTCAAATGAATTGTATTTATGTGTCAGTAACACAGATTGTGTCCTCTAGGTGCAAGCTTCAGGCTCTGCTGAGGTTGGACTTGTGCAGACTTTTCTCCACGGAGCAGTCTGACTCACTGGATGTTGATCAGATGGCAGAGGAGGTAAGATGCTCGCCTTTGAGTCACTGGTGCAGTTGAATCTTCTTACAGAGTATGTCGTGTAGCAGTGATTCTTTGTACACTATACTGATGAATAACAGGTGCTTCTGTCAGTATTTGGCTGGTTGTTATTGTTCTTCTTAGACTGACGGTAAACGGAATCATTCATTTCATAGATTGTTAACATCACAAAATATCAGATATCCGATTGTATGGAAATATTCCCACATTTAACGTATTTTTATTAACATCCTGAAAACATTTTGACCAGCAAAGTTTATGGTTAAAGTAAATTCTTACCTCTTCTGTTCCTCAGGTGGCTGAAATGCTCAGGATTATCTCCTTAACTAAAGATCCAGTTTGCCTCGCAAGGTTCCTGGGAGATGAAGTCCTCCCAGGGTAAGTGTGTGAGGGGCTGCAGGGATGGGATTCTTTGTACCCAGATCAGTGAAAAGAAGAATAAATACATTGTGTTATGCTAGAGTAAATGTATCGAATGCATCGCTGATTTGTTTGGAAACAAAGTAGATAATAATGCATCACAGCATTGATTTGTAATCGCAAACAGTGGTTTTAAGTGAGCTTCCTCCTCTATAGTTGTTACATTAGTCTGTCTGTGTCATGGCAGCTTCCTGACCACCGTCCCCAGAGTGCTTG
Source organism: Anarhichas minor (assembly GCF_050575085.1). Taxonomy (NCBI): domain Eukaryota; kingdom Metazoa; phylum Chordata; class Actinopteri; order Perciformes; family Anarhichadidae; genus Anarhichas; species Anarhichas minor. The sequence continues at coordinate 13,524,269 of NW_027466457.1, forward strand.
CAGACATCTACCACAGTCTGGGCACCCAGCTCCCTGAGGCTCTGGTGGCTGTTCTGCCTTCTGACTTCTTCAGCGATGAGTCGGTGGCCAAGGACAGCGTTTCTCCGTCAGCCTCCTCACCGCCTCTGTCCACACGCAGCATGCTTTCAGACGGCAGTGATCGACTGCAGGACCTGCGAAATCGCTCCGCCAGCAAGAGGAGGTGAGGTGGAGGCTGAATGTTGGAATGACACTCGTGTTGTTATGGAAAGGCCTGGAATAAAAAATAAATAAAAAACTTAGATGCTACAACAAGGAGGAGACAGATGATTATGTTCTTTCAATTTCACTGAAATAGATTCATAATCGATTGTATTGTTTAATGAGATGTGTATTTTGTAAGATAAATATGTCCGAGTGTTAAGGGTTCTTTGCTCTTCTTTTTTTTTTTTTTAGGAGTGGGATGCTGACTCGTCACCGCAGCATGACTGAATCATCACAGAGTCTTCGCCAAATAGAGATCCCCAAAAAGACTACAAGAGCTGTAAGATGACCAAAGATACTCATGATGTTTCTGTTGGATTATTATAAAACTTTGTTCAAGTAGTATTTTCACAACACCTCATCCAAAGGTGTGTAGACATTTAAATGTGTTACTGATCGTCTCGTTTCTCAAATGCTTACTGAGTTGTCGTGTGTGAAGACCATCGCCCAAATAACAGACCTGAGATGACATTTGCAAAACCTTTTCTTGGTTATTTTAGCTAATCCATATGTCTTTACCTGATTTATTGTGTTTTGCTTTAGTCCAAATCAAAGGTCTCCGTTGCTTTGGAGAAACCTGTTGCAGAACCACAACCTAAACCTCAGAAACAAGAAACACAAGGTATGTTCTACTTTACTTCTAAGTTAGACACAAGCAGCGCCACCTGCCTACTCAACCCGCAATCTCATCTTTTGACTGATTTTTAAACTGAATTGAGCCAGTTTTTTTTCCACAAAAAAAGCAAACTAGAAACTCTTTCCATCCTGCTTTCAAGCTGACCTGGGGAGATTGTTTTATAGTCTAAAGGCAGATTTTGAGAACAGTATCAACGTAGACATTTAGTAATATCGGGTCGAGAGTCCTAAATACAGACCTTGTTGCGATCGTCCACAGAGGTGACGAAGGTGAGAAGAAACCTGTTCAACGAAGAGATCGTTTCCCCCTCAAAGAAAGCCAAGCTGCCAAGGAGCCAGTCTGTGTCCGCAGTGGAAGGCTTGAAACGCAAGCGGGCTCTTGAATCTGAAGGTAGACATTTAATTATTGCAAATCCATTGGAAGAAAGGCCGGCGGAGAACCTTTTACTTTCAGTGTTTAGCCATTTAGCCTTGTTGTTGACTGTTAGACTGACCGTTAGGCAGAAGTTTAGTGTGTTTTTTGTGATCCCCTCCAAACATCCTGTTCATTGTTTTCAAATTCTTGCTTTTCAGAGAGGCACAAACTTCTGACAAAGAAAGTGTGTGAAACACCTCACCACAAGCAGGTGTCCAGTCGCCTCCTATACAGACAGAAAAGAGGACGGTATGTATTTATCAACAGTTTGCCTCATCGAGGCTTTTTTAAAGTAATTCTACGTATTTTATGACCCAAAAATGATCTGAAGATGCTAATTATTGTGTTGTGTTTTTGTTTTCAGGAGCTCTGTCCCATCTGAGGAGTGCATCGTGGAAGAGTCGCCAGTAAAGCCTGCAGACGGTATTTTACTGATGTCACAGTCTTTTGTTGTTTTTATCACACAATACATTTACATGAATGTGAGAATTACACTCTGGCTTTGTCTGGTGTTTAAGTACACAACAAAAGTGTGTGTAGTCTTTTGAAATGAAGTAAATAATCCAAGATTTAAACACAGCAGAAGTCTTGGGGTTCTATGTTATTAACGTATATTTATTTTAAAGAAACTGAATCTTATTTAGCTTGAAATAAAGAGGCTCACATTACTTATTATCTTAATCTTGCATTCAGCCATTGACTTAATTCACTTCAAAATACATTATATTTGAATGCTTTTCACTCCTCTGTCGTTTGACAATTGATTTAATTAGTTTTGTTTCCTTGAAACACTACCCATAACTCACTAACATAAGTCCTCCTGTGCTTTGGTTTTGCATCAGACCTGAGGAGGAGCCCAAGGATAAAGGCGTTTGCTCGAAGACACTCAAACATCTTCTACTCGAGTTCTCAACCTCGCTCCCGCAACCTGGACAGGGCTCTCTCTGCGTCGCAGCTTTCTCTCAGCGACGGCAGAATCAGTGAGGTTAATGTAAAGACAGTTCGGTCTCCCATGCGTCTTCTTTTTGGGGCTGCTGATTCCTCCGGTTGTCCGTCTGACCGGTCTTGTGCAACCAGGCTCACCAGGTCCCGGCTGTCCACAGACTCCAGTGTCTTTGAGGTAAGTTCTTTCTTTTCGGTACTCGATATCTTGTATCAACTCAGTTGGTATCTGTATCATTATAAGGCTACTGGTATTGTAATTTAAACACACCCAACCCTGTGTAAAGTGCTACCACAGGAAATGTGTTGTTCTATTTCTGGTGGATTATTATACAAAGCAGCTGGTTTCTGATGCCCCTAAGTGGCCAAACAAATCAAGTTATTGCAGGTTTAATGGATCTTTTTCTGTGTGTTTGTTTCAGAGTCCAAATAAAACTCCAACAAGGTCACCTGGCAAATGTGGGAGAGCCATGGCTGGTATCACAACACCCAAGACCCCTCGAACCTCAAGGTCCCCCAAAACCCCCCCTCCATCAAGGATGCGTGTTTTCCCTGTTGCACAGAGCCCTGTAGCAGGTGGCTCACGTGAACTTGGTCCGGCTCTGAGAGGCAGTCCTTTCAGATCTCCAGCCAGACAGACTCTGTTGGTAGAGACACCTACCAAGGAGAGCCCACTGAAGGGAATCCTCCGGACTCCAGTCAAGGCCTTGGTCGAATGCCTCTCCGCTTCTGGATTACATCTTCTCAATAGCCCGATTTCTAAGACTCCAAAGAAGAGTGTCACGTGGTCTCCATCCCCTCGAAAATGCCCAGTGTCGGAGAACAGTGTTGCTTTCAAGGTGCCAGAGTCTCCTCGTACCACGTCCCGCACGTCGCCTCGACTGTTGAAAACACCCAGCAAGCTCAGCAGTCCTGTCAAAGGCACAAACACTAAAAGAGACATTTTCAAGACCCCAGAAAAGACTTGTCAAGTGAGCCTAGTGAGGGTTTCTGAAAATGTAATTTTGACACTTGAAAAACATCAGAGGTCATCTGAAAAAGTTCACAACGGGATGAAAACACCTGAAAAAGGTGATGCTGTCGGTCTACTGGAAATGCCTCCTCCGCCATGCACACCACCTCCAGTCCACCACCTCTCACCTCTCACTAGAACTCAACCCAAGACCCCTAGTCCTCCTCACAAAATGATCACTCGCTCTGGACGAACTCCAGGCAAAGGTTCAAACATTGCATCCCCGTGTAGGCCAGTATTGACACCAGTGGGATGTAGTAGTAGTTCAGAAAGTTCAGACACTTCAGCTAAGTCCCTGAGAAGAACACGGTCGGGTCAAGGTGCTGAAACCACCAGATCCCAGTCGAGTGAGAATGTTGTGGAAAAGAACATGCAGTCGGATACAAAAGACGAGGTACGAGCCGAACCTTCCCAAACCTCTGAAACGGACTCTCGTTCCCACACAGATTCACAGCAGTTTGACTCTTCGTGTTTTAACTCCGCGTCCACAGACGATGACAGTATGGACATTGTAGATGCTGCAGTTGTAAAGACCCAGTTTAGTGGAGGTATCAAAATGAACATAAGCTTTTCACGGAAGCCCTCGAAGTCCAGTGAAGACTTTTTGCCAAACGAAGTCGCTCCTAAATCCCTCGTGCCAACGCAAGGCACACCTGGCCGGATCTACGGCTTCCGGCAGACCCCGGACCGCCAACAGAGGGAGGCTGCTGCTCGCTTGGGGTACGGGAACGAATCCCCTCGGTTTTCAACCCCTAGAGGCCCCGCAAGACCGAGTCGACAAAAGGGCATGGCGACTCCTAATCCTCTGACTTACCAAGTTGAATTGGAAATGCAAACATCAGGACTTCCCAAGCTCAAAATCAAACGCACAGATTCCATGAATGCGGGCGATTCGGGAGCTGGGAGCCCTTTAGTTTGTGTGAAACCTTCTCAGCTGGAAAGCCCCTTGGCTTTGTTCTCTAAGCACAGAGATCCGTCCATCTGTACTCATGTCACTCCGGCCAAGAGCACGCCTGGAAAAGGTGGAAGCGTCCAAACTTACATCTGCCAGTCTTACACCCCTACACGCCATCCTGCGGGAACCATGTCTCCGGTGGCAACTGCAGACATCATTCCCCTCACTCCTTCCCCTCAGAGTGTAGGGAAGGTGACCCCGGACAACTTCAGCAGCTGGCCGCGCAGGAAGAGGGCTCAGATTGGTGTGGGCGGGGGCAAGGATCGCAGCCCGAAGGGGGAGCCGTTGCTGGCGGAGTTGCTGGAGGAAGCCGAGCTCGGAGTTAGCAGACTGCAGGACGTGGACGACGCGGACGACGCGGACGAGCCTTCAAACTACAAAGCCGCAATATTTTCTCTGGCTTCCAAACAGTCTTCCCCATCTGGGGCAGATGCGTCCCCTCTTTCCTCAGTGGAAGACTTGTACTGGACGGAGAAGCTGGCTCAGCAGACGGATCCTCAGAGAGCAGAAGAAGACGTCATCTGGGCCGCTGGAATTGGAGACGTCAAGTCAAGTAAGCTATAGTTCCCCACATCACAGCTGAGATCCCTTACATAGCTTCTAGATTCTAAATCAGTATTTACTGTGCGTTCACACATGTAAAGTTGTGATGAATGCATGTTATGCTGTTTGGTTGATAGATTACTGAAATTCAATATTATATTATATATATTTTATTATATGTTTCCTGCCTTTTGACAGTCGCGACTCCTCCCAGCTCAAAGGTGAGGAAGCCGGTCACAACGAGTGGGATTCTGGCCCTCACTCACTCTCCACTGTTGTTCAAGAGCAGAACGGGCTCTTCTAGTCAGAGAACGCCACATTTTAAAGGTAAGATCTCTAACGCTCGTGTCTTTACAGTTATCTTTTTATTTTGACCAGTTAATTAAGTTGTCAAACATGACAACTTCAAATGTCTTGTTTTGATTGACCAAAACAGTCCAAATAACAAAAATAAATGCGTTGGAAGTCCTCTCATTTGAGAGGCTGGAGTCAAAAGAATATTGGGATTGTTTCTGCTTGAAAAATAACTGAAACAATTAATCAGTTTCAATTATTATTCTGTACATCGACATATTGATTAATTGACTAATCGTTTCAGTTGCATCCTTAGTCACAAAGTGTCTCGGTGTTCGACTGTCCACATGCTCTTATCCATGTGGTGTATTTTGTTCAAGTGAACCCAATACAATCAATACAATGAACCTGACGTTACCCAACAATCCTCGTTCTTTCCTAAACGTTGTAGATGAGGCCTCATCGGGGAGGACGGTGGAGGTGGACGGAGTGGACGGCTCTCCCTTCAGCCAGCCGATCAGACACTCAAACACGGGGAAGACCTACAGCAGGAAGAGGCTGCTTCACTGAACCGTCAGAAAGATGATCCATTCTGTGTTTCTACTGTGAAGTTCTCCGCCATGTTTCATCAGGAGTGCTTTTGATGAAAGATGTCTTTGAAGCCCCGCTTGAAAGCCCTCTGCACATGAATGAGTGTCCCTTTCAGTCCCGAGCGTTTCTGTTCTAACCGGTGGCCTTTTGTTTTAATCATGACATGTTAAGATCGTAGTCTGGCTGAGCACCGAGATGAGAAGTTATGCAGTTCTGCCGAGATGTTTAAAACTTTTCCTATTTAATGGTTTTATCATTCAAAGTAGGCCGTGTTCTCTGCACGGGTCTCTGTGAAGTTAACACGTTGGAAATGGTGATATTACGTCATCGTTTTTCAAAGTTGTAATAAGCAAATTTACAATCAAGTCTAAAGTTTGTTGATATACTATTCATGTTTATTTATTTGTTTGTTTTTGTCATAAACCTGCTTTTAAGTGACAGGGAATGGCCTAATGATTGATTCAGATTGTAAACTTCTTATGTTACCAAAGTCTTATGTAAATAAATATCAGTTTTCTTAATTAAGTTATTGAGAATGTGTTTCTTTATCTTGAACTCTCCCTGCTTTGTCAGGATTCACTTGTTTTTTTGAATAATTGACAAAGCAGGAAAAACTTTGTACAGAAACGCAAACCACCACCTTTCACTGAGCAGACTTTCTTCTCTGAGTGACTTTTATAATTCAACTTTATCAGCGACCAGCAAATAAAAGGAGAGCTTCTCGTAATCACACACCTGTTCAAAGGTCAGTTCTCCGGAGGTATAAAGTATAGTAGGATTGTTGCACACAGGAAATTATATTTGAATAGCTGCAGATAAGCTTCATGATTATAGTCTGATCAGGAATTAGATTTTCTCTATTTCATCAGAACTGCTTATTGTTTCTGGCAGGAATCCGTTGAACATCATGTGTCATGAGTCATTTAAGGTGACACGGCTCTTATGTGTGCTGTGTTTCTATACCAGTTCTCTCTGGCGTACAGGCTGCCACTGAAACACCATTCCACCTAGTGGACAAAACGGGTCTTTTTTTAATAACAGACATTTGAATTTGTCACAGTAGGAATGTAGATTACAAAAGAAATTCCTGTTTAAGTTTTGTCCAAATGTATTAAAGAGGTTTCTTTTTTTACCAATTTGCTAGTGCACAGGTTCTTTATATAATAACAGCTCAGTACGTTTATATCTATGTATTTCTGTGTTGCATTTCTTTTTAAAAAGTCAGGAAAGCAATGTTCCAGTCGAGCCTGATGTCGCCTTAATGTTGGTAATCAAACAGCGGTATCGTATCAGCCGATACTCAAAGCTCCGGGATCGGGACTGAAAAAATCTGATCAGTACTTTCCTGATTTGTTCAAATACATCTTTCTGTGTGTTAAACTAATTCCATGTACTGCAGGAATGCCATGTGAACTTTGATCCGAGTACTGAATGCCCACTATTTCCTCTCTAATCCACAGATTACTGAATGATCCTCCAGAAGGAGCTCAGGAGTAGGAAACAGTTTGGCTTCTGTCTGGAAACAAGAGACTGAAGGGGCCGCTGTCAGGAGGTCCGGTCTGTAACTGCACATGTGCACAGATCTTATTGCTGACTATTGCCAAATTAATATTCAAATTAAAAGGCAAAATCGATGAGGCAAATTAAATGTAAATGTCACCATGCAGCTGTTTAGGTCACATAGTTATGTGGTCATGCTTAAACACCACTGACAAGTCTGCATTAGTCAGATGAGGTCACAATAGTGACTGATCTTTGAGTTTAAGGTGTCGCCGTCTGTAGTTATTGCTTTGATACAATTATTTTTTTAAATTATTATTTATTATTAAGAATCATATCAGAAAAATTGAGTGGTACTCTCAGATGTTTTCTGAAATGATTATTGCTAAAGGTTGGAGGTCATACGTTGTGTTACCTTTAGTGAAATGCACCTTTATCATATCATTGAACAGTGGAACCTGAGCTCCTCTAGAGTTAAGGCACATCAGCCGTGACGCATCGCTATGAGGAAGTTGCAGCAGTTTTTTATGGCCTGAATGACTGAATTAACCTTGAGATAAGTTTTAATGCAAAATAAATAATAAATCCCAGTTATCCTTTTAAAATTACCAATAAGTGACTGCATCGTGTGTTTTAGGATCGCGTGGTGTGAAACCTTCCAGTGCTGGAGCCCTAACATAACGCACTGAAGTCCTTCAGTATTCCCATCACGCGTTTGTCTACTGTCAAGGTAGATACAATCAGAGCCGTGACTTCCTGAGCCAATTTCACAATAAAACCCCTTAGTGATTACTGACGATTTTAGAGCGTTTGCTTTGGTTTGCATCTGCAATTGTACCCCATTAAGTTTAGCTTTGAGCTTCGTTTTGTCTGAACGATGAATAAGAGCCAAGGAGTGAAAGGTTGAACAGTTGATACATTATTTTAGCTGCTTTAACGGGACATCTTGCTCACAGCAACTTGTAATCTATAGTGCTTTATTCACCTGTCAGTTGTGAGTTGAAGTATCCTGCTTCTATGCTTTTAACACAGAAAGTATGTCCTGGGATTTTAAAGAATACCTCCACTGAGTTTCATTCCACTATAGATGACAGAGCTGGTGGACGTAAATTCATATCTGCCTCAAACCTGAAATACAAGTCAGCTCAACTGTGCTGTGTCTTCACATTGAAAATAAGTTTTACCTGCTGCAGTCGTTGCATAACCAGGTTTTGTATAATAAATAGAGACTGTAAAAGATAGGGACGTTATATAAATATGAATTATATATTGTAAAAAGCATTTTGTAGCACAGTGTACACACACACACAGTGCTGTTGTGAATAAAAGAGTCAGAGAGGCTGGGGAGGTGAGTCGTACGTGTTCAGCTACACATTGCAATGCAAAGCAGTGCATGTATAAAGACTAATAAAATGTTATCTGCTGCTCAACACTGTTCATACACACAGTGCTGTTGTTACTTTTATATATTATATCATTGGAGTATTCCTCACTGACGCATTCATGAGTAAATATGTTAATCTTGCAGCTGCTCAAAGTGGAACTAAGGTAATCTATATCGGTTTCTCATACTTCATAAGATGATCAAATTAAGCTGTAAAGTTTCTCGTAACTATAGCTGGCAAATAAATGGAATGAAGTCGACGAACTTAGATGGAAATACTCAAGTAAAGTACAAGTACATCAAAAAATGTGTAATCGTTTTGGGCTTTTATTCTTTTGAAGCTAAGGTTCTATTTCCGGTATCGTCCTGTGTTTCGCGGTCCGTCTTGACGTCGCTCCGGTTTAAACCGTTGTCCCCGCTACCATTCCATCAGAGGCGCTTCATCACTCCTCCATCCACCTGTCACTCCCTCCCTGCGACCGTGGAAATAAGACGGTTTCTTTTATTTAATCACCTTTTACAGAAAACAAACAAAAAAATGGCGAGCAGCTTCTCGAGAATCCTGTCCTCCAAACGGAGAATCGGTGTCCTGACGTTCGTGGGTGGCTCAGTAACGGCTGGACTCCTGCTCCACCGGGAACATGTCAGCGCAGGAAACCCCGTACGCAGGAGCTACCCGGCCAGGTAACGTTCCGTCCGTTACATAGCTTTAAAAAAACACACTGTATGTCATGACGGCCATTCATTGAGAAGTCCTCATAAATAAGGACAATTAATTGTGTTCTCCAGTGTTAATTTAACGCTGGTGGAGAGAAAAAAGGCGGGGTGTTAAACATCAAAGTAAGGGTCACCCTGACTTTAATAAAACCTATATGAATTTACACTGTACACGCTTTAAACTAACCGTTATTAACGTGGAATAGCGAATTGTTTTTGGTGTGGGGAAAACCGTGTGGAATGTGTTTTTAAATTGGGGTCGCCGTCAACCGAAATGAAGGCACAACACAGATTTAACATTCAGCAGCACTCAGCCGTCATGGTAGAAGTGTAAAGTAGCAATATGTTGTATCTGACTCTTATTACACACATATGTAATATGTAATATCTGTTGGTTTGCGCCATAGGAGGACATGCTGATGGATGGGAACGTGTTCAACTGCACGCGCTCAATACAAAGCAGTGCATATATATAAAGACTAATAAAACGTTATCTGCTCCTTAAACGTAAAACCCTGCCCAGAGTGTTGCATAACGGGACAAAAAGTAATCCATTACTCGACTAACTAAAAGACTTAAAAGTAAAAGTGGCACAATAAAAAACTGTTACACGTTGAAGTCTGGTATAGTTGGGTAGTTTTAAAAGCTGATCACATATTTAACGAGTAAAAAGAGTGTAAAGGAGCATAGCATATAATAGTCACGTAGTGAAGTACTTCACCTGTGTACTTCAGTACAGTACTTGAGTAGAGACTGTAGAGGTGTTAACATTGGTTCAGAGATCGTTCTGTGGTCATTGCTCTCCGTTTGTCTGAGGTCTCCTCGGTTGTGTTTCAGCGGCCGTTGATGGCTTTTTTTCTTCTTATCAAGTCATATTGACATAAATAACAAGCCATAATCATAATCTAAGAGCATACACTGAATCCTGCCAGCAGGATACGCCCCAACTCTTCTGTTGTTAATCATTAAACGTGGTGTAAAGGGAACAGATAAGGCTGACGGGAAGAATTGTGAGCTTTGTGGTTATGCTGGTGAATCAGAGTGTAGAAGCACTAATATCAAAGCAGGTTTATTTTTGATTGATAACCGCAGCGATATCAGTTTAAATAATCTTTTAGTAATATACTCCAAGCGGTAACCGGTGATAAATCCATTGTATGTAAGTGTCGAGGACCCTGGAGCTCTTTGGCATTATTACATCCTGCAATGAAAACCGTCACCGATGCATATTATACGATACGCACATATTACTGGAGCACATTCAGTGTGATGGTAAATATCTGGAACCACATCTGTGTCTGCGGCCCGCTGTGTTTTCCTGGCTTTGAAAATGTTGTAACGAGTGTTGGAAATTACCTTTTTTTGTACTCCTGCCACTGGGGCTAGTGGATTCCAAATGATACCAGCCACTCAATAGATAACCATTTAGTTTTTTGGGGCTGGTGAGAAATCTAGCAGCCATTTGGCTGTTGTCTGGTGCTCGTATCCAGCCCTGGTTGTAATGCGGTGGCTTAGGGGGTCGGGACGCCAACCTCAGGCTGCAGCCTTTGTTGAAACTCTCTATTTCATTTCCTGTCGTCCCTCGAGTGGTGCTATCAAGTAAAGGCATAACATCCCCTGGAAAATGATAATAATAAAAACATATAAAACATCCTGAGAGCAGACAGTGTGCAGCATCTTCTCAACTCAGTGTTGTGGATGAAAGGGTAACTTGTGCCTTTGACTGGAAAAGGTAGAAATACACCAAGTTGTTTTGTTCTGTTGTTCGGTGGAAATTAATAAACACAGTTTTTGTATAATTTAAAATCTTAGCCTTCCTTATCTTTTGGCAGACAGCAGGAAACAGGAACCCATAAGCTACTTAGTCTGTGCTGCTTCTGCAATTTTAGTCATCGTCATGCCAAACCCAATTTCATTCGGTTCTTGGCCGTAGGAAGTTATTGTGTTTGGATAAAAGTCAGTCTCTGACAGCAGCTTTATTTTTGTTTCCATACTAGCTTGTCAGTCATTACTCTTTTTTTAATTCATCAACATAAATCTAAAGGTTTTCTTCTCCATCAGCATGAAATGAAAGGTGTTTTTAACATCTGATGTGAAACACTGTACAGTAGCTGTTCTTCTTATCAATTTGCCATTTTTCAGCCTTGAGCCATAAGATTCAGTTGTCTTCAACATATCCTTTAGCGTGTATTTATAATGTCCCAGTGTTTACCACGCTATTCCCCTCACCTATAATAACACCAGTCGACGCATGGTGCAGCAGGGTGTCCGTAGCCACAAGGTAACAGGTTGAAACCCCAGTAAACTGTGTGTACGTGCCATTTGGAAGTGTCCTTGAGTGAGTAAGTCGTTCTGCACCTGTTCCAAGGGCACAGCTCCATGGCTAACCTCTGCCCACGCAGCTAAAACCAGCTTTCTCTCTCTCAAAGATCAGCGCAGCAATATGTTATCTCGAGTTTGTATTTGTGCAGTGCGGAGTACCCTGACCTGCGCCAGCACAACAACTGCATGGCCACTCACCTGACACCTGCCATCTACGCCAAGCTGTGTGATAAGGCCACTCCCAACGGGTACACGCTGGACCTGGCCATTCAGACGGGCGTGGACAACCCGGGGCACCCCTTCATCAAGACCGTGGGCATGGTGGCCGGAGACGAGGAGTCTTACGAGGTCAGGCTTCATTGGGTTTTGTTTCAAACACACACACACACACACACACACACACACATGCAAGCTCCTCGCTGTTCACAGGAAGGCGTTGGCACATCTCCGTGTGTATTGTACAGGAGTCATGGCTGACCACAGCCTCCCCCAGGCCACCGGAGTCTAAACTGCAGAAAAATACATAGTAAATATAAGTACTGCAAAGTGGTATTGGTCATTTGCCCAACCCAGCTTCCACTTACTGTCAATTTTAGGTGAAAACTGTCAAAAATGTGCTTTACTGCAACTAAAGGAATGCAGCCACCCATCCTCCCTGCTCTGTTCCAGAGAAAGGAGTCTAACAACAGAGTGCCTCTTATGGGATGTCTGTGTCTATCTATAGTGAGGGTCTATATTTCCATTTTAATCATCTACTTTCTTTTGATGCCACAGAAATATCTAGAACTTCTTCCAGTAGCCGGTATGTTTTTAAATCTGATGTTAACTGTGGATCAAGAGTATCCGATCAGTGGGAGTGTTAAAGTTGCTCTTTAAAGGATGTGTTGCAGGTTGCATCACAATCTACATTATTAATTAAATACAGTTTGTGACCATGTCAAATATTCTGTACAGTTTACTGGTGTTTGCATTTTGTCTGATATTTCATTTTTGTATTCTAGCTCATCTTTATCATACAGTGTCTCTAAAATGTGTGATTTATAGTTAATCCACCTTTTAACATGTGTGAGTGGCTCTTTGTATTATATGGGTGCGGTTTTTACTGCTGCTGGTAAGTAAATAAAAGAGCAGTGAGTGTGGATCCACACACTGTTTTAAAAGGGTTGTGATAAGGCTGCTCGGATAGATTTATAGACTGGACCACAGAGTAACGTAGATCTCTACCTCAGTCACTGCTTGTGCTTTTCACAGTTGTTGTGGGTTGGTGTACAGTCTTGTGGTCCACATAAAATCTCATCCTGTGTAGATGTTGATAATCCCAGATGTCACATCTTAAATCCAGCTTCTAGTATGGAATATGTATCAATGCTTAAAAGGTTTAATATTTTTAAATTCTGTGTCTGTTTCAGGTATTTGCAGACCTGCTGGACCCCGTCATCAGAGAGAGGCACAACGGGTACGACCCCAGCACCATGAAGCACCCCACCGACCTGGATGCCAGCAAGGTAATACTACGGACAACACTTGTCAGAGAACTCACATCAGTGATGTGCAGAATATATTTAGAAATGTTTCCCCTCCCTGCTTTTGTTTCAGATCCACTCGGGCAACTTTGACTCGCGTTACGTGCTGTCGTCCAGGGTGAGAACGGGCCGCAGCATCCGAGGGCTGAGCCTGCCGCCCGCCTGCACCCGGGCGGAGCGCAGGGAGGTGGAGCGGGTGGTGGTGGACGCCCTCGCCGGCCTGAAGGACGACCTGGACGGGAAGTACTACAGTCTCACTCAGATGACCGACAAGGAGCAGCAACAGCTCATTGATGTGAGTGATGCAGGGAACGTTGCTGTACACTGTACCTTTTTTGACTTTTAGATTTCACAAGAATCAATTTCCTGCAGTGGAAGGACGGAGGTTATGTTTATTAAAGTGGCTAAAGCAGAAGATTTTTATCATGTTATCAGAAATGGGTGTGGGTCTAGCCCGCCATGTAATTTTCTCTCTCCGACCCACAATGAGCGAGATTGACCACATTAATAAATTCTGAACACCTTCGTTTCTGTCTCCCTGTGACAATACTGTCCAATCCAAGTGAGCTATTGTTGTCACTTTGAGTGTAAAATGTCTGTTCTCTGAATTTACAATAGGACCACTTCCTGTTCGACAAGCCGGTGTCCCCCCTCCTGACGTGCGCAGGCATGGCTCGTGATTGGCCTGATGCCCGTGGTATCTGGTGAGTGATACGTTTCCAAATTTCAATTGCAGGTTTTTCTTATTTGACGTTTTATACTTAGTATAGTATAGAACACCATCCAAAATGACTCTGAGGCTGCTATCTTGTTCATTGTATTTTAGAGACTGTGACTTTAAGTGTAAATACATTTCCTGTCTCTTTTACTGGGTTGTTTATTACATTGGGGTCACCAGAAGAGAGGGAAATACAGCATTTGTGTGTCATTGGTATATGAAGATACTCTGAATCTCCTTATAATGTTGCCAAGACTGAGCAAGTACAAATTAAAAAGCAAAGGTCCCAGGATCGACCCTTGTGGAGGTCCTCAGAAATCTTTTGTTTCGAGTTGTAAAACTTCAAATGGAAACAGTGGAGCTCCTTTCCTTTAAGGATTAACAACAGCTGTTAACTTGTGGTTTGGTGTGACACCATTTTTGTTTCGGTCCTCCATCAGATTCTCTTGAGCATCCTCACTTCCTACCCTGTATTTCTTCAAGGTGCAGTTGGTCGCCCATATAACTCTTGTGTTATGACAAGAGTCAACATGCGCAGTAATCTTAGAGGGTATCTATTGACAATTTTTAACAGATTTTCAGATAGTCATTCACTGTCTTTTTAGGGACAATTCTGGCATCAGTTAGATCCGTTCGGAGTTGTGTGAACCTTTTGTCCCATTTCTGGAAACTCATACAAAAACTAGATTTGATGAACTGTAATCTTCCCTCCTTCCCAAATCAGGCCAATCTTTGAATACTTAATTGTTTAGTTTTCATACTTAACAGAACACAAATAAGATTTTGAATAAAATGCCCCATAATCTTAAATTTACAGGCTTTTTATGAATTTTCCAATTAATTTGTGTGCTGGCACGGTTGCACCTGTAACGTCATTTCCCCGTTGCTGAGCTGTGTTGGAGGTGTATTACGCTGACAATGCTCTCTCAGTTCCAGCTTGTGCCCAGGAATAGCCTAATGCAACGCGTAAGCCAGACAAAATCAATCGCCAGCCTCCCTCCTCTCTCTCCGTCTGCCAGCCGTATCAGCCAGCCTCTCCCTAATAATTCACCCTCACTTCATCCCTCCATCTTCTCTTCTTTCAGGTCCACTGGCTGCTTTTCTCTTTCTTTCTCTGGCTCATTCTCCTCCTCTCCTTTCATTTTTTCGCTTCCCATATGTCATGCTCCACTTTCTCTCATTTTTGCTTATCATCTCCCAGCCTTCCAATACTCCCTTTTGTTTGGTTTCACTCCTTCCTCGTGTTCTTTTTCTCTGTCATTCAAGCACCCTGCACTACTGTATTCCCTTCAAACTCCTCTCTCTTCCTCTCCCCAACCTGCCGTCTCCGTTAACTATCTATTACCGTATTAAATCTCTCACAATATTAAGGAGGTCAGTGTGGACAAAAAGTCTTTGTAGTGATTGTAGGCAGGAAGTTTATTGGGTCATCAAGATCTGATTGGTGCTTCCTCTGGGGAGTATGAATGTGTTCAGCAGATAACACTGTACTTTGCTTTTCATATTTGTTATTATAATATTTGCCAGGAATATTTACAGCAAGATTCATGGGAATCTGGTCATTCATTTTTTGTTTTACCTAAAGTCTCCCTTCAAAATGAGATCTTAATCTCAATGGGATTTTTGGAAATATAGATTATATGGGTGGTATGTGTGTGACAAGTGAATTATTTTTACCTGCTAAGGACAAAAGATAAAGAATTCAAGGATTTTGTGATTAGGATTTATACTCTGAAGACCATTATTGTCTGAAACCATTTAATTCATCTGATAGTTGATGAGTTTTTTCAATCTGGACACTAATGTAGGACCAACGGATAGACAAACCTACTGACATCACACTCCACAGAGCCCCATCATTCTATGGAAAGTGGCTCAAGATAGTAATGACAATACATCACTTTCTGCTTACTTACTCATATATTTACTATCACATATTTAATGTTGTTGTTTTTGTTTCTCTATTGACGGCAAACTGATCTCTGTGTTTGTAGGTTTCCATCCAACAGATTTGACTTTGTGTTATGTTTCGTAAAAGGCCTTGTTTCTTATACAAGGTTACAAGCTTTTTATTTGTCATTGTACGACAGGGTTGCACAACGGAATTTAGATTGTAGACCCAATTTGCTACATAGGAAAGAAAACAAACAAACAAAAACTCGTCACCACATTACAAGGATGTGTAAGCACCGTGCAGCCTTTGCAGACCACTCTGAGAAACACAAGAGTCATTGACCTGCTGCTGAAACGAGCATTATCCTCAGTGACTGATGGTTACTGGCCTCCTCTCTGCTCACTGATGTCACATGACTTCCTTTACAGAGAAAACCCATCACCAATCTCTACTTGTTAATTTATCCTACACACTTCCTCCCAATACACTTCCAAAATATGACCTAATATTGATATATGTATGACAGTAAGTATATTGAAGTTCTCCATAAGCTATGGATAAGAAAGGTATGTCAGCTCTGTTCAAGTTTACTGTTTGTTACATCAGATTAAATTACCCTCGCTGGGTTCCTGCACTGTGTCTGCCCACTGCTCCTTGGTAGCTATGACAAACGCAGTGGACAAATGACCCGAACCCACAGGGATCTATACTTTATATATATATATATAAATATAATATATATATGTGTCTCTCTGTGCAGGCACAACAACGAGAAGACCTTCCTGGTTTGGGTCAATGAGGAGGATCACACCAGGGTCATCTCCATGGAGAAGGGAGGGAACATGAAGAGAGTCTTTGAGAGGTTCTGCAAAGGCCTCAAGGAGGTAACGCTGTGTGTGTGTGTGTGTGTGTGTGTGCGTGTGCGTGTGCGCGCGCGCACGTGCGAGCGTGCGCGTAGAGAGACTTATTTTGTAAAGATGTTTTACTCTGACCTGTATGCACTTTGTTTCCAAGGCATCTCAGGATGTCACATAAACGGGTACAGTTGGCGACCACAGACTGGATCATAGTGGATCATTGTGGACTTGGGCAGAGCATCTTAACGTCAGCAGCTGTAATAAACAAATCTGTTTTGCTGCCATCAGATAGCTGTAGCGATTGAATCAGCAGAAGGGGAGGGCATTAATACAGTGTTAAAGCATCTAGTGTTTGCTTCCGAAAGCCAAATACAAACTGCCTGTACTAGTCTTTGCCCTGCTACAGAAAGAAAACCTGTAGACAGACGCACAAAAACAGACTCTCCAAACATGGCAGCGCAAACATAAATTATTTATCTAAGCGGTCCAAGTTCCCCATTAGAGAAAGAGCAAAGGACAAGCATTGCAACAGCGGGTGCTGCACTGCTGCGCTGAGGGTGTGTTTGACGTACACCTCAGTCAATTTAAGTCCAACACTTTGCCAGTGTTTGTGTCCGGCCACTCCCACCGGAGTTCATTTAACAGTCCTACAAGTCAACAACTCCATTCTCAGCTTGTCAAAATGTGAAATCAACAGCTGCTAACGAAAGTGCACATCCATCAAACGCACCAACGGCCAGAGAACACACACTCACTGTGTTGTGACTGATTCTCTCTCTCTCTCTCTCTCCCTCCCTCCCTCTCTCAGGTGGAGCGTCTGATCCAGGAGAGAGGCTGGGAGTTCATGTGGAACGAGAAGCTCGGTTACATCCTCACCTGTCCCTCCAACCTGGGCACCGGGCTCAGGGCCGGGGTCCACGTCAAACTGCCCCTGCTGAGCAAGGTAACACAGTAACTGTAACAGAAAGAATATAGCTTGATACTCAGACTTCAGTAGATGATGGAGGATCTTTTGTGTCACTATTCTATTTGTGTCACAGTGTCTGCATGAGCTCAAAAAACATCAAAGTATTAAATATTCAAGGCCTCAAAAAGAATACAATCTATTTGTGCTGTTTAGTACTGAGTTAGTTGTGTTTTCTCATGTTTTATAACGTTATTTGCACATAATGGACCCACATGCATGCCAACTACAAGATGTATACTCTGTATGGCTATTACAAAAGGCCAAGTTATTATATCTGTGTCTCTAAACTTTGAAAATGATGTTGTGCATTGAGTGATATAGTGATTAAAGTGATTTTAAACTGTATAGAATAACTCCTCTCCCCCAAACCCCAAGGATCCCCGCCTCAGTAAGATCCTGGACAACCTGCGTCTGCAGAAACGAGGGACTGGTGGCGTGGACACCGCTGCTGTGGGCGGTGTGTTCGACATCTCCAACCTGGACCGCCTGGGCCTGTCTGAGGTATGAATACCTCTGTAGAGATGGTCCCCCAGCGTGAATGTGTGGAGACACATGGGTGACAATCTGGGCTTTGCGGCAACACGGCACGCTTGCTCAGTAAATCCTCCTCGTATAAACAAAGATTGTGAATATGAATATTTATTTATTATATCAGTGTAGCGTTTACCATGTCACTTAGATATTAGTAATGTATTGGACAGCAGATTCATGTTTTGTGTCACCGAGCGACTCATTTATGGCACAAAACGGAAAGACGGTTGTTAGTTCATCAGACTAAATGGAGCTGAAGCTGTTTTACACAATCGCGAGAGGAGAAGAAGAAGAGAGGAGAGTTCTTGTCCAGACTGGGACATGTAGTTTGTTGTTATGTTCTTGTCCAGACTGGGACATGTAGTTTGTTGTTATGTTCTTGTTTATGCTGTCACGCCTGACAGAGTCATACAGTACAATGGATCTATTGTTGTGAGCGTGTGGTCGCTTATTTTATTCTGATTACACGGAGGGTCGGTGGAGACGGCTCTTCACTGTTTCTGGGTCGAGTGCAGTGAACAAATTAGTGCTCAACGTGGCGCAGACTGAGAATCACTCAACATCTGACTCCAACATCCACTTCTGTTTTAACGAGAGCGTGGGCTGCTCACTGCTGTTTAGTCCTCCATCATCCAGACTGAGGAGCCCTCAGGAGAGGAGCCCTCTAGCCGCAGGAGTCAACAAGTTCATGGATGGAGGAATAAGCAAAGTTCAGGAGGACAATAATAAGACGTTTACAATCGGAGCAGAGACAGTGTTCTGGAAACAGGGAAAGAGCTCAATAAGTCCTTCAAGATGTCATTTCATGATGGTTTAAAGCCAGAGTGCAGAACCTTTAGGAAAGTCGTCACAGACATCACAACTCCAGTATATGATGCTGAATAAAAGCTTAATCGGCATTATGTGAACTGGTTTGA
Organism: Anarhichas minor; assembly: GCF_050575085.1. NCBI lineage: Eukaryota > Metazoa > Chordata > Actinopteri > Perciformes > Anarhichadidae > Anarhichas > Anarhichas minor. Next base: position 13,543,230 of record NW_027466457.1, read on the forward strand.
CAAGGGCTTGAATGTAACGGACTTCATGTATGTGTAAAAGTCCTGCACTCCAGCTTTAACTCTGTATCTTAAATTATAATACTTCTCAAAAGCAAAAGGTAGTGCCTACCTCAGGCCACTTGTTTCTAAGATACAGCCTTGTTTTCATCATACACATGAACATGTAACTGAATACCTGTTGCATTCTCTGAATAATCTGGATGTGTTAGTTAAAGACATAATATTTCATGTTTCCTTATCTGTGAGAAAGTACAGAACATCCTGTGTTGTACCAGATGCTGCTGTTGTAAATGAGAGCTTCAGGAAAATGTGTCGGAGGAGGGCCGTGCTTTTGACTGTAGTTTGGGGGAAGCATTCCTCGATAAGGTTATGGACCTCTAGTTGATGCCTTCTGGCTGCTCCGTGGAGAGTGCAGACAGCTTGTGTTTATGTTTGTCGGTGTAGTGTTCATACTGTGGTGGTGAGGGGTTTGCAGATGTCAGGGCTGCAAACTGCTCTGTGTCTGTAGCTACTAACAGTCACGCCGTACCTTTAATCAGGACTGAAAGATAGTATTGGAAACTATGAAAGATGATCTCCAGACGTATTTTAAAGGACCAGTGTGTAGGATTTAGGGGGATTTATGCAACCTCACCACTAGCTGTCACTAAATCCTGCACACTGCTCCTTTAAGACATAAAACATAATCTGCTTAGAATGCAAAAGTGGATAAAGGCACTAATATGTGATGCGTCCCTCTCTCAGGTCCAGCTGGTGCAGACAGTGGTCGATGGTGTCAACTACCTGATCGAGTGTGAGAAGAGGCTGGAGAAAGGCCAGGACATCAAGGTGCCCCCCCCTCCCCTTAAACAATTCAAGTAGACATAATCCCTGACGCCCAAACCTCTGGGCACACACACATGCACAAACCCCCCGCTCTGTGCCCATAGATATTATAAATATCAATGTCATTGCCTCCTTTATTACCACTACTTACCTAATCAACCCTCCCTGCCCCACAGTGTACCTCTACATGATATAATCTACATATATTATACGCAGCTATCTATCTGGCTCAACCAAACCAGAGTCCCAGAATACTGCTTCGGGCTTTAGTGTGTTTAAGATGCATCTGAAAGGTTTTTATCTTTAAACGTTAGCGAAGGATGCACAAACTGTAGGCTGCTGCAGCGGAGCAAAGATGGCCGCCAGTTTTGCCCGTCTCTGCATGGTCAAACGGTTTCTTTGGCTCTGCTCCCAAAGCACTCCTCAGCCCACTGAACCTGGCTTCACCTCGCCTCGGCCCCTTCCTGCATGTCCTATACTCAGCCTAACTCTCCCCCTCACTCCTGTGTGATGATCGGTCATTCCTACTCTCTAGTGCTTGTGTCGTCCATCCATTTGTGCTCCACTCTTTACTTTCTTCTCACCATTTCGAGTGGATCTGAATGTAGATTAACAGGGTAAGACTGAAGAGACTCGTGTTCTCCAGAGGATTTGTATGCTTGATGACACACTGGTGTCAAAATGTAATGTTATTACAACACACACTGGCTGGGCTGGGTTAAGTACTGTAAGCTACTAAAGCAATATCATTCGAGCTCATCGTGAATGTCACACTGCAATGTCTTTTATTAAAGAAACCATCTATTTAACAGAAGCTCCTCTGTCAGGCTCTCATTTGTTGGTACAGCGTTACATCTTGTTTCTACATGAACCAGACGTCATTCATCTGTATCCGGGAAGATTTTGCCAGCGAATGAAGCCCAAGCTTTAGGTATCCATGGTCACCAAGCTGGAGGAGCGTGATTGCGATCAGCATGGATGCATAGTGTCATGTGACAACGTTTAGTCGGAGGCATAACAAAAGTGTGTTATGCTGAAAAGGCTGGTACTCAGGGCTCCCGTTTTCACACGCAGAGAAGACCTTTAAATCTGAGAGATTTACTTGACTTAATTAAACATTTTAGGAAAAGCCAATCTTGTCAGTTAAAGGACGAGGCAGGTGATCCTCTGTACTTTTCTTGTCATCAACACGTCCCATCAACAGGCCAAAACCAACAATGAACTCATCCTACTTACAAGCATCGTCTCCAAAGCCTGTTATATCTTCTTCCTGTGTGCTTCATTGTTCTCTACTCAAACACAGTGACACACACTGGTTCATCGATTAGCAATTCATCGATTAGTCCAGCGACAGAAAATTAAGTCTACGACAATTTTGATAATTGATTATTTGTTTCAGCCACTCCTTAAGCAAACATGCCAAGGCTCCAGCTTCTGAAATGTGAAAGTTTGCTGCTTTTATTTTTCATTTATGACCGTCAAATTAATATTTTGACATGTTAGACGGACAAAACAAGCCATGCTGAATGCCAATTCTTCACTATTTTTAAGCATTTAATAGACCGAGCAGATAAATCAAGATGACAACTGTTAGCTGTAATGCCCTAGTAATTATTTCTTTAAATTGAAAGTATATCTCTTTAAAGATGTCTTCAGTAGGTGTTGGAGCCGAGTGTCACAGGCCCGGTTGGGGAGCTGGAAAGAAATTGACAGACAGTTTTAAACATTGTTAGTTTTGTGTCTCCTTTCACGGGGTGTTTCGACAACAAGAAAATTAAAGAATATTGCCAGACTTATCCTTTAAGCTCCGTCATTAGTTACTATTAAAACTGTGAACTTGTATAGTATGGAGCAAACTCCCATTGTACAACCACAGCATGTAATGACATGCTGAATGGATTGTGCGCCGCCTCATCGTCTGCACTCGACCATGAATATGAACCTAAATATGAGTCCGTCCTTTGTTTCAAAGCGGGTGCAGAGATGCCAGTGTTTTCTCTGCAGTGCAGGGAGTATCTAACGAGTGCTTTGTCCCATCCAATGAATGAATGGATTTTTTATTGTCTCTAGTGTTGAAACAACAGTTTCCCCAGTGTTTTGGGACAACCAACAGGACAACAAGGCGTCCGGTGTTCTGACGAGACGCAGCTGAGACGTCAAGTGTCGGTGTTGAGAGGAATCTGTTTCTTGGAGGATTTGGAGGAAGGCTCTGATGTCCTGAATGCATCCTCCGCCCTCCCTCCGGATCGCTCACATGTCACAAGCGTGATGCTGCAGACCTCTTCTCTCCTCCTTGTTCCAGATATGGCTGAGGAGCAAGCGGGTTGCCGTGGCAACCCCTTCGCAGAGGCTACGATTTGGGGAAATCTCAGAAAGGGAAGGGGCTTCATGGGGGACAAAGAAAAACAAATCTGTGCAGTGCAGAAGAGGACTGCGGAGCACTCAGCCACATACAAAACAGGATAAAATGGTGGTCGGATAATGACGACAATACAGTAACAGACCGTTGGATAAAATGATGATTCAATGTGGAAATGATTATGTAAGATATGCTGAGTATTGGTGTCTTTGAAACAGTACAGATGTTTCTCAAATTCCCGTGGAGTTTCAGTGCCGTTCACAGCCTCCCCAACATTAACAGTCAGCCCGTCTTCTGACCTGGTCTGGCCCCTCCGTTCACATCTCAGCTGCAGGTTTACAGTAAACGGTGGCTGGTGTGGAAGAAAGACAGCTCTGCTCGAGAGGATTAGCACAGCTCGCTCACAGTCTGTGGAGCTGCACGTCTGAGCCACAGAGATGAGGGGGGGGGGGTTCTGAAAGAAACTGGTCTGTTCAGGAAGCGGGGTTCATAATGACTGAGGAACATGTTTTTAGATGTATATAGTGGAGCTTCATTTGGATTGAAAGTCCATCAGTGCATACACGATGCTGTAAACGTGGACTTAAATGCTGGAATTTTATCTCATTACTGACATGTATTATATTATGTAAAAATTATTATTTATTATGTTGTAATAAAAAGACTAAGATAGGATCAGACAGGTGTTCTGTGTCTTTATATTAAAAACGGTGGCACAAAACTGATTTTTTGTTTATTTTAGTCCTGATTGTATTGATTAATGCTTACATCTCCTATATTTTCACTACTAGTCTGTAACTGTCCTCTTTAAATATGGCGAAATAATGAAAAAGTAATGTGAGTGCTTGACAGACTTTAAATAACTTTATCATTTACACTTTTGTTGGGGTGTATTTCCACTACAACTGCAGTCTGAGGAGCAGAAACATGATTCTAATGAAAAAGGTGATGGAGGCCAAAGCTCTGCTGTAGCTGAGAGATGCTTAAACAGGTTACATAAAGGATCTACTGGATTATGTATCAGACTTGTTACAGGGACTTCTCACTGGGCACCAGACTAGTACATAAATAAACAGATTGTGATCGTGATTGTATTGTAATATACTCTGAGTATGAATACTTGAAGGACTGCCTTTAAAGTAAAACATTAAACCTCTACATCGACCGAGGTGTTGAGTGACTTGTGTGTATTCACTCAACAGTGATAGAATATATGTTTCTAAAGTAACATACCTGACTATGAACAGAGTATTGTTTACCAGCGACTGAGGAGCACGCTGTGCTGTCAGAGGGCTCCCTCTGCTGGTTTAATAGTATAACTGCAGCTTTATTTTAAAAAAGGAAAATGTTTAGCACTGTATGTGGCTGCAGTCTATTGTTGCCTGTATGTCTTTAATAATAACAAATAGAAAAAAGAACTAAAACTATCTATCTACTCTGTGCTTTTGTCATCATCACAAGTGTATATTGTTGCTGTAATGGGGGCAGCATACATGTTTGCTTATCTGTTGTTTAGTAGGTGCTTGATTGTCTGTTGCAGTTGCAAAAACAGCAACAGAGAAGAAACACATTTTGACACAAAGTCCCAGTCAGGCTGTGCGTGGCTCAAGGAAAATTAACAAATATACAACCAATAAAAAAACAAACTTCAGGGAGTGACAATTCATTTGTAAGAAAGGTTTGTTGTATCAGTCATGGCCCCAGCACACTAAATCCTGGGGGCTTAGTTTTTCCACAACAGGTATACAGTACGTGGCCCAAAGGCTGTAGAAACCTGCCGAGCAACGTGTTTTGACCTTTGACCTTTCCTCTGACACCTGAGCCAACGTTGTACTTAGTTTAAGAACACTGACGATTTATACGTCTCAACTTATGAGCTGGTACAAGTGTTCAACAGCCAGTGTGCCTGAAGGAAGATCTCAAAGTATAAATGAGTGTGAATGAAGAGAAATTTGACCAGTGAAGGTTTGGAGGTTGTTGTTGGGTGAACTCATACCAGACTAGATGTAAAGAGATTAGAGCTGCAGCGATTAGTCCTTTAAGTGCTCGACAGTTCTCAATTGTGAGAATTTAATTAGTAAATTAGTAATTAGTAAATTTAACATCTGTGCGTAGTTGGTGGAACAAAACAAGACGTTTGTTGAAATCAACTTGGGTATTTCTCACAGTTTTCTGATGTTTTCTAAAACAAAGGATTCATTGATTTATCTGGAAAATAATCTGCAGATTAATCAATCAGGAAAAGGATTGTCAGTAACAGCACTAAGACCAACATGGGTCCTTATTAATGTTATGTGGTGCCAGGAATTGGAGTAAACCACCTTTGCATATTAAAAAAGTAGAAATCCACAGTTTTAAAAATGAAGTCAGATGATGGTTTACATGAAATTTGAGAGGGATTATCATCCTAGCTTTAATTTGTAACTTTTATCTTCTTTTTTTGTTTGACTTGGAGTGATTCAATTGATAAACATATATTCGTAGTGTAAAAAAAAGAATCCTTAAAAACATTACTGCAGCATAACTGTATGAGCACATTTCTTATTGTTTATCATTAAAAGTACTTCCTAAATACAATCACCTCGGGAACTTGGCTTTATATATATGAAATTTAATAATAAATTGATCGTGCGCATAACTTTCTGGTTTTGGTTTTCATATTATATCATTACATCCAGTTTGCTTCCAGTTTAATTGAATGATTGGTTCAAGTGTCAACATAATCCTCGTTTTTTTCCATAATCCTAATTAATCCATTGACATTCATAAACTAAGTTATTTCTTCTTCATTTTTAATAAAATTGACACATTTAGAGTTGTTTGCAGCCATGATATCCAGCTCTGTGTTGGATAAAGGAGTTTTCATTATGTCTAATCGTGATTGGCTCCTGAGACGATGGTATCTCTTCTGCGAGCTTCTCATTGGCTGATCGAGGCTGAGTGACGCGTCGGACGGGCCAATGGGAGGCTGCCACACTGTGGTTAGGAGAGGTCCCGCTGTTCGCGTGTACATCCTCGTCGACTCCATCCTCTTTCTCTTTCTCTTATCGACTAGTCTGCATTTGGCCCTGTCCGAGGAGCTCACAGCCTTCACGACGCCGAGGAGCCGAAGAGGAGGGCTGCGACCTGCAATTCAAAGTTCATTTTTTTGTGGTTTAAAATAAATTTAAATACAGTTTTAAAGGGTTAAAGCTTTAAAAAAAAGAAGATGTTTAAGGTGATCTTCTTGGCCGCTCTCACCGGCTTCACCTGGGCCAGTGATGTGATCGATTACACGGATGATGATTTCGAAAGCAGGATTGGAGACCACGGAATGGCTCTTGTGGAGTTCTTTGCCCCGTGGTGAGTGTTTTTTCCACGCTTTGTCGCGAGCATTTAAGCTATTTAATTAACTGTTCACAGCCGGTAATAAGCTAGTTAACGCTAGCCTTTCTTTCTTCGGTTTGTTAGCTAGTGACCGATCGTTAGCATGTTAGCTAGAAGCGCAGAAGGTGCAAGGCACAAAGCTTCATTCAAAGGTTTGGTTTAAGGTGACCAGTGGTTTAAAAACTACAACAGTTAGATAGTTCATTGGCTATTAAACTGTTCACAATAAAGACATTAGTCTTGACTGATATTTTAAACTGCTGGGAATAGTTTCCAATAAAAACTGCGTGCTAAGGAGGCTATGAGGAAGTTAGGGGCGTGTTCTTTCACTGTTGTAACGTTCTGATTGGACGGGGAAGTTTTGGTGTCTTCCTCTGATTGGTCCCGAGGAACCGTGACGTTGTTCCACTGTGCCAAACTTGAAGTTAAAGTAGAAGTTAGTCCGAGTACTATTTGTCAAAAATGTTAAGATTAAACGTTTTTTTGTACGTTTTGTTATGTCTAGAACGGGAAGGTGAATGTTAACTATTTTTGTTAGACTATTGCACAGACAAAATAAATAATATTCATAATCAAACTCAGGCTTTTGGATTTCTTGAGGTCCTTTTTATTAATATAATAATCAACAGAGTAATCAATAGTCAGTTTGTCCCTCAATACTGTTTATTAGCTAAGCAAAGTTACAGAATTTTGAATTTGAATCACGTTTTTGTTGTTAAAACTTAAAGAACTTTAAGAGTCTTACAAACCCTATTGAATTACTATTGGTATCGCAGTCCACACTGAAATCACTCGATCTCCCTCAGGATCCTCCCTCATGCTGAAACTTGAACACAGCTTTCGTGTAACTCCTTCTCCCGTTTCCTCTGTCCATTAGGTGCGGCCATTGTAAACGTCTCGCACCTGAGTACGAGGCAGCCGCCACGCGCCTGAAAGGCATCGTCTCTCTGGCCAAGGTATTGCATAATGCATTTCACTTAACTGTGTCCCATTTAGTGGAGCTTTCTGTACTACAGTGCTCTCCGTGTCTCTCTTCAGAAAGTGAATGATTTTCTTTTCCTTTTAGGTTGACTGCACATCCAGCAGCAACATATGCAGCAAATATGGTGTCAGTGGCTACCCGACGCTGAAGATCTTCAGGGATGGAGAGGAAACTGGTCCCTATGAGGGTCCCAGAACTGCAGGTATTTGCCTCGGATGCGATTTCATTTCTGCATTTTTAAAACGTCTTCAAGACGACAACACTTGCACAAATATTCTTTTTATCTGCTTTATTCTGTCACCTCATGGTCATCGTAATTTTTCTTTTCTTCTGCTGTGCTTATTGTTCGTCTGCATTCCTCTTGCTCCCTGTAGACGGTATTGTCAGTTTCCTGAAGAAGCAGGCTGGACCAGCCTCTGTGGAGCTCAAGACTGACGCGGACTTGACGAAGTACACGTCGGAACAAGACGCAAGTGTTGTTGGTGAGTTACTGTTTGAAGTTCAGTCCCTGTTTTTCAGACATTTTGAAACAATGGGCCTGTGGTTATTGCACTCTGATCTGAATATGATTCATCTTTCCTTCGCAGGGTTTTTCGCTGACGACAAGAGCACAGCACAGGTAGAGTTCATGAAGGCCGCCAGCGCCTTGAGGGACAGCTACCGCTTCGCCCACACCAACTCTGAGGCTCTCCTCCAGAGCCACGGCATTGATGGAGAGTAAGTAGCTCTTTCTGTCATCATAACTTGCACCGTCACACATTTAGACATCACCAGTGTAGCTGCTGTCGGTGCAGCGAGACAGCGTTGACGTTTCCTTTTTTTTTTTTTTTTGGTTTGCAGGGGAATCGTCCTTTTCCGCCCACCGAGACTCAACAACAAGTTTGAAGAAAGCTCAGTCAAATACAGCGAGGACAAATACACCAACAGCAAAATCAAGAAGTTCATCCAGGACAACATGTGAGTGTTGGTTCTCTTGAGCGGAGACTGTTGCCTCAACCAAAGCTTTCTTTTTGCAAAGCACAATACATGTGCAGTAGTTGGACTTGTTGGCAGTGGTTAAACATATAGTCACCTTGCGTCGTAACGCCGCATATTTATATTCATGGCCCAGAGTAAACGGGACCGTGTGTGTGAAAGGTGAGCCGCCCACTCTGCAAACACGATCAACAATGCTTCCCTCCAGGCTGTATCGAACTGTGTTTGGTACTTTTTAAACAACTACTGGACTTTATAATCTGGTGTCATGACATTTTGCAGGTTAAATGAGATGAATGACTGATTCATTTTAGAATAGAAAAATGAGGCTGGATCAATATCGAAGGCTGAAACTGTGCTGATAAAACAGAATCAAAGTGATGCCTCTGTGTTACAGTTGAAGATCATTTTCTACTCCCAAATGTGAAACCACTGGCATGAATGTTTAACTTTATAATTTAGCATTATGTCTGGGATCTCAAGCACACACATTGATAAAGCGGTGTCAAAAGAAGTGGCGTAGTTGTATGCATGTTTCATCTACGTGTGGTTCAGCAGTGTTCACACTCACAGAAATGAGACGGAGTGTGTTGTTTGTGAGATCCCCCTTTTTACTTTCACTTATACTTTCACTTTGCTGTAGCCTCGCCTCTTGTCCAAACACAAACTGTAATACGTTGACGTCTGAAACAAACTCAATGATTTCACTGCTGGAAAGTGTAAACCGACTGTCTCTGGATTATGTGTTTATATATAACGGTCTAAAGCAGTATAGCTTGTCGGTTTAAATTCCTTTTGCAAACTGATTTATTCTTACTTTCTCTGTTCAACGCAGCTTTGGAATCTGCCCCCACATGACTGACGACAACAAAGACCAGCTGCGGGGGAAAGAGCTGCTGGTGGCTTATTATGATGTTGATTATGAGAAAAATCCCAAAGGCTCCAACTACTGGAGGAACAGGTATGTGTCTTTAAACCTTCTAGCTGAACTCGTTTGTCCCCTCATAGTTTGAATAGCTAAACTTTTTACTCCCCAAATACAGCCTTTGATTTGAGGCACCACTTTCATCTTTAAAACCAAACGTTAACATTTTACAGGGTGATGAAGGTAGCCAAGGGCTTCCTCGATCAGGGCAAGAAGCTGAACTTCGCCGTGGCCAGCAAGAGCGCGTTCAACAACGATGTGTCCGAGTTCGGCATGGATGGAAGCTCGGGAGAACTGCCTCTGGTGGCCATCCGCACCGGCAAGGGAGACAAATACGTCATGACCGAGGAGTTCTCGTAAGTCCATTCAGAGGTTATTTTACTCGTTTGCCACAAGTGCATGTTGAACGCCAACATATACCACACACAACCTACATGGTATGAAACATGTAATGACACACACAAGACTTCAAAAGAAAGTTGAACTAATGTTTCTACATGCAGAGCCACTGTGTAACTCGTATTTAACAGTGAGGATGTGCACGTCTAATGTGTTAGAGCAGAGGGTCTCGACCTTCTGTGACTTGAGGCTTTCTAGTGTGTCGTGCTACCGTCATCTGCCCATCACTGCCATTACGAATCCAAATGAATGTATTCTATGTCATATTTCATCACCACACGCTTTGTAGTTTCCCACTTCACTTTTTCGTATAAATACAGAATTATTTAGCGTCACTTAATCCGAGGGATCGTTCTCTCGCTAACAGTGGAACAACTCGTTCATCTCCACCTGATGCTGTTGTGATATTCAGAAGTTACTGGTCATTAAAATGATGCCTTGTTTTAATGACTTTGGTTTTTATTTATGTGAATTCCAGAGCACATAAAAATGACTAGCCTTGTATTGGTTGTGCGTTTGTTTATCCCAAACATTTAAACGAGTTGTGTTCTTGTCCGAACAGTCGAGACGGTAAAGCTCTGGAGCGGTTCCTGCAGGATTACTTTGATGGCAAGTTGAAGCGTTACCTCAAATCCGAGCCTGTCCCAGAAAACAACGATGGGCCCGTCAAGGTGAGACGAAACATCCAGGAGTGTTCTTAACTACTGATTAACATGTGCTGTGTAGTGGTGTTTGTTAATAAAGTTGGCATAGTTTGAACCTTCATTCATATTCTAAATCAACATTAAACACTGCACAGCTTTTTTTTTTTTTTTTTTTTTTTTTTTTTTTAAACCAGGTATATAACGACGCTTGTTGAGTGTTCAAACACATTCACACCGTCTCATGACTTCAAATACTATCGTTAAAAATAAGTTACTCTCTTCATCCATCCATCCATCCATAATGAGCCAACATGTGACGTCTGTGTTCAGGTCGTCGTGGCTGAAAACTTCGACTCCATCGTGAACGACGACGGCAAAGACGTGCTGGTCGAGTTCTACGCTCCGTGGTGCGGACACTGCAAGAGCCTGGAGCCCAAACTCCAAGAGCTGGGAGAGAAGGTGAGGCGAAGAAGACATTACTCTGAATAAATGAGCATTTTAAAGACATTAACGAATGGCTTGAAGTGTTTACTTCAGCATCCAACATGAAGAACTTGACATAAGAAAGCAGTCTGAGGTTGAACAGTGTTTTGTCGTTAATTTCAGTTCTGTACGTTTGTTCATAAAAGGATATAAACGGTAGTTCTCTAACTCATTGAAAACCCTTTCTGCTAGTTCTGTTTGACCAGCATTGGGTCAACTTGGATTGGTAGATTTTGAGAACAAGCTTAACAGTTTCTCTCCTCTGCTCTTAAAGCTCTCCGGTGATCCCAACGTTGTCATCGCCAAGATGGACGCCACAGCAAACGATGTGCCAACTCCATATGAAGTCAGCGGGTGAGTCATGAGTTGCTTCAGTGTAATAGGATCCTATCTATAGTATCCATCTATAGTATAGATATGAAAGGTGATGACACAGCAAAAAAAATAAAGGCACACCCAGAAAGCATGGTGGAAGAATGTGTGTTTTAAGATGGACCGGCCAGACTGCACGGATGTCACACTTTGAAAAGTGTAGAAATATTTTCAGATCGTTGTAAAAAGCTTTCGTGCCACATTTCACTGTTAATGCGGTCGAGATCTTTACTGGAACTCATGTCAATGGATTTTCAGATTGAAGGGCTCATCTGTGGTTTGATTACAGATTTTGAATTAAAGAATGAAGAACAAAACCTCTGATGGTACAGTATGACGTGTAGATGATATCAATTCGTATTAATCTCCTCGACCTTTTGCTTCTCCAGGTTCCCCACTCTGTACTTTGTCCCAGCCGGACGTAAGATGAGCCCAACGAAATACGAGGTGAGAATGAGCTCCAAGTGATCGTTCAAAACAGAGTAACTTTATGTTTGTGTCGTCTCCGCTAACGCTCCCGTCTCTCCGCTCGCGCTGCAGGGAGGCCGCGAGGTGAGCGACTTTGTCTCCTACCTGAAGAGGGAGGCCTCCAACCCGCTGGTGGTGGAGGAGACCAAGAAGGACGTCGACGAAGACGACAAGACCGAGCTATAAAAGCTCATGACAGGAACTCAACATCCCCACCACAACAGGAGGAGGATTGGGGGAATCATGCAAAGAAAGAACTAAATTATCATCCACTCTTAGTGAACTACCGAATGCTCTGAGGCCAAGTCGAAAAAGACGCGGCCCTCCCTTTAGGTCCTCCGCTGCTCTGGGAAATCTGTGGACGGTGGTGGCCAGGGCCTGCCCGATGTTTAAAAACAAAAACAAATTTTTAGGGAAGAGGGGACCGCTTTTGAAAATTGAGATTTTTATTTCCCCTGGTCTGTCTACTACACCTCAGGCTGATGCACTTTGGTTTGACTCCTGTCTCCAGTCATCTGTCACTTTGGTTTTTGTTGTCGTCTCGGGGGATAATGGTATTGGTGAATTCCTATTTTTTCTTTTTTCTTTTTTTTTCTGTTTGTTTTTGTAACATGGCTTTGTTTTTGTACATTTGGAAGGATTGTGAAATAAAAAGGCCCACAAAACCAAAACGAAGTATATGATCTTCATTCATGACCCGTGTTTTATCATTCTGCCCCTTTTAGCCTTGGAAGAAACATTTTGTGAATATTGTATTATATTGTATTAAGCTTTGTTTATGTAGGGCTATAAATCAATTTCTACATGTTAATCTGTTTATTAATTGTTCAGTCTTTTATGTCAAAGGTAAACGATTATCCATAACTTCAAAGTCTTAAATATCTTCACATAAGTTGTTGAAAATCCTACATTTCAGAAGCCATATTTGAGATGTTTTTTCCTTCATGCAATTTAACAATTATTGAAAAATAATAACTCATTCAAAACTGGTGAAGAATAATATTAATCTGATTTTTTTATATATATTTTTTAGCTTTTGTCATAAATTTGGTCATGCGGTTATAAAAACTACGTTGGACTGAATTTGGTTTTGGTCTAAATAATTACACAATTTGGGATAAAAAGGCAAAAGACAAACATTACTGATTTTTTTTGTTTTACAGTATTAAATGTATTTGTTAGGCCTGTTTCACTACAAAATAAATTGCAGATAAAGACTAACACGAAGATCCGTGCATGAAATATTAATGCATTTGTCTGAATTTGAGGCAGAATATAGGACTCACTGACTTTTTAAATTAACCTATAGAGATTGGCTGATACTACACTATTATATTTACGTGGTTAAATTACGAAATATTGCATTTCTGAAACATTATTGTGGGCAATATCGTATTCAACCAGCTGGCGGCGACTCCGTATTTATTTGACAGTTGAACACTTCCTGTCCAACACCAGAAGAAAAAGAGAATGAGCCAATCGGATTGCGAGGAGAGGATTCTTCACCGGGCATGTACAGAGATCGCACATGCAACCTCGGAAGGTAACGTAGAATTATTAAATCGTATTTATGTCATATCGAACGTTACTCTTCTGTGTTTTGTCAACACGTATATATTTGTATTAGTCTTTCGTAATGTTTTTCTTCGATGAGTTATGTTTAACGTCTTGTTAGACGTGGCTCTTTCTTCAGCTAACGTTAACTAGCTAAAGTCGGTTTTCCAGAACTAACTAGCTAAACACCAAACTACGTTGAAATATCTGTCACATGTTATTGTCCGTGGCTCCAAAGTTTAACACTACCTACGAGTATACGAGTTCCCGCTTCTTATGAACCATTTAGGGTAAATGTTAAATGCGGTTTCGTTACAACTCACCTGCCACGTGTTTTTAAATTGATAATAAGGGTTTATAACGGTGGTTTGGTCACGTGCTGATTGCTACTACGCACCACGGCACCGGGCTCGAGGAGTCACGTTCTATGCACACGATAATTTGGTGTGTCGTACATACAGACATACGGGATTTACAGTATCACTAGCGACGATTCACGTTAATTAATTTACGTTTTTTGTGCAGCTTTTACGAGCGAGGTTTTAAACTGACGGAATTTAAAATGTAATTTGGTGGCACAGTCAAACAGAACGGAGTTTGTCCTCCCGTATCTTATATAATGCTTCTCTGACATCTCCCACACTTTACTAATTTACTTTCTTAGTGCTCGGTGTTATAAAACCATTTCTTTGCATTATGCGTACTGTCGGTGTCAGTCTGTCGGCCAAACGTGGTCTCATAAGCAATGTACCCATTTAGTATGTTGCCATAACATTGCATGTACACACACACATTTTTTTAATTACACTTAAAATGTAATCGCAAAATGCATGCTCTATAAAAGGGTTTTCTGTTTTAGAATGTACAGCACTTTGAGCTACATAGTCTGTATGAAATGTTCTGTATAAATAAAGATTATTATTATTATTATTGTTATTATATGAACCAACAACAACCCCAGGGACAAAAGAAGCACTGCAACCTTTTATCGGAGCAAATTTAGAAAAACAAATCCTGATTTAGTCATGATCATCAACTAGATTTATTTCTAATGATAATCGGGATGTTTTTGTGTTTTTTTTTTATTTCCTCAGAATATGACTTCAAGGTCGGTTTCCATTGAGTATGGCAGAGCCGTCAAAAAGGAATAAAGCCGCCTCGTGCAAAACAATCCATGATGCTTCACGCCATGGAGATTCAAACAGCCAGGAAGAAATGCCAGCAGGACATAATGGTTGCCAACGTGAAGAGGAAAACAATGGACAACCACGACGAACATCTGGATACAAATAAACCGGTCAAAAAAGCAAAATCGAGCAACGCAAACCGGGAAAGTGGAAGCTCTCTGAACTCTGAAAACAAGAGCGCTGATGCGTCTAAACCTGGACTCGCTGAGCCTAAAGCCTCTGAGCACCAGAGTTTAGACACAGCCCTGAGAGACAGCTGGGAGATGGACAGTGGTTTCTCCTCGGAGGCCAGTCCTCCGGCCAGCGGGCGGAGCTCACCGTGTCTCAGCTCGTGCCCGACCACGGTGGTGGCGTTGGACTGTGAGATGGTCGGCACGGGGCCCGGCGGGCGCTGCAGCGAGCTGGCCCGCTGCAGCATCCTGGACTACCGCGGCAGCGTGTTGTACGACAAGTATGTCCGACCGTGTCAGCTCGTCACAGACTACAGGACTCGCTGGAGCGGCATCCGGAGGCATCACCTGCACAACGCCATCGCCTTCGCTCAGGCCAGGGAGGAGGTGAGGCCTGCTGGCTTTTAGATCTGAGATCTACTGCTTCCTTCTTTTATTATCTCCTCCTCTCTAAATACTTTGTTTACAATGAATAAGTCAGTGTAGGAAATGTGGATACATCAACATACAATGTCCAAGGTTGGTTAGTTTATTGACTAAAACATTTAATTCAAAGAGTAATCCATAAACGATACAATTACAACACAACGGGGTCGTGTTGCAGAGTTATTCCAGCGATCATTGGTAGCTTTAGCATTATATTACAGTATGCTGAGCAGCTTGTGTTCTTCACAAGACTCATGTAGAACTATAAACAACTCCGATGATAAAATGTGACATTTGGTGACGTTAAGAAGACGGTCACCTCCTGTATGTCTGAAAGGATATCACAAATATAACCTTTCACAGAAAGACAAAAGTCCAGCTCCGCCTGAGGATGGGTCTGGGAAACATTCTGTGCATTTTAAATCGTACATTAAGCTCCATATTCTGGTCAAAGGGATCCGAACTGTCGAGTTTAAACCCAGCTGACACTCCGACTCGTTCGTGGTCATTAACGGCAGCCACATTTTCATTTATCCTCCTCTGCACTTGCGTGGCTCCTCTCCTGTAGATCCTCAGTATACTGGAGGGCAAAGTGGTCGTCGGCCACTCCATCTACAACGACTTTGAGGCGTTGGAGCTGCTCCACCCAGGTCACATGGTCAGGGACACGTGCACGACGCGCCACCTCAGCCGGTTGGCCGGTTTCCCCCGCGAACGCTGCTCCTCCCTCAAGATCTTGGCCGGTAGACTGCTGAACAGGAGGATACAGGTGAGCATGTTCACACTTCTTACACCGTAAATATGTGATATTATTAATAAATAGCTTATCTCAGATATTATATACTTTATGATAAGTAAGGTTCTCATTGAAACTACTTGGTGTGTGTGTGTGTGTGTGTGTGTGTGTGTGTGTGTGTGTGTGTGTGTGTGTGTGTGTGTGTGTGTGTGTGTGTGTGTGTGTGTGTGTGTGTGTGTGTGTGTGTGTGTGTGTGTGGATGTAGTGTCCCTCAGTATCAAAGTGCAGTGATCCTGGTTTTTCTGGCTTTTGTGAGAAGTCATAAACTTGTTGAACAGCTCACGAACCAGTTGCCCAGTGAGCTGTCAGCATGTTTGTCTGCTTTTGTTGAAAGCAGCAAGTGTTTGTAAAGGAAAATCATTTACAGAAAATAGGGTTACGGTAAAGAAACACTTGCCTGAACACAGAGATTACTTTCCCCAAGCGAGCAACCGTTACAGTTGACACCTGGCATTGTAAGGATTTCACCGGCAAACAATCTGAATTTCATGTTGGTATCGGCCTCTAAAATCCAGAGTTGGTCGGGCTGTATAGTTGGTACAAAATTAAAGAAAATTTGGAAGACATGGTCGTCAGAAACAGTTCAAGTAGAAGTGTATCTGAGAATGGTTTTCCTTTTGATGTTATGTACACATAACTACAGGGTAGTCTGTTTTTGAAGTCAGTGTGGTTTGCTTGTGACACACGCTGACCCGGGTCTGTGTCTACCTGGCCAGGTGGGGCGGAGAGGTCACTGCTCGGTGGAGGACGCTCTGGCCTCCCTCGATCTCTACAAGCTGGTGGAGGGCGAGTGGGAGCGCGAGCTGCAGAGCAAGCTGAGGGACGAAGACGCCCCGCGCGAACCCAGCTTCGCCTCCTCGAACCACTACATGCAGGACGAGTACTGGCCGCATGACGCCATCGCCGACAGCCAATGAGAGGAGAGTATTCACAAGACACCTGTAGTTGGAAATACCTCAACAGAGTACGTTACATGGTGATTTACATTCATCAGAGCAACTTCAGATAATAAATAATGTGAATTCAAAAATAACTTGACAGTAAATCAACTCTTAGTACATTATCTGCGTTGTCTCACATGAGAAGATGTCCGGTATCACGTTGGGGGAAATTAAAACGCTAACTTATTACTTTTAAACATGTTAAACATGATTGGATACCAGATATTTACCTGCACAGTTTTTCCTCGTGAGTTTAGAATGACAGATGTTGGTTATTAACTTATATGAATAGTTAGGGGTTCTTAAAAAGTATCTGCTCTGACTTGAAAGGTAACATGTTACTATCAATGGGCCACAGAACTGATCTTGGGACACAGATAGTGTTTTGGAAAACACAAACTGCATTTTTCAGATGTTTCTTAAAATGCTGCTGTGATTAAACAAGTTGAAGCTTTTAAAATGTGTTTTCAGAGTCTAAGAACACATTTTAACAACTAGTTTAAGCTGTTGCAGCTGCCGCCACGTCTATGTGGCCTTAAAGGTTTTATATTGCAACAGTTGTGGATTGTAATGTTGGTATTTCTTTACCTCTCACTGTAAGCTGCTCTTAAAGGTCCTCATAATAAAATGTCATCCAGTTCAACTGAAACTGACTTTGTTTGGTTTCAGTGAGTGAATGTGACAACACACTGACACCTCAAACATGTAACACTGGTTTTCCTAATGTCATTGTAAACGTCTTGCGCTCTGGTTTAGTTTCAGTTTGCACATAGAAGCAACTGTTGGTGTGATCTCTGCAGAGAAGCTCATGTGATTTTACTTAAAGGTACAGAGAAGAAGACTGAGACTGTATGATACTGAAAGCGGCTTTTATTTTTTATCATAAAGTGTTTCTTGTAGCGATGAACCCAGAGAGAATTATCGACCGACTCTTCTGTTCCCTTCAGCTCAACAGTGACTGAAAATGGAGCTAAAAGAGTGAATACCGGCCTCATCAGGTGGACAGAAACTCCCAAATGAAGGATACTTTTTATGCGGTGGGTTGAATCGTTACGTTAAGGTTCACGCTAATTGCAGCGGGGAAAAACACCCAACTATGCCGTCACGCTTGATCCAGTGCCAGATCAGCATTAACGGCAGCAGTAGCATATTAACGGATGAAACCTCAGCTCTGGTAGTGTTGGGAAACATTGTTAGAGTTTCACAAACACTGGATCAGGTTCTGAAATCTTCTAGTGGCACAAGGTCCAAGTAGGTCCACTGCAGTAAAGGTGGGCTGACCCGAGAAAGAATGTCTATAGTGTGAAGATTTGTAGTCGGAACAAAAGCTCCGGGTTCACTTTTTAATTATGAATTCTCTCCCAGCATTCCCAGTTAAGTCCCAGTGACTGAAATACTCGTGTGAGTCTTTGAGCTGAATGCTGCACAGCTTTACGTAACGCTGTAAAGGTCTAAAGACGTCAGCGTGACGCTAGATTATAATATATTGTGTATAATTTCTCTGACTATCTAAACATGGAACACGGTGCAGGTGGAGCTGTACGTTTCTTTCATGCTCCGTGGCTCTAAATAGCATTGTCTTACAAACCCATGAACTCTCTCTCTCACACACACACACACACACACACACACACACACCTAAAGCCTGAACTTGGCCCCACAGCTCAGGCCATAAGGAGGAAACACAGGGTAGCATTGTTTTGCCCAATCCATCTAATTTTGTTCCCCAAATCGCTTTATTGAGATCAGGCCTGATTTAGCAGATTACTAGCTGGCTGCCTGCTCCTTCGTCGTCGTGTCAAGAGGAAAATGTGTGGTGGTGACGTTAGCGGGACCAGGGTCGGAGAGAGAAAGATGGCCGACTTCCAAATGTCAACCATAAGAGAGAACAGCCGGCTGCGTCTGCGTGTCTGCAGACTGTTGAGTTTACAGAAAGCTGCGTGGACGGGCCAGACAAGTGAACTGAAATTACATATTTTAATTCAAATCAAAGCCTTTTTTAAAATCTATTTTTACCTTAAACAAGATCCTGCTGAGGGCCCCAAAGCTTTATTAGTTATGAGGGAGGATTACTTAGTAAATGAATGCACAAAGGTGTTTCTGAACAGTGAATGATAAAACATTAACAAACGTTTAATTTAAGCCACTGAGGATGTTTTGACTGTTGCAGTATTTCAATTATTGATAAGACAGAAAAATCATTTCACTCAATAGCAGCTCAAAAGCAAAAAATACAGCAATTACTACGATTACAGCGCCCTGTTGTATTTACCGTCCAGTGGCTCTTTGTTAATTTGTTTTCACACACACACACACACACACACACCTCTGTTGCTCAATTACTTGAGATTAATCTGGAGATTTCTCTTTTGAGTACACGTGTGTCCGATTAGATGAAGTGCTCACAGGATTGATCACATTATATAAACCTGAACATTACTCTTTGTGTATGTGAGAACTAATCTGATCACAGGGAATTGTGGATAGTTTAGGGTCCGTGTTGACTGATATAAATGCACCCAAATCTAAATCCAAAATCCTTTGGGCGTGTGTGTGTGTGTGTGTGTGTGTGTGTAAATGTGTTCAGTAGATTCTGAAGCTTTTCCTCAATCAGAATGATGGATCTCTCGTTTTAAAGCAAAGATCTCATGTGATTTCTGAAGCGTCCAGATTGTAAAACTGGTCTGAAACCTTTTTATGTCGATTATATTTAGTGAACTGCTAAATAGCAGCGATTAATCGATCAGTTGCTGAGTGAATGTAATAGTTTATGTAGCAAAAATGAGAGTGCATGCATCTGATGGAAACTACAGACCAAAACACACACAACTCAACAAAACCATATATATATATATGTTCTTATACGCTTAATATTTAATACTTTATTGTTTATATACGTTTGTTTTTATAGTCTCTTTTTCTTCTGTTGTAATCTTGTATCAATCTCTGACATTAATCCCAGCCCTTTGTTTAATAAATTAAAGACTAATTAAAGAAAGTAATTCCTATCGCTGCTGGTCCCATTGAGAAGTATCACAACATTAGAACCTGAACTCCCAATCAACATCACGTCTCTAAACATGTGACGCAGACCATTTGAATACACCACCTCTCACAAGAGCGAGATCACGTTGCAGAACTTAAACTGGAAATCAGCAGCCACAATGGTCACTTTTCACTCAAGTCTCCTTGGAATTCAATCAAATCCCTTAAACCACCTCTTAAAGTGTGTACTCAAAAAATGACCTCATCCAAAATGTGCGCTGGCTCTGCCTTTCATCACGGGAGCCCCTCCACCATTGGCCAACATCTCCCTCGCCATCACTTCCTCCCACCCTCCGCCACTTTTATGCTGATTGAAAAGAAAAAAGTGGGACGTAATCTGGTGTGACGCCACTAATCCCAACGCTACAAATTACAGGTCCCGTCCGCCTCGCTCCACACAGACGCCCCGGGACTCGCATCTGCCTCAGGTAAGACTCCTCTACTCGACATGCTGCTTCACTTCTCTTCTCTTCCTCAGATGTTGTACGACTCTGAATCTCTGCAGCTCCTCTGGGTGTCTTTTGTTAAAGTGGCATGAAACAAAGAAAATGTGGACACGTGGCTGCCTTTGACTCCCAAACACAATGTTCTTCCTGTGTCGTGAGGTATTTGAGTGCTCAGTGTAATTAAGTGAAGACTATTGCAAGACTCAGTCGGTGCATCATGGGACCAACTCTGACGAGCTTCAGAGCTGCATTCCCGCTGTGACAACAATCCCAAAAATGCAAAGCTCTGCTGCTTTGGATCAACTGAGTCTTTTATAGAATATGCTATAGAGACACAGTACAAGTCATTTACTTTAAAATGAGTCATGAATGCTCAATGAATGCATTTGAGAATTTAAAATAATGTTCATACAAATGTACATTGCAGTTTCCCTCTCTGTTAGGACTGCAACTAACAAATACTTTCCTCATCGATTAATCTGCTAGTTATTATTCATTTTGTTTTATAAAGGGCAGGTTGAGTGTAGTGGAAACCTAAGCGGCTTGAAGCCCAGGGTGACGCCTTCTAACTGCTCGTTTTGTTTGAGTCTAAAAGCCAAAGATATTACATTTTCTGTCGCATATCTTACAAAGAGCTAGCTTGTGTTTTGTATTTTTACTTGAGAAATAGTCGACTAAATTTCTCAGCATCGATGGTTGTGCAGAATTTGTCGTCATGATACTAATAAAGAGTCTAAACTTTAACAGCCACCGTGAGCCTGTTGATTATGAAAGCAAAAGACTGTCGACCTTAAATCTCCTGATAAACCATCCAGGAATGGGCAAGTGCTAAATATAGCCGAATCAAGGTACCTTGTGACAGCAGAGCCGGTGGGATGAAGGGGGATTAAAGTGGAGCACAGTGTGTCAATTGTTTGTTTTGTTTTTCCTCCAGACAGTACAACACTGATATAAAGAGCAGGAGACATGGCTGTGGTTGTAAGTATTTGCATTTTTAATTCTTCAAAACTGTGTCAGTCTCAGAGAGAACTAATCAGTATCGATACTTTACTTTACTGAGCTGTAACGGGAGGAAAGGTCTGTGATTGTTTGTCAAATACCTATTCATCCTCCAGTAACATGGACTCAGCTGAAGCTCAACATTTCTCAAAACCAAAGCCCATTGTTACGAGTGCCGTCAACAGAACCTGTAGCTGCTAATCTCTGCTTGTAGTCCTTACCGTGTATTTACAGGCTCTGCTGGACTCGTGAGTCGTGAAGGAGATTAATCAAACACAGACCTATTGATTATTGCTGCTGCAACACGGTGAACAGGCATTTTGTTCTGTCTCGCGTGGATAAGACGCGTTTTAATCCTCACACGGCACAACCAAGTGAATTATACTGACATCCATCCAAAGCAACATAGTTTTGTTTTGTTTTCCATTTTTGATGTTGACACCCCACAGTCAAACAACTTGATTTGCTCCGTCATTGTCTCTATTACAGATGCCTGTGCACACAAACATACGTGCAGCGCTGTCTGGTTACAGTTCTGACTAACAGCAATAACTAATCTAACAAATATTTTTTAAATATTTATTTAGACGTGCATATTTTGCTGTTTGCGGTCCCTATTTTTTACATGTTAAAAAGTGGTTTTCAATTGGTTGCCAGTTTCTTCAGAATGCAGACCTTACTGTCGAGCCCTGGTCAGGTTGTGTTTGCGTCTGTGTGTTCCAGTCTTTTATACATTCAACGTTTAAGAACTTTGGCTTCAAGTCAAGTCAAGAATGTTATTCATAAAGCCCAATATCACACATGTGCTTCAAAGGGCTTCACAATCTGTACAGCATACGACACCCTCTGTCGTTAAACTGTTAGATCGGAAAGTATTGTTTTAGTAACACCGAAAGTCAGGTGCTGAATAGGCTCCAGTATCTAAACAATACGATATCCAGGCCTTGTAACTGTGCTGTTAACTGTCAGTTGTATTTCATACATCAGCTAGTGCATTAATAAGATGTACTATATTTACAAAGAACTACAGAATGCTTGACTCTAAAATTTGAGTTTCTTAATTATAAGCATGCTCTATGTAGAGCCCTAAAATCCTACAATGGAAGGAAAATGTACTCGAGACAGCACACTGCCTTTTCTTACAGCTATTACATCACAGAGCTATCGTTATGGTCAAAACGGCTGCTGTCGTCTGCTCTTACGGCGAAACTCTCTTTTCAGAGTGGAACTTACCGTATGGTGTCGGAGGAGGAGCAGGCTCTCAGGGCCAAGCTGGAGCGTCTCACCGTCAAGGACCACGGGCCAGTGTTTGAACCCTGCGCCAGCCTGCCGGACCACACCAAGCAGAAGGTAACCAGACCTGTTCTCACATCACCAGGTCAGAGAGATCAGGACACAACATTAGTTCACATTTGTTAAAGGGCCAGTGCGTAGCACTTCAGGGGATCTATTAGCAGAAATGGAATATAATATTCATAACTGTTTTCAATAGTCATAGTTTTCCTGTACGCTTGGAAAGGGAGGGGTGAGCAGAGGGGTATTCAGTTGGTTACAATCTACAACCTCCCCACTAGATGGCACTAAATCCTACACACTGCTCCTTTAAACTATATGACCAGGATTACTCCAGAAATGAAGCTAAAAGAGTTTATCGTGTAACATCAGCAGACACGGGCAGCTAAAGAGAGCCTGGTGATGCAGATGTTTGCTACAACTTTTGTTCCCCTTAAGTAACACAAACCCTACTGCAGTGGTTTTCCTCGTGATAAGACCAATTAGAGAGTCAGATTAAACCAAATTGATGAGATTGCATTGTCAAACAGTCCTCCTCTCTGGCAACATTAGTAAAATAACCTTTTTTTTCGACAGTTATGTCACTTAACTGTATAAAAGCAAAGCTGGCTGTGGCCTAACTGTCTGGTCTGGCTCTCCCTACAGGCCAAGGACGAGCTGAACGAGACAGATGAGAAGAAGGTCTCGGCGGTGAAGGAGCTGCGAGGAATAATCAAGGAGAAGGCAGATGCGGGTGACGACCTGGCCA
Organism: Anarhichas minor; assembly: GCF_050575085.1. Lineage (NCBI taxonomy): Eukaryota > Metazoa > Chordata > Actinopteri > Perciformes > Anarhichadidae > Anarhichas > Anarhichas minor. The sequence continues at coordinate 13,566,633 of NW_027466457.1, forward strand.
AAGGGGTGCAGGACACGTTTGGGGAGAAACCCGACAGTTTGCTGGTCCGCTTTATCCGCGCCAGGAAGTACGACGTGCCCAGAGCCTTCGACCTGATGAAGGGTACGTTAGAAACAGGTTGAAGGGAAGATACTGACAGCATGTTTCCCACCAGAGAATCTCTAACTCCTAGTTATACCACATGAATCCAACACAACAAAGCAATAATAAACATGCTAAACTGACCCTAATGGTGAATTAATATACTAAAGTGTTATTGAACAAAATGAAAGTTGAGCCCGGTGTGACCCCAGAATGTGCTCCCGTGTTTCCACCCAGGCTACGTGCGCTTCAGGAAGGAGTACCCCGAGCTGTTTGAGAATCTGACCCCCGAGGCCGTACGCAGCACCATCGAGGCCGGCTACCCCGGCATCCTGCCCAGCAGAGACAAATACGGCCGCGTGGTTCTGCTCTTCAACATCGAGAACTGGGACTATGAGGAGATCACATTTGATGAGGTAAGTGGGGGGTTTCTGGGTGACAACATATCCCACAATGCACCTAGAAAAGCATGTACTTAATTACATTCCACCACTGGATCTTGTCAAAATTCTTCTTCATATCACACAATGTGATCACAAATACGTGTGTGTGTGTGTGTGTGTGTTCAGATCCTGCGTGCCTACTGCGTGATCCTGGAGAAGCTGCTGGAGAACGAGGAGACTCAGATCAACGGGTTCTGCATCATTGAGAACTTCAAGGGCTTCACCATGCAGCAGGCGTCGGGAATCAAACCCACGGAGCTCAAGAAGATGGTGGACATGTTGCAGGTGGGGGGATGGATGTTCTAGAAATGAAAGCTGCGGAGGAAAAGCCGAGATCAGATGGTTTTTATAGCCTTATTTTTAAAAGGTGGTAAATTAGAGTTAAGCAGAAAATATGTTTTTGTTTTCTTATTCTTACCGCATTCCTCTCAGAAGATTGTGTGGATTATTCCTCATGTCTGAATGGTTGGAGAATCACCTTGAGCAAGGCATTTAACTTTAACTGCAGGAACAACTGGTACTTTCTGCAGGACTCCTCTTCAGTGAATGTTTTATTACGTCACTAAACCACGTCACTTTTGTTCTTCCAGGATTCGTTCCCTGCTCGTTTCAAAGCCGTGCACTTCATCCACCAGCCCTGGTACTTCACCACCACCTACAATGTGGTGAAGCCACTCATGAAGAGCAAGCTGCTAGAGAGAGTGAGTCAGACAAACACGGCCCTTTAATGACCGACTGCAACACCGCTGCTCCTCCCTTCAGTCTATCACATGCAACCATGTCAGAGGGACCAGTCACAACTCACATGTTCAACAGTCAGGTGGTGAAAATACTCAAACGCCTCTAACAGCTGCTGTCCTTGCTCTAGGTGTTCGTCCACGGAGACGAGCTGGAAAACTACTACAAGGAGTTTGACGCCGACATCCTTCCCTCCGAGTTCGATGGAAAAGGCTCAAAGTACGACGGCAAGGCCACAGCAGCCAAGCTGTTCGACTAAAACCTCCGCCCTCCGTCTGCGAAGGGTCGTTATATATGACAAACCCCACAGACTGTGGATATCCAAAGCCCAAATCTAGCTGTGCAGTTGTAAGAAAAAAAAAAAATGAATGAAAGTCTCGAGTGCATGTTGTGTTCAAGAGGTCCAAACAAAGCTCAGGCCAACAGAAAACCTCTCTACGGTGTTCTGTACAAACCATTTGTTTGTCATGTTCCTTACTTTATCTCTACTCTTAGAGGGACTGGAGACACTGGTTTCAAATCATTAATTACAGACTGTGTTTGCTTTAGATATTTGCAGATTATTCTAAAAGATTTAAGATGTTCTCCCTTGCAGGCAACCATTGACTTCACTTCATAGCAACATAGTGTGAAAATCAACCTTCTTAGACAATTCATCACAATGAACATGAACATGTTTTGTTTTATTGATACATTTGCTATTTTTGCACAGTAAAGCAGATTTGGGCAGGCAGTGTTTTCATGCTTCCCTGCTGTTGTGTTCAAAGAAGCTCTGGAAAGAGTAAATTCAGATTATTCTTTTCGGTGTCCGTTGTTTTACGGATTCACACACACGAGATCTCAGAGTTTGCTGAAAAAGTCACCAACAAGGACACGTCTTAATGCTGACAGCAGCATTACTGGAACTAATCGAATAATAACGGTGACCACATGTCCTGCTCAGTGGTGGATTACGCATCGAAAGCAGATTTCAAGCCTTTGCAAGTTGATTTTCATATAAAACTCAAAAGAAATAAAGTGAGTGGCCGTCTTTAATCTAAAGTACATTGTTTGATTCTTTGACCAGTCAGATACATTAAAGTCTTTTAATGTCATTTCATGAAGGATAAATGGAGAAAACATTCAGTCAGAACACACAGGGTGACCCCCGTTAGGTCACTTGAGCGGTCTTACCGCCTGCTTTAGTTTGTGCTTTGTTTGGACCGTAGTTCACCCACACAGCTTGTTTCAACACTGGCAGGTCCCAGCTTTCTGAGTTTCCACCCTCTGGTCTCTCCTTGAAGTACAAGGCTGATGTGCCAACAAGTGCCGGTCTCTCGTGTGTTTTTTTAGATTGTTCTTCAATATGAATATTATGATGTTTCACCCATTGTGCTACCTGGTGCACCAAAAAAAAAATGTCAATAAATGTACAATAAACTGTATATGAATATAAGGTGTAGTCTTTGCATCAATTTGCAAATCTAAACAAGACCGAGACTCAACAACAATGTTCGCGGCTCTGTGAGACTGAACTCAGGTGGTGCTTTGAGCTAAATGAGTCAGCGTGCATCTTAGTTTAGTGTGTTAGCATGCTCATATTTTCTAATTAGTACTAAAGTTAAAGGGGACATGTGCTCATTTTCAGGTTCAAACTTGAATTTTGGGTTTCTACCAGAACATGTTTACATGCTTTAATGTTCAAAAAACACACCCGCACTACGCTCGTACTGTCTGAATATACCGGTATTCAGCCTCCAAAAAGCAGCAGTTGCTTTGATTTGCTACCAGAAATAAGCCACAAAAGTTTGTGGCTTGGTGGGCACTCCAGATACCCAAATGTATGTGCAAAAGCACTGAAAAATAGTTTTTTTTTTTTTTTTTAAACTAAAGCTGGCGGAAATGTCATTACTTTTGCAGGTTTTTGGTCAGGAATTATTTTTAGAACATTTTTAATTTTGACCAGATGGTGGCTCTCGAGGAAAAGTTACAGGAACTCCAAAGTCAGTGGGAGTCATCGGCTGTACACAGCGCCTGTACACGATTACATCGTAATCCATCTAAAGTTGTTGAGATGTCTCACTCTGGACAAAGTGGTGGACTGACAGACATGCTCTGGATAGAAAAGGAAAACCTTAAGAGGTTTACAATAAACAGACCAAAAAACCTATGTGAAAAACATTTATTCATGGGTGAGTTTAAATATGACTAATCAGTCATGACTGTGCACAAAACCCATTAAGATTAGATCATAAACGTTACACCCAGATGCTGATAAAGAAAAACTATAAAGACATTAAAGTGCAGGCGAAACATATCGCACACAACAGTGGTGCTGATACAGGCGACAGTCGGCTTTAAAAAAAGGCAGAGAATTAAAGTTGCATTAAATCTGATGGTTGATATGTTGATTAATAAGACTTAAGAGTCTGCAGCATGTATTTCCAGGAGACAGGATGTTACTCACAGGAAACTGACTAATATAGCAAACATTCACACCAAAGGCCCAGAACAAACTGCAGAGCACAAGTGATTTCTTCACACAAACTCCACCTCTTACTTTGTTCATTTTTCAGACTTATAATCATAAGTACAGTTCTCGTAGTAATATACCGTATCATTAGACAGAAACAGAGGTACGTTTTGTGTGACAGATTCATGTGTCTGCTGTCTTTTCTCCTCTCTTCACGTGACAAACTCCACCCATCCGGTATGTAGCAATAAGCAGCTTAACCGCCCCCCCCAAAAGAAACGAAACGTATCAATTAGCCCTTGTTCAAAGTTAACAGGAGATGTGGGTCGAATATGAGACTTCCATTGTGTTTGAGGCAAAGCCATATGCCTGTTTTAAAGGAGTCACATGAGGCCAAAAGGCAGCAAAATCTTTAAAAAAAATAATAAAATAAAAAAAAAGCTCAACGTTGAGATACTTTTTCTGGAAAAGTGAAGAGTGCTTTGGTCCATTTGCTTGGTAAGTGCATGAATTGAGAGTCCACAGGATTTCTAATCCAATACGCTCACTGTTTGAGTCCCACTTTATCTCTCTTTTCTGCTTTTTGTTGTAAACACAGTTTGACCCAGCTCTGTCCTGAACCGAGACTTTTTCAGAAGGTCAGCAGCAACAATAACTGCTGGTGGTCCACCGTACACAATGGAAATACAAAGAGACAAACTGAGCAAAATTATGCCTCAACAACATAAACTAAACTGGGTGTTATTTAACACATTTTTCTTGCAATAAAAACGTCAAACTTCTCTTAATGGAAACATATTATATCAATATTAATTAAATTAAATTTCCAGTTTGACTGAACACGACAGACGATGTTGAGCAGCCATGAATCACGTCACACTGCTGCTGATGAGCAGTCGCTCAATGATTCATGAGAAGCCAAATGAATGTGTTACAAATTTACATTTACATTTAGGCACTTAATATAAAATAATAAAATATAACTGATGGATCTTCAGCTGTATTTTAAAGTATATTATGGTTAAAAGGTTTAAGGAGTTAAATTTCCAGTTTTTATTAATATTTCAGTTATTCTAGTCGTGTTATTTGTATGCGAGATGACGTATGAATTTTTCAGTAGTTATTCATGTAGAAAAATAAACTTTTTTCTCTTACTACATGCAGGTCAGAGGTCACATTCATCCTCTGATGCCGCCCCCCCCACCTACTAATTATATCACCCTGCTTTCCAGACTCAAGGAGCAGCAGCTGCCAAAAGCCAGCAGAGGGTGAACTCGTGTTTCACTGGAGGTTAACTGGGAACAAGAGGAAGGACCAATTCAACATGGGGTCGCGTTACATTTTCAGGTATCTTACACGAGTTTCAATACATAATTTAGCACGTCCACTCCAACTTCGCCTTTTCCAATCTGATATAGAGACTTCCTACATTACAGGAAGTTAGTGCTGAAGCAGAGCAAACACAGAGGAGCTTGTTTCTGTAGTTTTGGTCTATTGTTTAGTCTCCAGACTTCTATGAAGGTTATGTTGCTCACTGATTGTTACCCCTGTTCTCTTCAGGTAGGAGTTCATGTCCTGGTGGCTGCTCCTCTGACAGGCCGGCCGGTTCTTCTCCCATTGGCAGAGAGCGTCGGCGTACTCCACTATGACCTTGTCCATCCAGGTGAGGGGCTGAGGGAACAGCATGGCTCCCTCAAAGAAGCCCAGGTGGCCTCCGTGCTGGGTCAGGGCGAACATCACGTTGGGCATCTTTTCTACAAATAGAAGGAGAGGTAAGATAATATATATCTTTAACTCTGCAGTATTTACTATTGAAGTATGGCTAACACTTAATGTAGTGCCAGCCCATTCATCGTGACAAACAGCTGTGTAAACACAGGAGAAGTAACTTTAACAGGATAAAACGTTGGGGCTCGTTCATGCTGCAGGAATGAGTGGGCAGGTTTGCACTTCCTGTTTCCTGGTCTCGAAGTCAAAGTTTAGAATTTTCTTTTGTTTATACGTCTGAAATAAAGTCTGTGCTTAACACAAGCTTAAGATATTTTAAGTTTTGTTCTACGATTAAATACGTCAGTAAATACCCCTCTTGTGAATTTTGAAGCTTTTAAATATCTTAAAACAGGAAGTTGCTAAAAAGTGTCTAAATGAGATTACAAAACGTCATCACGACGACTGGTCCGCCTCGTTGTGTACACTTGCACTAATGCCACCGTGGTGTAGTTTGTAGCCTAACATCTTTCTATCCCTGCTGATTTCATTCACACTTCAAAAATCATAAAAGTGGTGTTCATTTGGGAAGATTATCTTGATGAACAAAACTTGTAAGTATCATAAACTTGTTTACCGCAGAGGCAATTCTCTTCAATAATCGGTGTATCTATCTGTTGGCTCCTTGTCGAGGGAACCAGTGTGATGCTAAACTTCTGGGCTTGGCCTTAAAAACAATACGTGATCCCAGCAGCACAAACACTACTGAAGCCATGAACCGATCATCAGAGCCAAACATGACATTGTTTGTACAGAGTTTAAATTCACCGACTAGAACCATCAGCCAACAAATCATATTCACCAAACTGTACAGTACGGCTCCTGAAGGAAACACTGGCTCACAACTAAAGGAGCTTTACTTAAATATTTATCATTAATCAAAGATACACTCCCTGATTTTATAAAGCCCAACAGTGGCAACTAAGACTGTGAACTCTGTTGACTTTTAAAACATTAACTGGGAGGTGAAAGCATATTTGGGGATTCGGGGGACAGTATTTGGCTTTACTATTTTAGCACTTTATTAAGTCACTTTGCACAGAAATATACCGCCCTCCTTTCCCTTTCTGTTACTCTACACCACCTACACTCTCTACCTACCTTAGCTCTTCTTTTGTAAATGCACACACACATAAACAACGCTCACATTCACACATATGCACAGAATATTGTCACAAAAGAGAGAAGGCAAATTTTCAAGAACTAAGAAATCCTGTAGCAACATTTGTTCTTTCAGTGGGTTCCCTTTCTGTGTGCATGAGGTCTACACAGGAAAGTATTATCATTAAATTCAGGGGATGAAAACACAGTTCTAACTTAATAATAAGCATGTAAAGAAAAAAAACTAGCCACGTGTACTAACTCCTTTGAAGTCAAAGACAAGTTTAGAATTCCACTTGTCAGGGTTTAGGTCATTACTCACACTGATTTAAACACATAGGGGCCAGAGCATGTGACACACACACACACACACACACACACACACACACACACACACACACACACACACACACACACACACACACACACACACACACACACACACACACACACACACACACACACACACACACACACACACACACACACACACACACACACACACACACACACACACACACACACACACACACACACACACACACAATATATAATCCAACAGCCTAGTCGTATCACATGGCCCTGAAAAATTCAACAAGACTGTCTGGGCTGGGCGGTGTTGTTGAGCAGATAGCTGCGACAAGACTTTATCGACACTTAAGACTCCGGCCCCAGTGTCCGGCTCCAGAGGAGAGGGAGGACAACGGGGGCATTTACTCAAACACTCGTCTCCGTTCGTCTCGCTGTGAAGACAATGTTTGACTGTTGCAGTCAGTCATTCTCTAGGAAACACCCAAAACAAACAAATATGAGCCATAGCAACAGTTCAGTCAACTCCTCCGCATAATAAAGTGTGTGGATGAGGTCATACTGCAAACTTCCAGATGACTGCTCTTGAACATTATCGTTTTATTATATGTTGCATTTACATGCGACACATTTTCTGAACAGTGTACTAAGGCCGTTTTTAAAGCTACTTAAAGGGATAGTTCAGTGGGGTTGTATGAGGTACTTATAGTCATATTACCTACAGTAGATGCCTACAGTCTGCACTCATGGAGCAGGTAGGACTGACCGCACGGAGAGAACGCAATGTACTGTTGATGGCCAGGGCAGCAGCAAAATGTATTTTAGCCACCTGAGACAAAGGCCCTCCTAAAAACTGAATATACGTTTACGTGAACTCTATATTGAGAATATTTCTGCTGGTTTACCTTGCTGTGAGACAGCTATACAGTCTATGTTACCGAGGGGGAACTGAAGCCGTTTTCTATACTTTCGCCAAAGCCACCAGACTCCTTTGGAAAAAAAGCTTATTTTAACTCGCAGAACACAAGAGTTGCTTGTCTGCCGCTGCCTAAATCTATGTTCTAAGTTAAATCAAAGTTATTTTGTGACTTTGGTGAATGCGACCAAGCCAAAGTCACACAAATTAAATAACTGATAAATGCAGCAACTCCAGTGGTTCTGCCAGGTTAAAAATCTGGTTAAAATACAGTTTTTTTCCCCCAATGGAGTTTGGCGGGACTTTAACCTGATATGGATTTTTCTTAAGTGTCTAAAATACGTTTTGCTGCTGCCCCCGTCCACAGCAGTACATTGCTTGCTTTCCGTTCGGTAACTCCCGTGTGATTCTATAAACATGTCGACCATCACCTACTGTCAGTAATACACTGACTATGGATGAATACGTCAGAACCGTCACTTCAAAACTATCAAAACTATCCCTTCTACAGCCTTTGATCTGAGTCATGACACTCTGATGAAGGCTTTTCTACCAAAACATGTTTTTTTATGAGCCAATAAAAATGACTTCGCCATAAAGATTAGCTGAATACATGCTTTTAATATTTCTGTGTCAGGTTTACTTTTCATCCATTTAGATAAAACACATGAAATATTGTAATTGAATAACTCTAAATCATGGCCAAAGCAATATATTAAAGCTTTTAATAACTATTATAGTTAGAAATGAACACAAACCTGCGAGTGCGCGTGGTATTTCCAGTAGCGACGGATGAATGAGCGGGTCGTCTAAGGAGTTCAGCAGGAAGAGAGGCACAGTGACCTGGAGATGAAACAACAACTTGTTTCTGAATGACTTTGTATAAGTAGAAGATGTTAAAGTAGAGGGTTAGTCAGTGTAGTACTGTAGTTGTAGAAGCAATAGTACTACAGTGGTACCAGTAGTAGCAACAGTAAAAGTATTAGAAGCAGTAGTAGCAGCAGCAGTAGTAGCAACTTCTTCTGTAGCAGTAAAATCAGTACCCAACACAGAACTTCCTCTAATTTTCAAACTGTAAAAAAACAGTAAATTAATTTTGTGTAAAGGTTAAATAAACAACATACAATGTGATAACTATGGACCCTTAGAGTTGCTGGTATGTAGTTAATCTTTTTAACTCTTTGCCCCTTGCTTCCAGTCTTTATGCTAAGCTAAGCTAATCCCTCCCCCTGTTTTTTTAACTCCATAGTTTACGCAAAGACTTGAGTGGTATTAATCTTCTCATCTGACTCTCGGGAAGAAAGCAAATAAGCAATGTTCACACAATTACTGTAAGCAGTGAGGACGCATCGACCTGGTTAAGAGGAAGGCTGTCAATGCTGTATTATAGTAGCAAGAATAAGTATATTGTAGTAATAGTAGAAGCAGTAGAGGTAGTGATAGTAGTAACAGTAGAACTAGTAATACAGGCGTAGACACAGTAGTGACTGAAGGCATAGCAGAGGTAAAAGTAGTAGTAGTAGCATTAGCAGTATATCAAAGTAAACATCTACACACTCACTTTGTGGATGTAGTTCAAACAGCTCTCCTTCTCGTAGTACTCACTCAAGGAGCTGTAGCCATGAAATTTCCTGCAGGACGAATCGTGTGATAATTTATTATTATTAATAAACCTTTATTTAAACCAGGTAAGATACCATCAGTGACAGAGCTGGAGAGTTCGTGGAGGCCACCAGCAGCCAAATCAAAACATCAAATCCACCCAAACTCCCCGCACCTCATGATGCTGTCGTCGATCTGCATCAGAGACGTGGCTGCGTAAAGTCTGTTTAGGTCCACGTCACCGATGTTGCTGCCGTTCAGGCCGAGCAAACTGCTCCTGTTGAACAATACAAATAAAGGTATTTAGACAAATCGGGGCAAGAAGCTGCATCTTTGAGTGGCTGGTAAGCCCCGTCTAACGATGTCAGAGACATTTCTTATAATTCAGCAACTCATGGCTGCTGGAATTCACACTATTAGCCTATTTCTGACATCTAGCATGGATTTCTTGTCTAAACTTGACCAATAGACAGACAGTCTAGATGGATGTTGATCTTGGTGAGTTGCTGCAGAAATCTACTTCAATAAGTAATGTAGGGAAACGACTCAATACATCCAAGACTTTGCTCTCTGACAAACTAAATCAGAATAAAGCAATGCTGCCACTTGTGTGTGATGAAATGACACAAAGTAGAAAGGATTAACACGTCTCTGACTTCAGAAACAGTTGTTGCGTTTCTCCACCTGTGTGACAGGATGAGCGTCTTCATTCTGTCCGCCAGCATAAAGTTGTAGAGTCTCCTGCACTGATCCCACTGGAGGAACGTTTCCTGGACTCTGCGAACACAAATGCATACAGTATCCCAATCTATGCATTTTTATTCATATCAAGTCCTGGTTCTGATCGTTTGTTTGTCCTTCCATCCACCAACCTGAGGGCGCTGTAACCCTGACAGACGGTGACACAGCAGAGCACTCGGTCCTGGTTGGATGGGCTCTCACCCAAGAACTTACAGACGATGTTTCCCCCCAGGCTGAAGCCCACAACCACCAGCAGCGTCTCAGGAAACGCTCGTTTGATGTAGCCCACCATGGCGGCATACTCCCAGGTACAACCTGAATGAAGGAGAGACACTTTAATATCTGTGAGGAATACTATAACAACAATAACACAGGGTTGGTAAACTAGCAAGAGTCGGCTAGATTTAAAAATTATACAACTGAAAACTCCTAATTTTGCCAACTCTTTTCCGATGAAAGCGCTGGCTCCAAAAGTCCCCAAAGTGAGAAAGTCGGCATCACTGACAGCCGGTCCCTTCAGTCACTCCCCCAAAGTTATTATACTGAACGTAAACAACAAACATGGCTATCGTAGCTAGCGGCGTCCTGCAACAGCCACAGATATCGATTTATTTCTCTGTTTTTTGGCAGAGTATCTATTTATGCATTTCTATTCTCATTGATTGCCGTCAGGATATAATGAGAACTAAAATAATAAATTGTGTCTGGAGAAGATTACCAGCCCTGCCTTTAAGTATGAAAAAAAGTTTGTGAAATTCAGTTTTTGTTTCTATGTCACAACTTTGATTAAAATCTACTTTGCCTCGTTTTGCTTCCCCTAATCTTAGTTCTCCTCACTTTATAGAGAAGCAACATCAGATACGCAACGACGGGATCTTCCCCATCACGGTTTGAACTGTGACATTTCATCGAAGCGGTCCTTCGTAAGTCTACCGCGGGACGTTTCCCTCGTTACCGTAGGTGAACATGCGGGGCGAGGTGAGCTCCATGTCGGGCAGGGCTCCCAGGTGGTTGAGGACGGCGCAGCGGTAACCCTGCCGCTGGGAGTGATCCACAAAGGTACGGATGTAGTTCTTCTCGCTATGGTTACCGATCCCAGGGCAGATTACCATGGTAACGTCATCTGACACACACACACACACACACACACACGCGCGCGCACACAGGAGGGAACACAAACATACAAAGTGGAGTCATGTGTGGGCGTAAAAGTAGACGCCATCTGCGTGCGTGCGTTGAATTGCGTTGAAATGCGCAGCTCTAGGCATTCATTAGTGGTCTTCCAGCTTTTGCATACTGTACTGTATTATTATTATTATTATTATTATTATTATTATGAGCCGCTAGTTACTTCAGGGTGATGTGCTCGCGATCCAAACAAGCACGTAAAACTCAGGTGGAAAGACATGACAATAAAATCAATATTCTGTGATATTTTCTTACAAAAATAAGCTTTAAAAAGACAGAAGATTAGTGGTTGTGTGATTAAATCCTAAACATGCAGAAAGTCCGAAGCCGGCTGCTTGGGTGCTCCACCAGATCGACCGGTATTTGCCACCGACCTCCTGTGCTGTGATCTCCGCGAGCTTCAAAGAGGTCAAAGGTGGCTGTGGCCCCGTCCGGCATCGGGAGGAACTTGCGGAACCCGTAGAGCGTCGGAGTGTTGACACGCCCCATCTTGCCATACAGGGCCGTCTGGAGATGTCCACTCTTACCCCACAACAAGGGAGGAATGTATCTGAAGAGACATACCAGCTCCATATTAGACATCACAGCTGTTAACATCCACCCTGAAGATGTTCCAGCACAGAGTATTGCGCCACAGACAGACACATATATATATATATACACATATATACATATATACATACATACATACATACATACACCACTCCAGCTAAAGGAGGTGGCAGACTAATCTACAGGCACCGTCAGTCAAGATTGCTTATTTGTGGTTGACGTTTTTATCCACCAAATCATGCAACTCTTGTGACCTTATTCCTGTGTACTTGTAAATGTGTTAGAATCAAGCGGGTCTCAAGCTAACAACATTCAGCATAACTTTAAAATGATGTACCGTCTTGTCTCAAGTGGTTGAAGTTGAGTGAGTGTCAAATTGTCTCTTTTGCTAAGAAAGGTTCCTAACTGTGTGAAATAGCCTGGAAGTATTAAAGGAACAGTGTGTAGGATTTAGGGGGATTTATTGGCAGAAGTGAATATAATATTCATAACGTTTTCATCAGTGTGTAATCACCTGAAACTACGAATTGTTGTGTTTTTGTTACCTTAGAATGAGTCGTTTGTATCTACAGAGTCTGCCGTGTTGCATGTTTCTACAGAAGCCCAGAACGGACAAACCAAAACACTGGCTCTGGAGAGCCCTTTGTGTTTGTATGTCCCCTGAAGGCCACCATACAGTTTACTCGCTGAGTAATTCCCTTTAAAACTGAGACTACATGATAGTTAACACTCACTCTTTGGTCAGCAACGGGCAGGATTTGAACAGGTAGCGGCTGAGCGGTGTGTCCTGGTGGCCGACCTCAGGTGGTGCTGTGGTACTGTTCAGGTTCAGACAGCGGACGATGACGTAGAGGACAGTTGCCACCGCTGCCAGCTTCACGCCATCGAACATGGCCGGCAGCTCCGGGCCGAAGCTGCCCATGTCCGGGTCCTCAAGGAGGGTCATTGTGGACACAGGAGAGGACCTGCATGCACAGCATGTTAGGAGAGCATTTCACTTGCATGAGCTTACAGGAGGTGGAGTGTTTTCTAGACAGTAGTTTGACATTGACTGTTTTGATTGAAAAAATTGAAAAAATTGACTGATTGAAAAATGAGCAATAAAAATATAACTTTAGATATTTGGATGTGATGGTTTTGGGCTCTGCCTTCCTCAGCACGTGAGCTTTAGTTTAGAGACGTGCTAACCCTGAAACTACGTTTAGTCTGGAAAGATTTACTAACCCACGTTGGTCTGAAGTCTGTTTGCAGATCATAATCTCTGATCCCGCAAACAGACTTTCTGCAACAGACCTGCAATGACTTGCACACAATGCATAAATATTGGCACCAAATATCAGGTATTTACAGAGTTGGAAAAAATAATGAGATCCTGTTGAGCAAAAGTAGCAAGAAAAACTCAATTATGTGTAAAAGTCATGCATTCAAATGTTTACTTCAGTTAAAATACAAATGTACTGGCATCAAATATACTGAAAGTACTAAAAGTAAAAGTACTCTTTCCAGGATGGCTCATTATAGAATAATATACTATTAAATGTGTTCTTCACTTTATAATTTATATTATGTAAAGTACAAGTACCTCATAGTTGCAGTTAAGTACAGTGATTTAGTTCACTGCGTTAATTTCCTCTACTGGGTATTGGGTGCTTTAATTCCAAAGCATTGATACCGACATTGACCATTTTAAACTCATGCTTCAATTATTCTGGCCACTTTTGATGATATTAATAATTAACGGAGACGCCCTCTATTGATTTAAAAAGTTTTGTTCCCCACCTTGTGTGACTTTGAAGGAAACGCAGTGGTCGTGGTCCCTCCTTGTTCTCCGTCGATGCTCCCTCAGTGCTGGAAACAGTTAAGCTCAGTTGTAAAAACTTGCTGGTTTCAGGCCCTCAGAGCGAAAAAACACAAAAACAGACAAAACCAGCATATCATTTGCGGAAATGTCACGTTTAGAACCATTTATAATGCATGAACGACAAAAACCGGAACTTACAAAAACTAGAAATGGATAGAATAGAATAGAACACACAGCCAGCTGTGTTCCTGGTTAGTTTAAATAAGATCATAAACAAGTGTCCTCGGGTGTCTGTTGAAGAATTTGTTTTGTCACTCAGGTAGCGTTAAAACTGTTCCTGAAGTGGCTCGAGGTGAAGCTGGAGGCTTCAAGAAACACAAACACCACATGGACTTTACGTAAAGTACATAATGTAGGTTTAAAAAGTACACGGGGAACATTTCCGGTCTTACCATCGCTGTTTTTGGGGTAGTTTGTCCAGGTTCTGGTCGGATCCAACTGGAGCTGAGCTCACCGTCTGTTTACAGCAGAGGAGCGACTGACCAGCAGGGAACTCAGGGCACATTGAAGTGCTCTTATAAAGCTCCGAGTTTTAGGTATTACGGGAGTCAACAATAAAAACAACATATTTTAGCATATTTTTTACAGGATTTAGGGTTTTTAATATCTATTACCTGCACATTAAATCAGTTATGGAAGCTTATGTATGAATCAAGCACCCACTTTCTGAGCCCTAACGTGCTGGAGCTTCCGTACTCGTCGATTGTACGTTTGAAATCCGGCCGTACATGAAGGCAGCATGACGGACAGCGGGTTAGCTTACTTCCTACTACAGATAAACTAACCGTCTCATTTACTGTTACAACATGCTGTGGTTTAATTGGGCAGATACATGTCCGCCACCATTGTAAGCTTCTATTTCACAGTGACACACATAACAGTTATAGATACAACACATTGACATAATCGCACACACAAATAGTGACCATATAACGGATATTTTAGTGGCTTATAGTTGATTAAGATCAAATAAACTCACTACCAAGACTCAGTTATTACGCAAGGAGATATCACAAATGCAGACTATGTAGGATTTACAACAACAACATGGTTATTGCATATTTAAAGCCGGTTTAAAAACAAAATGGAACTGGGGGCAGTAATTAATGTCACTTCAGTTTCAAGGGATCAGTCAGACCCTCTTTCATTGAGTGATTTGACCACTGGAGGGCGCCATCCACCAATGAGTGGTTCACAGTGCCCTAATCGAGCTTTTAATATTTTCTTACTGATATTTGTGTAGGATCGTTCTAAAATTGATTATAGGTTTGTTATAATGTATTTATGACATGGTGACACTGTATTTAGGAGAAAATATGACATTGTAAGTAATAACCTTTCCAGGCCCATCACATTACTTCATCGCAATTTAACCCACAATTAGCAAACCATTCTAATATTTAAAATGCAGTGAGAACACGTGAGAAATCACACGAATGATGAAGTGTGTTAGTGGTTTGTGTTGCTTAGTTGAAATACTTTTTATATTTAAAATATTTTATTTCATAACAAATACAGCCACGTGTCTTTAAAAAAAATCAAACCACAGAAATTCAACTTTTATTTAAAGTAAAGTTGATGCTTACTCATATTAAAACACCATAAGTTAAAAGAAAAAGCACAAATACAAAATTAAATGCAGAATATTAAAAATATATATGTTTTTATTGTGTTTTTGTCATCCAATCAATCCAGTATTCCCTGTACATACACCGTATAGTATCATTTGTCCATAGTAAACAAAGGACCCTACACTTCAGCTTATGTTGTTTCACCCATTCGGTTTTGGCACAGTCCGGAACTCTGTGAACAAAAACATCTGTGAACAATGAACGACGAAATTGAGGTTTCAGTTGAACTGTAACTTTTGTTGTTCTTCCAAAGAAATAACGTGACAGGAATGTAAACTCCCCTCCTCCATCATTTTTCACTGTGATGTTGTTCATAAGAGTGAATCCTCATTTGTGCTTCCAGATGAGGCAGAAGTGAAAGAGGGCTTGATCGTGTTTCTGTGCAGGAGACAGAAGTGAAAATTCATACACACCAGTTATAGATTTATGAATTACTCGACACATTTCTCGAGTAGCATTCCACTTTTGGTAAATCACATTTTCACAAGGTTTTTTCGAGTGTACAGGATTATGCTGCGCTCCACACTGAGGATTAGGATCAAACAGGCTTCTGTCACATTGAAGCTCCCTCTCGCCATCATTAACCTCATCCTCTGGCTCAGACTTAGTGCTGAGTCGGTCATGAGAAGAGGCTTTGTTTAATAGAAGAGGAACATCACAGGATGCTGCCATTGTGAAGTCTCACCACATTTGGCGGCTGCTTCATGTCAACCAGCCCACAGTGCACATGACTGTTCTTATGGTTTCATGACTGTACGGATGAAGCAGTTGAGTTTCAAAGTTTTAGGGATTATGCTGACACTCAGAAAAAGAAACCAAGAGGGGTTTAAATATCTGTGCTGAAGTGCGCTTCAACATGATGGAAGCTTTTGGCATCTTGAGGTGACGCTTTAGCTACAGGATGGAAAAACTAGCTGCATTTTGAGATAAACTTCCCACATTTTTTAAATCACAATCACACATTAGGCTGATGGTTAATTGACAGGAGGCGGAGCTTCTACCACCAGGGAGTGCACAGGTGTTCTGCATACAGTGATTGGGATGTGATTTGTTTGTTTCTACACCTGCCATTCCAGCTGAACCCTGTATACGCTCTGATGAAGGTCCTTTAGACCGAAAGCTACAAAATAAAGTGCTCGAGATAAAGTAACAATACTGGGGTCACGTTAGGGCACTTATTGTTCAGTTCAAATTGTACTTTAGTGTTAAGATAAGAAAAGATACTACAAATTCTTGTGCCAGAAGTTGCTCAAAAATTACAACAACATAACCCAGCTTGGCCTTGCTGGTAATCTAGTCTGATTTGCTGACAGCAGCATTTTTATGTCATTCAAATAAGTATAAACCTGCTCCAAAGAGACTTTACAGTTCTTAGATATTGAAGGAATTGTTCAATAAGGGAATAGCTCTCCTTATAAAAGTTCAATAAGGGCAGCTAATTCATTTCAGCAAGCTCTCAATTACTCATTTTCCATAACATATTAACAGAAGAAGTTATTATGATACTGCTGCTTTAAATTTCCCAGCATATCCTCGCTTGGCCTTGATAGAAAATACCTCAAATAACCTTCTACATTTACATTTTCGGGGCATTTAAAGGACCGAAGGAAGAACATACGTTTCCCAGATTTCCCGAAATATGAGAAATATGCACTTTCACTTCCTTTTCACTTCTATGTTCCTCATCTCATCAAGTAGAAGTTGAGGTCACAGAGTCCGTCAGTATACTCACCCTCTGTTCGACCTCATCTAACTAACCAGTGGGAATATAAGAGGAGCTTGGTATCGCTCCATATAGCTTGAGATATAGCTTTGATGTGAAAAAGGTCATCTGGGGGAAACATGTGAGAAGGTCTATAAGTTTCACACTGCATGTGATTTGCAGAGTTAGTTTTTTTTAACTGCATTTGATCTAAATGTGCAAGAGAACAGAGAGACGAACGAAGCATGCCGATGTGATGAGAGCACAGCATCAGAGCACAGCAGCCTTTCTTCTGAGACCACTTTAAGCTGCATTTATGACGCGTTACTATAGCTACAGAAGGCTGCATTTTAACACCGCCAATCAAAGTAGAGTTCATCTGAGAACGTTGTTGCTGCTACTGTAAAAATGTGCCACATTTAAAATCCCAGGGAAAAGAAATGTAAAGATAAGAGGCAGAGAGACACTTAAGCAGATGTCATATCCTTAAAGTTGACAGTAATGTGACTGTTGTTATATTTAGTCTGCTTTTGTCTCCTATTTGGAGCAGGATGGAAAAATAACAACTACACACCATATTCATGCGTGTAAGAAGAATGAGGTCAAAGACTGAAAGGGTCTTGGATATCCCTTCACACTCATTAAAAACAATGTTTCGCCTCACGCCCACTCCCTCCGAGAGCACGAACATCAGCTCTGACCCACTGCTGGATCTCAGCTTGAGAAACGCCCACAGATGAACCTTTTTTTATGCTTTCCATAATACAACACTGGCCTTAATCTGCATTTCGGAGGATTTCATGCTGGGAATTTTCCCACAACTATTTGAGAATAGGCAAACAACACAAGAACACACTCACAGAGACATTGATGTAACTGGCCTTTTTAATTGAATCTAAATGTTGATTAAACATGCAAAGTCTTAATCAGCTTCTAAACAGAAAAAAGCACATATTTTAATGTGTGGACTATTCATAGTGACAAACTTCCAGTTGGTAATCCCGCATTGTGTGGAATGGGAAAATCCCCTATGTAGCTCTCAGATTATTTACATGTTAAGTAAAATCCCATACATCACAGATTTGTATATTCATGCCTCATATGTGAAACACCACTTCACAAAAACATGAAAACTTCAGAAAGAAAAGTGTCTTTCCTCAAGTGGTGGAGGATGTATTCATTCGCACCACAGTAGAAATCCTGTAAGTAAAAGTCAGTTCAAATTGGTAATGATTCATGACCTCTTCATATGTTATGTTTAATCTCACTATCTATCAAATAAATGTCTGCAATATATCATGTGCTGCACTTACATGTAACCCAGTTAACCCGTTTACATTATGATCCATACTTCTGGCATTGTTTATTGCATATATGTTTTTGCACCTTATTGTATTGTCTTTATATTTGCACTCTTCTTGCCATGAAATTGAAATACTCAAGAAAGTATACTGTCAGATCATCTTTACAGTCGGCTACAATTAAGTAAAGTTACTTAGTTAATAACTAAGTAACTTTGAGTTTTACATTTCAGCACTGGTTTCTTGTAGACATTTGCCCAAAGAAACCGCATGGAAACACTAAATTAAGTCACAGATTAAATGTGACTAACTGGCAAAATGGGGGAACAATTATGTTCCTCTCAGTGGTTTTATATCAAAGATCGTAATCAAGACATTTAATGAAATGCAGCTCATTAGCTATAAACGCTCTCTTTGTTTCAATACTGCCCTCGGTGCGTGTGCGCGCGTGTGTGTGCGTGTGTTTGTGTGTGTCACCGACAGCGGGACCGGGAGGGGGCGGAGTTACAATTAAAAAGTCAGGCCGTGATTGGCTGGGAGCTGAGGCGCACGTGTTCCTGCTCTACTCCTGCTGCCTGGCTGTTTTCAGAGCCGCACAACAAGCTCGAGCCACAGAAGCGATAAAAGTCCCGCGCGCTGCTCTCCTCCTTTCGTCCCTTTAACGAGCTAATAAACGAACAACAAGATAATCAACAACTGACCAACACGGCAGCCATGCAGGAGCAGACACGTCTCGTCCTTTGGCTGCAACTTTTCGCAGCTTGTCTGGTGTTCGGGGTGAACGGTAAGTTGCCTCTTTTGTGTTTGTTTACAGGTCAAACCTCCGCCTTTAACGTCCTTTGCAGTGAAGGGGGGGGGGGGGGGGGGTGGTGCACGTTACGTTAAAGTTGCTCTTTCTCCGAGGTGCACAAGTTCAAGCGATCCTTCATTTGACTGAGTGGGAATGTGAGAAATGAAACATTGTTTGGCTCTGAAACTGCAAGATTAGACAGTTGAAGGTTAAGAAGTAATTCACAATTTAAGTATACAAAAAAAGAATAATTTGCAATCGATAATACAGGTTTTGTAATGTTAGACCAGACATTCTTTATGTCTGAATATATGGTTACTGAAATAAAACCTCAGGGCATATTGTTGTGTGTGCAGAGTGCCCTTTTTAAAGAGCACGACACATGTAGGCTGGCTATTATACTTGTCCAGTGTTAACCTCGTGCCGGTGGCAGTAGGCTTTGTCTGCATGTCCATGCATCAAACACATTTAGGGCAATGTACAAAGGGTAAAAACCGGCCTGATTCTCCCGCCTCCATTTCCGCTCACAGACCTGGGACGAGGCATCACATGTCACACAAGTGGTTCTCTTTGTGTGATGATGATGATGTATTTTCCAAATGTTAAAGTACTCCTGTTCCATTTAGAGCTTTTTTTGCTGGACATTGACAAAGAGCAGATTTCATGGCTTGCATTGGTGCTGTGTGAATGACAGATTATGTATTTCTTTTGGACTTTGGGCTTTTTGAGTTGCGAAACAGAGTCAACAGTCAACATTTAATGCCTCATGGATTTATGCTTGCTGCCAGAGGTCAGGGATCTTTTCATTATTTAAGATTTTTATTGGAAAATGTGCAAGAAAGTGTATAAAACATAAATAAAGCTCAAAGTTGACCACATTACATTCAATATGAGATCTAACGAGGCAATTTTGCTTATTCGTATCCGTATGCATTCAATCTGCGTATGAAACATCTGTACGCAACTTGTTTTATTCTTACATTTAGGATCCCTGTTGGCACCAAGAAGTGGTGTGAAGTAGTCTTCCTGGAGTCCACACAAAGACACTTCAAATAAAAACAAGCAACAATTTTTAAAAGCACAAAGATCAATAAAACAAGAAACGACAAACAAACATCAGAAAATCAGTAAATGGACTCCACATGTGAAAAGATTGCCGATACAGACAGAAAAACAAAACACAATTGACCCAAATACACAGCAACAAATAAAAATAAACAAACAAACAAACAAATACATGTTTAACGTTTTACGTTGTTTTAAGAAACATAGCCCTATAGCTGACGGAACAATACATATTGCATAGCAGTGTCGTATGTTTTCCACGGCTTGTGTTGACCAATGCTGCAGGTACATGTGACATCATTAGGGGTCGACAGGACATTGATCTATTTGGAGATTAATGCAGTTGAACAAGTTACAGAATCAAATATATATATTTTACAGATAAACAAAAGCTCTTCTGCTTAACTTTGATATGAACTTCTTTGACTTTACCTAGCGGCTGGCTCAGGAACTGTTCTCTATCTGAGTCGTGGTGAGACGCCACAGGATCTCACTACTAACTCTGTAACGAACACCACAGAACACACCAGAGATTGGATTTTCTTCAGTTCACGCAGATTTATTTGCATCAGAAAGTATACAAGTAAACCGAGCTGTCCGGAGTCAACTCACTTCACAATAGCATTGTTCATTACTTTATACCTCCATTCTACCCTAAGTCTCTCCCCCCTTCGGCGATGTCCTCCTCTTCTGACCTTTCACCTAGACTAGTTCCACTGTGCACCTGGGACAAGTCATAACAGAGGGTTTTTTGATCAACCACAGTCTCCTTCCCCACTCGTCTTCTCCTGATTCCACCTCTGGCCGCCAGTCACAGCGACCGGCTCTCGTCTTTTCCCTCCGTTAGACATCTTGCCCTACTTGTTTATCTACGTCCCCCCCCCCCCCCCCCCCCTCTATCTTCACCCGGGCTCCAAGGCCGCTATACTACACTCCCTGCCTCAGTGATGTGAAGAACATATGACAATGATATACAGGCCACTATCACGGAATGAATGTGAATATACATGGATACATTTCGAATTATGGATATGATTGATTTTAAACAAATATACTTCAAGACACAAATACTTTTTTCTCCCACAAACTGTATTTCCATTCCCTTTCCTGTAAAGTCCTTTATATAGACGTGCGTGACAGACAGGCTGCTAAGTCTTCCACAGTGCATCACTCGCATGCATGTTGAATCCACTTCTTGTTCTACCTTCTTTTTGTTTGAATTGAAAGTGAAACAGTGCGAGGACAAGTGCACACATCCCAACATGTTAGTTCCTGAAGGCTCGGGGACCGTCGTGGAGGAGAATAGGCGTGGCTACACTGAACCTACTGAACGTTGAGTCAATTTTCCGGATGCACTCGCCAGCACTGAACTTCCACCCACAACCGCGCTGACTAGGACCTTTCCACACTGTCAGGGAGGGGGCGGGACTTGTTGCTGCTGTGTCATGCAGAATGTTTACAGGGCAGTTTAAGAGCTGAGGGAAGGTTTCCCCCCTGTTTTACCTGATTTGACTCAATTCAGCAGATTGTTGCTCATCAGTCTGCTGCTGAGGGGAGAGAAGTGGAGACCGGTGTCCTGTGTCGGGCTGAGGCAGTCTTTTCTCACAACAAGACCACTTAGGGCAACCGAGTGAACCAGGGCTAAATATAGCCCGACTCTGGACCAATGGCGTGCCATGTATGTGTATATTTTGTATGTCGGCAGGTTTTCAGTTGAAATTGGTGCAAATGTACTTGTGGTTGTAAGATGGGGGATGACTGCCAATATATCAGGCGGTTATTGGACCTAATTAACCGGGAGATTCATTTCCTGCCACAGTTGCACTGCAATCGTCAACTTTTTGTGAATTCCTCTGGCCTTTTTCTTCTGCTTACTTTTTTGTAACTAATAAGGCTTCTTTCATTACTGAACAGGTGTTGTGGCTCACTCTGCCTTACAAAATTATTATTATTATTATTATTATTATTATTATTATTATGGGTTTTAATGCAGAGTTTAGAGGACTTTCTACCCTGAAACAAGCAAGATTCTGGAAAACACTAAACCTTTTTCTTTTGGGGGGATTGAGATTGCTACAATTGAGGTTAAAATGAGATAGTGAATATTGGCACAATACAATCTGTAGTTGGATACTTGCAGCCTTGTGTTCTTGTGAGTTTGTGAGAGAAATCGTAGTGTTTGTGTACCATCTGCTTTTATTGAGTCTTCGGTTCCGGCTGCTTGTCTTCTTCAGCACTGATGACTCGATCATTACTTTTCCCACTCAACCCCCCGGGACGCGACTGGCTCGTTTTCCTCCGATTTTAATTTGGATTAGCTTCCTTAATCAATGTTTCATTGCAATATGGAGTGCCTTCTAATTTGGGCCACTTTATTAGTGTCAGTTGCCCCACTTTCCAATCTGCCGTGTTGAATATTTTACATGCTGTGTGATAGAACATGTCATTGTGCTGAATAATGTTCTACTGTGACCATCTTATTTTGCTTTATTCAATGTTTGACACACCTATATCGGATGTCTGCTGTAACCTCCTTCTCCAGGAAAGATCCCAAAAGGAGTGCTGCGAGCATGTTTAGATTAGATTAGTCGTAAATCGAAACTGTCGTGAGTGTTTAGCTTGGAGGTAGTAAACCACAGGATCTATAGATTAGGATCTGTAGTAAATGTCTCAGGTACTATTGTGAAATGTGTAGATTAGAAACAAACCAGATGTCTTGGAGAAACGCACCCCCCCCTCTTCTCTTTTGATGCTCTGACCCTTTAAAAGATGAGCTCAAACTGCACACAGGTCACTCCCTCCATCCCACAGACAACACAGGCAGTCTGTGTGATGATTGAGGACAAATGTCTTTCCTCAATGTTTCAGTGTTCAGTATTATAGGACTCACTCGGTACTACAGCTGTCATGTGAGCTTAAATATTGAGCCAAGGACAAAATCGGACCTCAATCCAAGAGCTTGAAATGTTTACACAAAATCTTCAGAGGCACTTATTGTAAGTGTCGATATATGTACAACTCCGTTCAGTTCAGACACTTGTAGAAGTGACTCCAGGCTCTATTTCAGTAACAGTACCAAAGGGAAAAGCTTGTTTGGTTGATGGTGCGTGACGTCCGTGTGTATTTTTAGTGGCTGCCCGTTGTTGTGTTGTTGTTTTGAAGCAGCAGCAGATGGCTGTGTTGCTCTGAAGTAGCGGTTGCAGATTACAGAAAGCTCACCTGCAGCTGGAGTTCTGCTGATCTCAATATTGTAAAGACTCTTGTTATTTAGGACTCGGGTAGGCCTGGCCTCGAATCCACTTCCTGTTGCCAGCCTATACGCTCCAGCATGCCAGGGTGTGCGTGACCGAGCAGAGGGCAGAGTGTTTACTGTTTTAGGACACATGAGATATGAGCACTGATGTAACTGCACACACGCATGTTCATCCACATGTGTGCGTTTATCAGTCCTGCCGTGCACAACCACCAGGTGTGGAGCAGGAATCCTCTTAAACCGTCTTAGCGTAGTATTATTTTTTGTATCCTGCTGATTTATTCCACGTCATCTTTGATAACTCAAGAGTAATTCAGATGAAAGAGATTTTTCTGCCCATGGCCGTGCACTGTGTGTTTTCCTAAAGCAGTAAAATGGCGAGCTTAGTCAGTGAACCCTGTCTAAAATAAACTGCAGCCCCAAGAAGTGATTTTGTCTCTCATCAAACTGATGCCCTTATGCCCTGAGATGACTCCCTCGTCTTCATCCTTCATCACGGCACAGAGACGGTTTTACCTCACCATCCTGATGTGTTTCACTCTCTTGTTGTGACGTCTGCTTCGCCTTGTAAAAGGGTCTATTCAACTGGGCTCTAATATGGTCATGAGGTCAAGTGTGTTGACTCAGATCGCTGGTCGATCCGCTCATTAGCAGCCGATTAACTTCCATTAACTCCTTCTTCAGGGGACATGTGCACCATGTTCTGTGCTGCCGCTCATTTGTTTCCAAGAAGTAAACACAATTCATGGTCACTAACCCCACCAACGAACCCCTGAAGCTCATAAATCTCATAAAGATATGATGCCTATGTACAGAGGTGAAAATAGTTCAATAATTAGGTTCCTACAAGTTTGTTTTAATTGGCTGTATGCACATCCAAGTAGTTGCTGTCATGAAACCATGATGACGAATACGAACGAGATGGATAAAATACCTAAATACTTTATTTTTGAATATTTGGAATCAGTTGACATGTTTGCATGAAATATTTATACATGTGTCCATCTGAGGCTCAAGCTGTTGCAAGATTCACATGCACCTTGTTTTTTGCCAGGTCTCATTGGGGATTAATTATGTGATTGTGGCTCTAACTGCTGTTTTTTTTTTTTCCTGGTATTTGAACCTCCTTCTTGGGCTGAGGCCTCATGGGAGAGTCACAGACCATGACTCATAAGGAGTGAGAAACGCACAATGCCCCGTGGAAATGGCTCGTCCTGCCAAACATAACTCCACATACTTTTCTAATCTGTCACTGTGGTGAGGACAAAGTGGGGCACCATGTTGGCTACTTTTAGAGCTGCTGTGAAATGTTAATTAAATTAAATGTTTTTACTGCATTGTTAAAAGCTGCAAAATAGATGTGCTTGTGGCTTTGTCCTCTTGTCCCCCTTTCTTTAGTAGTTATAGCACTTTATATATACTGTACACATCAGTATGTTCACATAATGAAAACAAAACTAAGTTTATGGATCCACGCCCTCATTTACTGAAATATCAAGACGACGTTAACATGCTGAGGCTTGTTTCTAGTAGTAGTAGAAGTAGTCACTACTTCAACAACAACCTTCTTCAGCCAAACCGTTGTGTGCCCGTACATGATGTATTTTTGGGTAACTGGTTTTGGGTATTTTCCTTATACAGGCTGCTGCAGCTTGGATTGTCGATTTGCCAAAAATAACAGAGGCATTTCTCACTTATCTAGTGTAGCCATGCACGCTTGTCAAGGCTATAAGAAGTACAACTCTGGGATTTCGGTTTCCTCCAAAACACAATGGAGGTGTGATCACAGCATTCAAACGCTTCTGGGTACAATATCTTGAGTGGAAAGAGGTTCCAATGAAGACTGAGTAACGGACGCACTGATTCTGGACATACTGTTGAATTTTGAAAATGGTGTTTTTCTTATATCAGTGAGCACCACAAACACAATTCCCCTTCACTGTATGTGGAGGCAGAAATGCCAGAGAGGAACGTCTCAAAACCAGAACACATAAAGCCAACATTCACTAGAAGTTAATGAGGAAATATGCTTTTTCTCTGACCCCTTAAACTGTCGTGTGTCAGTTTGAATAGTTCAAAACCTTTTCTGGAGTGAAGTCTCAATAAAACAAACCGAAACTACAGCCGCAGATTTCTCCTGTAATATGAACGCGAGCTTATCTTGGTAACTGTATTCCTCTTGTCAGCTGTATATGAAGATAAGGGGGCAGAACAAGTCTCTGCTTTCCTCTGAAGCAGCAGTGGAGCTTACAGTCGATCTGGAAACCACATAACACACAACTGCAACATTTCTGTAATATGTTGAAAGTTGTTTCTTTTAGTTTTCAGTTTGTCTTTTGACCCTTGTGGAGTATGAATAGGGGAAAGAAATAAACACCCTTTTTTTCATTCACATGTCATTTTATGGACGTGGTTTTTGCCGACAGCGAGGGATTTTCCAGGAGGCTCTCGTGGTTGGACCACTGTCTCTTGGCTCACCACCTTGACTAATACATCACAAATTTCATTTCCCCAATAAACCTCCCGGCTAAATCTCCCTTCAGACCACAAGCAGCGACTACAGAGACGGCTAAATGAAACGGCTAAATGAAACGTCTCCCACTTATTCAACATTGTTATTTCTCAGCGCTGGGAGGGTTTCGTGACGGGAGCTGTCTGCCAGTGTAGGGAGGGAGGCTGCGTTTCATCCCAAAGATAAACGGGCAGCAACTTTTGGATAACGATGTGTTGGCGGTGCCAGCCAAGCTCGTTGCCCAAGAGTCCTCTGAGATTTGAAAGCACTTGAAGGCCGTGACACTGGATACAGCACTGATAACACTGGACATCCATGGGAAGTGATGCCCAGCGCATACATGGCCAAACAGGATGTTAGGAAAAGTGGATCTCTTTCATTTCTCCTTCTCCCTCCTCTCGCCGTACACATGACGCAAATCTACCCGACATCTCCTCGATTGCTAATGGATCATAAACCCAGAGAGTCCGGATTTAGTGTGTGTGCGTGTGTGTGCGTGCGTGTGCGTGTGCGTGTGCGTGTGTGTGTGTGTGTGTGTCGCACAGGAAGTCTCTTCAAAATGCCATTTTCAGCCATGGCCTCTGAAGTATACCCTCAGCGGGACTAAAACGCCACTTTTCTTTGCTGTAAAAGTCTAAAAAAATATTTCTCTACTCCCACGAGTCCACTTAGTTTGAGGTAGGAAGAGTTACCCTGCTAAAACACACAAATGAAAAAAAACTCCTATTTAGCCTCACGGTGACACTGAACCCCAAGTTGCTCGCCGAGCTCCTAAATGATGGTTAAAGTCAGACGTCAAATGTCCTGTATATACTTGTATGTATGTATGTATGTATATGACAATGGTAATAAGGTTTTTATGTTATTACTGGTTCATTTTTTACAATGTTGATGCTAAAATGTGAGAACTACCTCACTGTCATGTATCATACTTCCAATTTTTGACTAAGTCGTAGCTCACTTGGTCTTCGTCTCCTTGATTCCTTTGTCTTCCCGCCCACTGCGAGCTGACACGGTTTCCCTCGTGCCCGGAGAGCTGCCGGGTTCAGCCAGGCAGCGAGCAGGATGCCGGTGGAAGCATCCAGTGTCGGTGTTGTGTTTACGGTGTAGTGATGGCTTACTCAGCTGTTCAGACCATCACAACCAACCTGCAGCAGGCTGTTTACACAGCAAGAGAATGGAGTGGAAAATGTAATAATGGGAGAAAACATGATTTGAGCTGATGCACTCTCACAACATGTTTGATGTTTTTAATAAGAGAGTAAAACTGGTATATTTAAACTGGTTTTACTGAAAGTAACTGCACAAGGACTTAATATGGGCCTTGGTTTTGGAGTTTATGTTATGAGTTGTTACTCACCCAACAAACATCTTATCAGTCATGAGTCTCTCAGCCAAAGCCAAACACCCAGCATCTGTCTTTGATTGCAGTAGGGACAGTTATGAAAACGGGTCGTGACACAATGATAATACTTTGTGTTTATGAGGTTCTGTGAATTGAAAATGAGCATTGTTTTCACCAGATCAATGTCTTTAACTCCCTCCCACTCCAGGTGATTACTGCAAGGTGAACGTGTGCATTAACGGTGGAACCTGTGTGACCGGCGCAGGATCTCCGTTCATCTGCATCTGCCCTGATGGCTTCACTGGAGACACCTGCAACGAGACCGAGACTGGTAAGCCCATCTTCTGAGGTCAAAATGAGTTTCACATTCGAGTGTTGCTGGTTGGACAACGTCAATACAGACTGATAAATCACTTATTGGTGATCTGGTTAAAAAAAATGAATGAGTTGTAGCAACTCTGAAGCTAAATAGTCAGGCATTTGAAATGAGAGCAGATTGACAAAACTGTGATGCTGACCTAAAGCTCGGTTAAACTTCCCCCTCCTCTCCTTCCTCGCCTGTGTCTTCCTCCCGGTCCTAAAGGGCCGTGTAACCCCAACCCGTGCAAGAACGATGCCATCTGCGAGGTGACGGGCCAATCCCGCCGAGGTGACGTCTTCAGCGAGTACGTCTGCAAGTGCCAGCCGGGCTTCGACGGAGTCCACTGCCAGAACAGTGAGTCTGTTCTCCCTCCTCAGTAGTTTTATCAGGATTATATCGATAGCTATTCATTAACTATCAGTGTTTTGGGGCCATGTCATTTTTTTTTATTAAGTGTGTAAAAACACTGTTATTAATCACAATCAGTATTCTTGATCATCTCAGGAAAACTAGCGGCTACAGTACATCGTCACTACTTTCAGCTACGGCACAAGACCAGATTAAAAGTCTCACTGTTGCTGATTCTCTTGTATCCTTCTTTTACGGCGGATAAACATTCCTATACAATTAATTGGCTGAGTCTAATGAGGTCCCGGCTAATCTGTCTAACCTGACACATTAACATGGAGACAGCTGTTTGTGTGAGAGTGGCCACCAGACAGGCAGCTGTCGTCCTTATGTGAGCTTCATTCACACGTCACTCAGACCAGGTTGGTTTAATCAGGGTCAGCCAGAGAGAGAGAGAAGCAACGGTGGGAACATGTGCTGCGCTCCTCCAACTGCCTCTAGCCCTGCACACAGAGACAGATGGCTACTGTTTGCATGAGAAGGTGGCAGAAGAACAGTGGCCAAGTCTGCACAAAGAAGTAACTTAGCAGGAATCAAGTGGGACATTTTGTTTGATCATTGTGTGCCTTTTTATCCTAGGTGTCCAAGGGGCAGATTTAAGTACGAGAACAGGTAAATTGGAAAGATGTGATTGTGTTTTACACTGTGGTCTATTTTCCCTTCTTGGTTCCAGGTGCACTCTGTTCTCTTGGCTGCATGCGGAGGCACACATACAACATGCACATTCACACACCACAGAGAAACCGAGGTCAACACTATCTCTCCTTGTTTGAGTCAAGGCCAGCAGCAAAACCAGCAGTGAGATCATGTCCGTTTTAGATACTGTCTTTTTATCAGCTCACCCACACAGACAGGAAGACGTCTTTTCACAAAACGATTTCAACTCCCTCATCAGTGAATCTATGCCTTCTGAGCATAGATTCTAAGTTGCAGTCTATTTTAATCTAGAGTTCTCCAGCCCATATTTACGCTCCAAACGTTCTAATCTCTTTGTGTGTTTTTCTTTCACCCTTGAGAACCACAAATCACAGCTCATCAAAATCCATACGTTCATAAGTCCTTTGGCAGGTACAGTTATCTTAGCTGCCAGAAAATGAGCCCTCTGCAGAGCAGGCATTTACACTAATTAGATAATGCCTCAAGGATAACGATGAGGGGAATTTATTAGACCATGTTGGTTTATGAGACGCCCCCTGAGGGCCACTGGGTCAGGGAGGTGCCCCTCAAGTCACAGCTGCTGATGACTGTGTTGTGACACTTTAAGTGCTCTCTAATTTGTGTCCGTGTGTGTGCGGGGGGGCGGCAAGGAATGAGGCCCATGGCAGCCAGCTTCTCTGGTTTGTGTGAAACGGAAGAGACAAACCGTAGAAAAGCAGTGACTGTGGTGAAGCCGGAGAGGCGTCGTGTTGTTAAACATTTAACTGGCATCCTCACACTCACTTCCTACATGGAAGTGCACATTGAGGCTGACATATTGGGGCAGAAGTTGATTTAACAAGTTCAGAAATGTCACTATAAATGCCCCAAACGCAGAGTCTGACATGTAGGTGTTGACAAACTGGAGCCAGATGTAGAAGAATGTTCTCACACTAACCACTGCGTCTCGGAACTATTAATAGAGAAGCGCAGCAGTGGAAGATGGACTAGTCACTACTGTCTGTGTTAAGAAAGAAGTTAACAACAAAGAATAAATGTTGTTCAAATGTATTTCTTTGGCCATGGTGCTCTGCCGGAAACCGGTGGATTGCTCCCTCCAGGTGGGGACGGAGTGCCTACCTCAAGCGAAGGAGTTCAAGTATCTCGGGGTCTTGTTCACGAGTGAGGGTAAGATGGAGCGGGAGATCGACAGACGGATCGGTGCAGCTGCAGCAGTAAAGCAGGCGCTGCACCGGACCAACTTGGTGAAGAGGGAGCTGAGCCGGAAGGCAAAGCTCTCAATTTACCACTCGGTCTACGTTCCTACCCTCACCTATGGTCACGAACTCTGGGTCGTGACCGAAAGGACAAGGTCGCGGCTACAAGCGGCCGAAATGAGCTTCCTCCGTAGGGTGGCCGGGCTCAGCCTTAGAGATAGGGTAAGGAGCTCGGTCATCAGGAGGGAGCTTGGAGTCGAGCCGCTACTCCTTCGCGTCGAAAGGAGTCAGCTGAGGTGGTTCGGGCATCTAATTAGGATGCCTCCTGGACGCCTCCCACTGGAGGTTTTCCAGGCACGTCTAACTGGGAAGAGACCCCGGGGAAGACCCAGAACACGCTGGAGGGATTACATCTCCCAGCTGGCCTGGGAACACCTCGGGATCCCCCAGAATGAGCTGGAACATGTTGCCGGTGAGAGGGAGGTCTGGGTCAGCCTGCTTGGCCTGTTGCCACCGCGACCCGACCCCGGATAAGCGGAGGAAAATGGATGGATGGATGGATGGATGGATGTATTTCTTTGCTGAATAGATTTCTCCTTAAAGGACTAAAAGCCTTCTGAGAAACAGATCAAGGGAGCAAAAAAAAAACTCTACTGGAAAAAGATGAATAATGTGTGCGCTGCTCAACCCACACGAACAACCGCCCACACAGCTCCTGATCTCATATACAGACTGTTTAGCATTAACACACACACACACACACACGGTTCATCCCTCGTGCCGGTCCAGCCAACAGAAAGTGGTGGTCTACGCTGAGCGCTCGCAACGTCAGCACTGCTACTGTTGCCGGGTGGAAAAGTGAACGTGGAGGCGGAACGGGGAATTAAGTCTGCCCTCCTGACAATGTCACACTCGCCACTCGGGTCTGACTGCAGCACTGTCCTGTCAAATTGGCCTAAAAGCCTTTATGGGTTTGCTGAGAAGGAGTTTGTGTGTAGAGAGAAAGAGAGGGAGTGAGAGTGATGTCAATAGCTGTGAGCTTCACTCTGGGCCAAAGCAGATGGATGGAAACAGTCTTTTTCTAGTGACAGTCTCTAAATCCCAGATTTTCACAACTGATTAAAGCAGTTATTTTGCTTCTTGTGTGTTTTGAGTTTGCTGCCCTTTCACTTGTTTTGGTAGACAGTTTTGAGCTCCTCCCAGGATGTGGTAGTGTGGGCACCCTGGGCTCCATGCCCCCTGTGGAGTACAGGGTGTGTGTGTGTATATATAATATACGTGTGTGTGTGTGTGTGTGTGTGCTGTCTGGTATGCATTTCCTGGTTTACTAAAGTCTGCATTAAACAAACTAAGTTGTCCCATTAGATCCTCAAAGCTGCTAACCTGGAATCACAACATGATCTCAAGTAACAGAAGCTGAACCTTTACATGTAAACATTAAAAAGATATCAGCAACAGACTTATAAGGGCTGTAACAACAATTCATCACAGAGGTTGTTCTCACAGATATGTAATAAGTTGGAAGGATATGTGTTTAGAAAAACAGTTAATTATTGAGCCTTGCCATCAAGTTGGTCTAAATTTGAAATAATCTTACAGTAAAAGATTAATAGTAAACTCATTTATCCAGACTCACTCGGTGTATATATTTGAAAAAACAGCTCTGCAGAACTTGAAAATTGTACAAAATGTGGTTAATTAATTTGTAAAATCCTATTTTATTTTTTTATAATGGGTTCACTGAATGTTTTTATCAGCATTCTGTTATCCACTCATAGTTAAGTTCTGCATATTCACATCTGTGACTCCTCTTCTGTGGACCACGAAGCAGTTTGGGGGTTGAGCGCTTTGCTTGATATCCTTCAGAAACTATACCAACCACATTTGTGTAGATATGTAACCATCATGTGGTGTAGAATAACTCCATGTTCAGCAGGGGGAAATCTAACATTTAAAACTTCCAAGACTCCTTTTTTTTCTTTAAACCACAAGGACATAAAGTCATGACTTTGTCAGTTTGATGACTCTTTATTTCTCTAACCAAGAAGTTCCATATTTGTGTGTCACAAAGAAAAGAATCTATACTGTAGAAAATATTCATTCTGAGTTTTGTGAGCTGATCTGACAATGATAATAATAAATGTACAGTTCAGGTTGCAGAGATGCAATAATCTAGATCCTGTAGACACAAAGCTATCACTTACCAGTGATCTGATGTCACCATGCCTCGATCTATTCAGAGTGAGCGCTTAGAAACACATGTGCTCTGTAAATATACTTCATGACATCAGAAGTTTCATTTCAGAGCTCTGCATCCCTCCAGCAGAGAGGGACAACCTGGCAGAGATCCGATTCAAAGCTATTCTGGGTGCCACTGGCTGCAGGCAGTGCACAACAAATTACACATCTGGAAACCTTTGGACCTTTTTATTTATTTAATAATGCCGTTGTGGTTTTATCTGGTGGCCATAATGCCTTTAGGGCTACCCCCTTGGTTGCTTTACCATGGCAACGTGAGAGCGGTGATTTAAAAACATGCAATTTCCTTATTTCATTGGTTGGAAGAAAAGACTAACTTTTCTTCTATGAAACAGTCTCATTGTAAATTGTGTGACTAAAAGGTGGAAGGTTGATGTTCGTAACAATTATAGCATAATTTTAGCACTTAAATGACTGTATTTAAGAGCTAAATGTATGGTTTAATTGGACATCACACTTGTGGGGACAGAAGTTTCTTTACCAACTCGTCTTACTTTCTCTCACACACACACAGAGTTACTGCTCTTTGTCTTAGTCTCGTTGTCAACACGTATGGTTTACTTTCAGAACTCAGTTTGAGTACCTTGTGGGCCGAGGCCTTTATTTTTTGGCCCACATCCTTTAGGCTGCAGCACGGATCCTGGACTTGCATAGCTTTGCTGATCACCATATGCACTGCCAGCTGACCTTGGCTTTGCATCGATCCGGATCAGGTTTCAAACGAGCCGCATGAGATTTGTATTGGTTTTTCGCTTCATGCTGAGACAGATATTGACTCTGAATGTTGTGATAGTGTGCCGTTTCCGTTATGAGCTATAGGGTTTGTTGGATAGAGGCCACGGCGTGGTGGTCTGTCCAGCACTTGTTCCGCCCCCCCCAAAAATCGATATGCAAACAGCGTGCTGATAATGGATACTGCTAAATATGCAAGCAGCTGAGCTGATTAGATTTTAGAGCTACAAATTTTTCATGCTTCCACCCATTTTATTTCATGGTTACAGTGAATCAGAGTGTATACATTTCAAGCCTGCGTTGCCCCGTTAATAAACAAATCTACAAGCCTTTGCAGTCCCGATGCCTCTACCTGTTCTACCCGTCTCAGGACTAGGGTTGCAAAGGGTCCCTTTCCAAGGGAAGTTAAGTTTCAGTCTTGAATGTTCCCGTAATTTTCAACCCTACTAGTGCATGTTTGACCCTCTGTGGTTGTCAGATAGATGGATTAGACCATGGAGCTGACCAGAATGTTTGGTCCTTCTGGTGCCCAATCCTCTTACTGGAGAAGGAGCCACCAGTTGACGCATGACGGGAGTTTCCTTCCATCAGTCTGTCATCAATTACTGATTTACGTCCCTGGGTTGTAGGGGGGTTATTCTCTGACGTGGGAGAGAGATCTTGGTCTGTACGCCACAATGTGAGGAGGACATCATGGAGCATTTTAACATTTTATCCATTCAGACTCTTAAAGGTGCAATATACGGCATTCAGAGTATTAATGTAGCAGCAAACAACTATTGTCTATGTAAAGATAAAATAGAGGTGTGTGTGTGTGTGTGTGGCTTTCCCTTCCTTTGTTTACATAGCTGGGCCAATCATGCTTTTAGTGCATGTATGCCTCTGTTAGCATGCCCCGCTGGCAAGCTCACAGCTTAATCAGCTGTTATAGCTGATAACGTTGTGGAAGCGTAGCACCCAGCCCCAGTTTCCCCCTCAGTTAAACAGTTAGCTCTGTCAGCACTGTTGCCATAGTTTGCGCTGTTAGCACCGTGAGCTGCGAGCCGCCAGCTGAGCCGTGTTGAGAGCCGTGTTGAGAGCCGTTTAGAGGCGATCAAAATGCTCCCGATAGTGTAGAGAGCACCTTTAAAGTCTGAAGTCAGGAATGCTTTAGAGACAAACTCAAGTCCTGCATACTGAAGTTCTTTATATTTGGTCACCATCCAGAAAATGAATAATTCATCTTTTTTTATTAAATGGCAGTCTGATTTTAATTAAACTTTAAGAAATGATGTGTACAGGAGTAACTTTCAGCCCTTTGATCTCTTCTAGTTAATAACTGACTCAACTGTGGTCATTAACTACCAAGTCTTAATCCAAAGCTGACCTAACCCAATCAGTACTCTACTGCCTTTATTATAGTTTGTACCAGAGTTTTATTTTACCCCCTGTTACTGTGAGTCAGTATCCTAATTCATAATACTTAAAATAATATATTGAAGTTCCTGTGGCCTTAACAAAGCCGAAGATACTATGAATACATCAGCATCTCTGGATACAGACGGAGGTAGCTGCCACCTATTCATTTGTTTCAAGACCGTGAGTTGATCAAAGAGCTTTTAATTTACAGCTTGATGTTTCATATATTCCACGGCTGCTGCTGCTAGAAATAGTCTGTTTTCTGTGATTTTTAGTATAAGCTCCCAGAGCCAGAAGGGTCATGACTGTGGACCCTCGTTATCTAGAGTCTGTGGATACACATTTCAAAATGACTGTAATCCTCCTGTGGCTGTGTGAAAATGAATGTTTGGACACGGAGCTATTTATGGAGAGAGAGCATGTGGGTAGGGAGATGCTGCCATGTGTGCGTTTGTTGGATAGAAACATAACATCGGTGCGCCTGGGTTGTTTGCGTGCGTTTCCTTCCATAATAACAGCCGCTGAGGATTAAAGCTTCAGTCTGATTGAAATCCTCTTTTTTGTTTTTGGTGTGCAGTCATCTATTCAACCAGCTAAATTTGTGCTTTGTTCCCAATGCCTATGCGGTCAATATAGAGCGTTCAAAGCTGCTTCAGTCACACTGACGGTTCTTGTGGGGGAGAGATGAAAAGGAGTTTCATTTTGCTGATTCGTTTTCCTCCTTTTCTGACTCATTTAACGGAGCTGGACAGATAGTGTTGGTGAGGGCGCCATCAAGAGGCAATACGAAGAGTTACAAGACGATTAAACGTTCACTACATGGCCCGTGATGACACTCGACTCTTTTTAAAGCAGCACGTATCATGTTCATTAATTACTCCACAGCCCGATCACATGATCTCCTGGTGCAGCTGATTAACGAGAAACGAGCTCTCCTCTCGAAGGCTTTTCTCTACTACAGCTCCAGTCCTGTTGGCATGGCTTCAACTAACCTCCGTGTGGAGCAGACGGAGAAATATCCAACCCCGTCTCTTAAGCATGACATGTGATCTTCACTCACACTTCTAACTAACTGTGATTTGCTTTCAGACTGGCTGTTAACACTCGACCAGTAAGCTGTTTATGTTTATGACTTCAGTAAGTGATTCATCTCTCTGTAGATGTGAATGACTGCGCCAGCCAGCCGTGTGGGAATGGTGGCACCTGCAGGGACCTGGAAGGAGATTTCAAATGCCACTGCCCGTCCCCTTATGTGGGCAAACGTTGCCAACTGCGTAAGTGTGACCTGCAGCACTCCTAGACGGATGGACGGACAAATCATGTGACCAATTACTGTCACCTTAATCCCCCTCATTACTTTCATCTGAAAATAAACCTTTTAATCAGGTGTTTGAAAGGTTACTGTATGCCAAATTTGCATCAGGGCCACAGTGGGAGATCTTACACTGATGTAAGATACCCCCCCCCCCCCCCCCCCCCCCTTTTCCTCCACAGGCTGTATTTCTCTGCTCGGCATGGAGGGAGGGGGCATCGCTGAGTCCCAGATCTCGGCCTCATCAGTCCGTTACACCATGCTGGGCCTGCAGCGCTGGGGTCCCGAGCTCGCCCGCCTTCACAACAAGGGGCTGGTTAACGCCTGGAGCGCCGCCGCACACGACAAGAACCCATGGATACAGGTGACGCATACAAATTAACATTATTTTTGTAGATTGCTAGACATGTAGACAGATACTGTACTTGTATAGATGGAAATGTTTGGATGTATACTAAATCTAGACGCATTTCTTTTTTGTAGATCTACCAGGTTAGAAATAATTTTCCTGCCATTAAATAATTGTGTCTTTTATTTTGAATTTGTGATCCCCACATTTCCTGCCTTCATTTTATGTCACTTTCGTGTCACTGTTTCAGTTGAACCTTTGGATAGTTCTTCTGAAAAAGAAACTCTGGCAAACTCGAATGTTCTAATGCTGGCTCTCTCTCCTTGATTTCAGATCAACATGCAAAGAAAGATGCGCTTCACAGGGATCGTGATGCAGGGCGCCAGTCGTATTGGGACAGCCGAGTTCATTAAGGTCTTCAAGGTGGCCTCCAGCCTGGACGGCAAGACGTACACCATGTACAGAACAGACGGACAGAGGAAAGACAATGTGAGGAGATGCATCAACAAAACACAGTGCACTATAGTCCATAAGTCGCTTTTAAACTCATATTTTGTCATTTGGTCATATGGAAAGATGTGCAAGTCAAGATACATCGCCCTTAATACACATAACTATGTTTCTAAAAGACTGAAATTAACCACTAGAGGGAGCTGTGACAAACACAAACGCACTGTACAGTACACAAACAAACTAACTTGCTAACTCCTCCTTTCTTTGTAGGTGTTTGTCGGAAACGTGGACAACGACGGCACCAAGACCAACCTGTTCGACCCCCCAATCATTGCCCAGTACATCCGCATCATCCCTGTGCTGTGTCGCAAGGCCTGCACCATGCGCATGGAGCTGGTGGGCTGTGAACTCAACGGTAAACTCGCACAGAAAACGCACAACGTACACGCGCTGCTTGGTCATCCGCACACAGTTGGTGTTCAGTTTAATAATGGTTTTTTAGAGACTGAGACAATCTTTTCACATCTTAAGTCATTTAAACTCCAGATTGGAAACTTTGTTGTCCAACAGTCTTCTTTGTTTGAGCTTGCATTTATCTCTTATGTTCCCTCACTAATTATTTTCAGCCCTACGCTCAATGGTTGATCATATTTCAAAGGATGTTACTCAGATGATTGCACCGCTTAGTAATATTGAAATCAAAGGTGCATTTATCCAAACCATATGATCATATTTTACAATAGTAATACTGGCAAGCGTTCTGCACATGGATGCGAAAGATTGAGAGTTTTTTTTCACTCCAGAGAACGTGTTTGTCACTTTTGTTCTTTTAAGTTATTTGTACTGCGACACATTTCTTCTCATCTTGCTCTTCCTTTTATGTAAAGCCAGTGTGGTTCTTTGGAAATCGCCGGCCTCATTACACCATTGAATATTTGTCTTGTTGATGGTTGTCTCATTCATCACATCAGTGTCTGTTTTTGTCCTCTGTCGCGCTCCCCAGTTGCTCCCCAGCATGATTCTAATATTGCTCTGCTTGAGGCTTGTTTTGTTTTTGAGTCTCCTGTCAGTGTGACATGAGATCAGAGGCAGCATGCATGAGTTTTCACTGTTTTCACTGTTTCTTTTCATTTTTGGTGCATTTGCTTCAATGCAAATGACTCATTATAACATTTTGTAGGAGACGGTTTGTCCCGGCTTAAGTTAATATGTCCGTACTTCAAACACGATTCATTCGAGTGAATCTTCTCAAGTGTAAAATAATGTTAGGAAACTGAGAGGATGTTGTATAAGCAGCTGCATAATGCTGGACAGTAACAGCACAGCTGAAGTTTGGAACTTTTTTTCTGCATCGTTGACCCTCTGTTCATCCTGCATGTGCAGCTACTTCACTAACACACGCTCATTAAGAAGTCTGTTACAGCCTTTATAGATCATCGCTCCAAAGGTTTGTTTCTACTGTAGGATTGAAATTCTGCTCATACTGATCATGTGAAATGATAGTGAAAGTATGGAAATATGGCAAACTTGTGAGCTCAGGTAATCCAGAAAATGTACTTTTCTGGCTTCACGTTCACCTCTCTGTCCTCTGCATCATCGTCTCTGGTTGTGTTCTGCTTCACATCGATGGCTGGCCTGAGCCACTTCCTGTCTGTCCCCTGTCTGTCATACTTTCTTTCTCTCTTTCCATCCCTCCTTTTTTCTGTCTCTGTCTCTTCCTCTGTCTCTCTACCTGGTCTGACCTCCACAGTGTATTCAAACACTTCAGGTTGTTCGGAGCCGATGGGCATGAAGTCCCGGTTGGTGTCCGACCGTCAGATCACATCCTCCAGCACCTTCCGCACCTGGGGCATCGAGGCCTTCACCTGGCAGCCTCACTACGCCCGGCTGGACAAACAGGGCAAGACCAACGCCTGGACCGCCGCCACCAACGACCAGTCTGAGTGGCTGCAGGTAGGAGAGGAGGACCGCACACAGCTGCACATTGTTGTTTTTTAGTTCGCCCCTTTGCTGTGTTTGTTAAGTTTGTGATTTCTGTGTCCTCAGGTGGACCTGGGGTCTCCCAAGAAGGTCACAGGAGTCATCACACAGGGGGCCAAAGACTTTGGCTCCATCCAATTTGTCACAGCCTTCAAAGTGGCTCACAGTGACGATGGGCAGTCCTGGACTATCGTGACGGACAAGACCACAGGGACGGACAGGGTCAGTCCAGATGTTGCCAGAAACGGGCTTACAAGAAACTGAATTGATCCAAATGGGGAAAAAAACGAAAGAGAAAATCTGAAAAATCATTAACTCAAGAAAATACGCAATACGATACAAAAATATGAACTTAATTAAAATAATAATGATAGTTGTTTTAGATTAAAGAACTAATAGTTGAGCTTTACCTGCTGGTCTACACACCTGGAGCCAATTAGGTTGACACTGGTTTTGATTAGTTTGCATTCTGTGTGCATTCATTTATAATGCATCCAAAAATCTATTTCCCAGTCATTAAATCAAGGATGTGGAACAATAACAGTTTCCTCTGACTCAATCGAACATTTATAATTTAAGTTCAGTTTGTGATTTGAATTTAGTTAACTCTGCTTTTCCTCTGTGAACTTTAGGCGTTCACTGTTTTTTGTCCTCTTTTCACTGTGCCAGAAATTATTTTCATATATCTATAAGCTCATTGTTGCACTCATTTGAAGTCAAGTTGTTTAGGTGTGCTTTCATCATGAGAAAAATAAATTACAATATAACAATATATAAACTAAATAATGTGAGAAAGTAAACGAGCTGTCCATAAATGTTTAACTTAAAAAGACACCAATATTTTCCGTTAGTATTT
Organism: Anarhichas minor; assembly: GCF_050575085.1. NCBI lineage: Eukaryota > Metazoa > Chordata > Actinopteri > Perciformes > Anarhichadidae > Anarhichas > Anarhichas minor. Next base: position 13,605,944 of record NW_027466457.1, read on the forward strand.
AGTAGAATAGCAGAATAGATCGTGAAGGCTAACTGCAGCTATGATCTGTGTGGTTTTGATCGGCTGTTATTCTCCGTCCAGATCTTTCCGGGCAACAGCGACAACAACGTTCACAAAAACAACATCTTCGAGCCCTCGTTCTACAGCCGGTACGTCCGCATCCTGCCGTGGGAGTGGCACGAGCGCATCACCCTGCGAATGGAGCTTCTGGGCTGTGACGAGTAGTGCTGTCCTGATCCAGCCTCCCCTTGCTCCTCCTTTCTCTACCTCCTCTTCCTCTTCCTCTTCCTCTTCCTCCTCCTCCTCCTCCTGCCCCCCCCTTCCCTCTTACTCCCTCCCTCCCTCCCCCCTCCTGAGCCACACCTGCACTGCCTTGCTCTCAGCCCTAGGGGGCAGCAAACACCAGAGTAGCACACAACCACCTCCAACCCTGGCTGGTTGGAGGTGGGAGATGTTACCCTAAACCACTGTTACCAGGGCCCTGATTGAGTCCAGCTCACAGCGTCCCCTCTTTGTTCGTTTCCTGAATTGATCGCTCTTCTATTCCACCTGAACCAAATCTGTGATTGTTTCAAGAGACGACACGTCTTCTTTGTCACTGAGCAGAGCTGGGGTCAGATTCTTATCCCGCCTACCGGCTAAATTAAAGGTGGCGACTCCCTCATCCCTGTGTCTGAGGTCAGGGGTAACAGGACTGCTGCTGTATTAGTAGGTGCTGCCTAGACTCTGATCCTAGATCAGTTCTACCTGGAACATTGAACCTCCAAGACCCACGGCTGGTGATGTACATAAGCTACTGTTGTCAGCTTGCTAATGTCCTATAACCAAACGCTTCACTTCCCCTCAAGACACACAGAATATAAATTATTTTCAGATGATACATTGATGCTTTCGGTTGATTGTTCTTTACCAAAAAGTGAATCTGCACAGAATATATTATTTACATATCGGCAAGAAGCCTTTAAATCTGGTAAAAGAACAAAAACATGCTTGTTGCTCTTTAGTATGGAAAAACTAGCAAGTGATGCCAAATAGTTTTAAAAAATTTGCCATATTTATGTTTAAAAAATAAGAGACTCAAAATCTCAATCTTTGTGTGTTTCAGTATTCCTGATATTTCTCTGCAGCGGTTTGGACAGTAAAGTCCTAACTTCATGTTTCCTACAGTACATCAGTTTGAACTGCTCTAGAGAGTTAACATCCAACATGTCAACAAAGTATTCACTCTGCAGCCAACAACAGAAGAGCGAGCGCCCCACTATTTACACTGTTGTTCCTGTTTAAAGCCAAGACGCCCCATTAGGAGGTAAAGTCATCAACTCATCTTGTGCCAACGCACCCTCAGATTTTTGTTTCTGTGGGTTATTTAGAAAAAATACAGTTTATGGTGAACTGACACGCACAGAACAAAAGATTATTCACATGCATCAAATCTCGTGTCACATTTAGGCAGTTTAGCAGCCAACCAGATGTTGGTCTTCAAGCCAGAGGAGACGCCCTCTTTGACGGACAGGATGTTGTATACAAAAAGAGTTTGAGATCATTGTCGAGTGAAAG